>NC_135964.1:15143588-15445838 GCF_053455715.1 Rhinoraja longicauda
ATGGAAAGGCAGAAGGGAAAATCGGAAGTGTCAGTATTACAGTATAGCAAAGGGGATTACAGAGGCATGAGGCGGGAGCTGGCCAAAATTGACTGGAAGGAGGCCCTAGCAGGGAAGACGGTGGAACAGCAATGGCAGGTATTCCTGGGCATAATGCAGAAGTTGCAGGATCAATTTATTCCAAAGAGGAGGAAAGATTCTAAGGGGAGTAAGAGGCACCTGTGGCTGACAAGGGAAGTCAAGGACAGCATAAAAATAAAAGAGAAGTATAACATAGCAAAGAAGAGTGGGAAGCCAGAGGATTGGGACTCTTGTAAAGAGCAACAGAAGATGACTGAAAAGGCAATATGGGGAGAAAAGATGAGATACGAGAGTAAGCTAGCCAATAATATAAAGGAGGATAGTAAAAGCTTTTTTAGGTATGTGAAGAGGCAAAAAATAGTCAAGGAAAATGTGGGTCCCTTGAAGACAGAATCCGGGGAATTTATTATGGGGAATAAGGAAATGGCAGACGAGTTGAACCGGTTCTTTGGATCTGTCTTCACTAAGGAAGATACAAACAATCTCCCAGATGTTCTAGTGGCCAGAGATCCTAGGGTGACAGAGGAACTGAAGGAAATTCACATCAGGCAGGAAATGGTGTTGAGTAGACTGATGGGACTAAAAGGCTGATAAATCCCTAGGGCCTGATGGTCTGCATCCCAGGGTACTTAAGGAGGTGGCTCTAAAAATTGTGGACGCATTGGTGATCATTTTCCAATGTTCTATAGATTCAGGATCAGTTCCTGTGGATTGGAGGGTAGCTAATCTTATCCCACTTTTTAAGAAAGGAGGGAGAGAGAAAACGGGAAATTATAGACCAGTTAGTCTGACATCAGTGGTGGGGAAGATGCTGGAGTCAATTATAAAAGACGAAATTGCGGAGCATTTGGATCGCAGTAACAGGATCGTTCCAAGTCAGCAAGGATTTACGAAGGGGAAATCATGTTTGACTAATCTGGAATTTTTTGGAAATGTAACTAGGAAAATTGACAGGGGAGAGCCGGTGGATATGGTGTACCTCGACTTTCAGAAAGCCTTCGACAAGGTCCCACATAGGAGATTAGTGGGAAAAATTAGAGCACATGGTATTGGGGATAGGGTACTGACATGGATAGAAAATTGCTTGGCAAACAGGAAGCAAAGAGTGGGGATAAATGGGTCCCTTTCAGAATGGCAGGCAGTGACTAGTGGGGTACCGCAAGGCTCGGTGCTGGGACCGCAGCTATTTACAATATACATTAATGACTTCGATGAAGGGATTAAAAGTACCATTAGCAAATTTGCAGATGATACAAAGCTGGGTGGTAGTGTGAACTATGAGGAAGATGCTATGAGGTTGCAGGGTGACTTGGACAGGTTGTGTGAGTGGGCGGATGCATGGCAGATGCAGTTTAATGTGGATAAGTTTGAGGTTTCCACTTTGGTGTTAAGAATAGGAAGGCAGATTATTATCTGAATGATGTCAAGTTAGGAAAAGGGGACGTACAACGAGATCTGGGTGTCCTAGTGCATCAGTCACTGAAAGGAACCATGCAGGTACAGCAGGCAGTGAAGAAAGCAAATGGAATGTTGGCCTTCATACCACGAGAAGTTTAGGAGCATAGAGGTCCTTCTGCAGTTGTACAGGGCCCTAGTGAGACCGCACCTGGAGTACTGTGTGCAGTTTTGGTCTCCAAATTTCAGGAAGGATATTCTTGCTATTGAGGTTTACTAGGTTAATTCCCTGAATGGCGGGACTGTCATATGTTGAAAGACTGGAGCGGCTAGGCTTGTATTCACTGGAATTTAGAAGGATGAGAGGGGATCGTATTGAAACATATAACATTATTAAGCGTTTGGACACGTTAGAGGCAGGAAACATGTTCCCAATGTTGGGGGAGTCCAGAACCAGGGGTCACAGTTTAAGAATAAGGGGTAGGCCATTTAGAACAGAGATGAGGAAAAAAAATCAGTTAGAGAGTTGTAAATCTGTGGAATTCTCTGCCTCAGAAGGCAGTGGAGGCCAATTCTCTGAATGCATTCAAGAGAGAGCTAGATAGAGCTCTTAAGGATAGCAGAGGGAGTATGGGGAGAAGGCAGGAACGGGGTACTGATTGAGAATGATCAGCCATGATCACATTGAATGGTGGTGCTGGCTCGAAGGGACGAATGGCCTACTCCTGCACCTATTGTCTATAGAGGGCATAGCTTTATGGTGAGAGGGGCAATGTTTAAAGGAGATGTGTGGGCAATTTTTATTACACAGAGGGTAGTGAATGCCTGGAACACATGGCAAAGGCAGATACAATAATGGCGTTGAAGAAACTTTTGGACAGGACAGGCACCCAAGGAACGGAGTAGTATGGATTATGTGCAGGTTGATAACAGAGAATGTTAGCATCCTATTTGGCACAGGCATTGGTCACAGAAGGGCTTGATCTTGTGCTGCACTGTTATATGTTCTAAGTGTAACTAGCACACTTTACCCATCCTCTTAATATGATCAAGGGAAACAATAATAACCATGAAGACTTTAAGATGTTGATGCCTCAACGTCTGACCCAATTAAGAGAAACAACAGGGTCCATGTTGACCTATTTAAGATGGTCACCTGACCAAGACAAACAAATTGTTGGTGTTGACCTAATTCAGACCCTCCAGTTACTTGGCCTGGTAGATGTAGATCAAAAATTACACATGAAGATGGTGTCAACAAGCACAAACAGTGGGAATGTTAGAGCACCATCAATGTGCAACACACAAACTGGAGGAACAGCAGGGTAACTGGAGGGTAACTTACAACACACAAAGTGCTGGAGTAACTCAGCGGGTCAGGCAGCATCTCTGGAAGACATGGATAGGCGATGTTTCGGGTCAGGACCCGTCTTCAGACTGAACCCTATGAAAATTGAATCTCCAATTTTAATTAATACCTTCTTCCTCTCTCTCTCTCTCTCTCTTTCCTGTTCTTTTCACCCAAGTGCACACCTAATGCTCCTCAATCCCTGCCCATCTCCCCCACCCTGTCATACTCACCCCTCCCACCCACATCCCTCCCTCTGACTGTACAGTTCACTCCTCTCCTTATCTGACACCGGTTTGTCTCCTTTCCATCCCGCCTTTGTCTATTATTTAACCTGTCTGCTAATCAACCCCACCCCCCCATCACCTGTATCCACCTATCACTTACCAGGCTCTGCCCTACTACCACCTCCCTTTTCCAGCTTTCTCCCACAGTTGCTTCCTAACCCACTAAGTTACTCAAGCGTTTTATGATTTACTCTAGACATAACAACACAGCTACCTCCAAATATACAACAAGACTGCTTGACAACATGTAAGCAACCTTCAAAATTGCATTTAAAGTCGATTCAACCCTCTTCCGTCAGATAAGTGGTACAGAAGTTTGAAAACGCAAGCCTCCACATTCAGGGACAGTTTCTTCCCAGCTGTTATCAGGCAACTGAACCATCCTCTCACCAACTAGAGAGCGGTCCTGAGCTACCACATTGGAAACCGACAACTTATCCTTAACTGGACTTTAGTTTAGTTTGGAGATACAGTGTGGAAACAGGCCTTCGGCCACCGAGTCTGCACCGAACAACAAAAGTATACGAGTTCTTTCCTACTCGTTCAGGACAACTTACAGAAGCCAATTAACCGACAGACTGCATGTCTTTGGAATGTGGGAGGAAACTGGAACTTTCGTAGAAAACCCATGCAGTCACAGGGAGAACGTACAAACTCCGTGCAGACAGCACCCATAGTCAGGGTCGAACCTGGTTCTCTGGAGCTGTAAGGTGGCAACTCTACCGCTGTGCCACTGTGCCACCCAAATCTTGCACTAAATGTTATTCCCTTTATCCTGTATCTGTATACTGTGGACAACTTGATTGGAATTCCGCTGATTGGTTAGCACACGACAAAAAATGCTTTCAACTCTACCTCGATACACGTGACAATAAACTAAACTAAACTAAACTGGGTGGTGATGTTTAGGGGCAGGATGTGGTCAGAGGGTGATTGCAAAATATGAGTTAAAATCACCATTTTTGCTTCTGCGTAATTTCTTGTAATGGCTTGCGCATGTTTTGAAGCAGTGGTCTGGAACTGATCTGACCTCAAATCTGACCAACTAGAGATACAGTTATAAACAGAACAAAGTATTGCCGTGTTATATTCCGTGATCATATCATATCATATATATACAGCCGGAAACAGGCCTTTTCGGCCCTCCAAGTCCGTGCCGCCCAGTGATCCCCGTACATTAACACTATCCTACACCCACTAGGGACAATTTTTACATTTACCCAGCCAATTAACCTACATACCTGTACGTCTGTGGAGTGTGGGAGGAAACCGAAGATCTCGGAGAAAACCCACGCAGGTCACGGGGAGAACGTACAAACTCCTTACAGTGCAGCACCCGTAGTCAGGATCGAACCTGAGTCTCCGGCATTGCATTCGCTGTAAAGCAGCAACTCTACCGCTGCGCCACCGTGCCGTGATCTGTTGCTCCAGTTTCCTCGGTTGTCAGGTAAAAGTGAAAATTATCCCACAATCCGATTTCCTGTATCAACCTCTCTGACAGGAAAATTCCATCAAAAAAAGAACGGCGGATGTTAATTTTGATGACACGAGGAACTGCGGTCTGCAAGATGATTGAACCTGGAGCAAAACACAATGTGCAGGAGGAACTCAGCGGCACGGTAGCGCAGCGGTAGAGTTGCTGCTTTACAGCGAATGCAGCACCGGAGACTCAGGTTCGATCCTGACTACGGGTGCTGCACTGTAAGGATTTTGTATGTTCTCCCTGTGACCTGCGTGGGTTTTCTCCGAGATCTTCGGTTTCCTCCCACACTCCAAAGACGTACAGGTATGTAGGTTAATTGGCTGGGTAAATGTAAAAATTGTCCCTAGTGGGTGTAGGTAGGATAGTGTTAATGTACGGGGATCGCTGGGCGGCACGGACTTGGTGGGCCGAAAAGGCCTGTTTCCGGTTGTATATATATGATATGATGATATGATATGACAGGTAGTGCATGGAGAGGCAATGGACAAGCAGCATTTTGGGTCGACACCCGTCTTCAGACTAGTTGTAGTTGGTGGGGGCGGTGGGGGGGAAGAAAGCTGGAAAAGAGAAGTGGGGGTGTAGTGGGATTTAGACTTTAAGAATTTTAGACTTTAGTCTTGGAAAGGAGACAAAACAGTGCCAGGTAAGGAGAGAAAAGGAGTGAATTGTAAAGCCCAGGTGGAGGGGTTGGATGTGGTGGGTGGATGTGAAAAGATAGGGGGATAGTGAGAGAAGTGGGTGCTCACTGGGATGGGGGAAAGGGTGAATGGGTGACTCGTGGGAAGAGAAGGGGCACAGGAAAATTATGAGGGGGGAAGGGTGGAAAGAATTTATCACTTAAAATTGGAGAATTCAAAGTTCATACTGTCGCGTTGTCAGCCACCCAAGTGGAATATGTTCCTCCAGTTTGATTATACATAACCTATGAAAAATGCATAGTTGCCCAGATAGAAGGGAATCATTGGAATTCACTAGCCCATAGGGTGGTAGAAGGTCAATAACTGACAGCAAGATGGGGCTGAGGTGAATGACCAGCAAAGATCTTCTTCAGTGCAGGACCTGGCACAAGAGAAGGATGGCCATCTCATCCTTCTGATCTCTTCTTTGTTCCTTCTTAATTAAAGGGGGGACTGCAATGAATATTGTTAAATCTGAAATATATTTATTAATTGGATTAGAAGGGTATAGAGGGCTATGGGCCAATTGCAGGCTTATGGGACGAGCCCAATATGTCAATTTGATTGGCATGAACGATGGGCCAAATGCCTTATTTCCACTCTATGACTTTAATGGAATTAACTAATTTAAAAAGACAACAAAATGAAGCCTGTAAAGGTACAATGAATTCATTTGACATCATGCATCTTAAGAATTTAAAGTATCAATAATCAGTCGGACTCAGCAAGTAAGGCAGCATCTCTGGAGAATAAGGACAGGGTTTGCCTGTCTGGTTCTAAAATCTGAGAGTTTCAGGTCAGAGAAAGAGTCAAGCGGCATCTCTGGACGACATGGAATTGGTGATGTTTTAAGGCAAGACCCAGTGTGACCCACCTCTAGATAGACATAAAGTGTTGGAGTAACTCAGAGTGTCAGGCAGCATCTCTGGAGCAATCAAAAGGTGACGTTTTGGGTCGGAACCCTTCTTCTGAAAGTAGAGGTGTGGGGCTCCTCAGGTTGGCAGCCAACATAATCAAAGACTTGTCCCACCCTGGTCATTCCTCCTTCACCCAGCTCCCATCAGGCAGAAGGTATAGAAGCTTGAAAGTGCGCACCACCAGACTCAGGAACAGCTTCTTCCCCTCTGTTATCAGGCTTCCAAATGGTCCTTCCATAAGCTGGGGTACTTTCTATTGATCTCCACCACATTGCGGACATTGGACTTTGTCTCTGGAACTGGTGCGCTACAATGCTGAGAACTATATTCTGCACTCTGTATCTTCCCCATTGCTCTACCTATTGTACTTGAGATCGGTTTCATTGTGTTTACGCATAGCGTTATCTGATTTGATTGGATAGCATGCAAAACAAAGCTTTTCACTGTATCTCAGTACACATGACAATAATAAAGCTAAACCATCTGCCTCAGAAGTAAGTTTCAGAGGCCATGCCACAGCCAAGTTTCTGTTTCTTACATTCTACGTCTGTTGTTCGAGAAACGACTGTGTGGTTTTATGATCATTTTCAATTTGTGGTCTCGTTGAAGAGGGACAAATTATTACTATGGGTTATGGGTTCTTCATAAATTATTTTTAGCTTTGACCTTTAAGACGGCATATTCTGTTTCTTGGGATTGTTCGGTCCATCTCAATTCCTGTCTTTGCTTTCCCTTGTTGAAATAAACAGGCGCGTAATGCAGATTTTCATCGCTTATTGAAACATTATCCTGCAACACAAAAATAACAAATAACAATAAGATCCACTTGCAAATATTTGTGCTGTAGATTTCATATCATATTATAGAGGATGGGAACAGGCCCATCGACCAAACTTGTCCACCAAGATGCCCCATCTAATCTAGTCCCATTTGCCCACGGTTGGCTCTCGTCCCTCTGAACCTTTCCTATCCATGTAGCCGTCCATGCACTTGTCCATGTACCTGTCCATGCACTTTTTCATGTACCCATGCACTTTTTCATGTACCTGTCCACGCACCTGTCCACCCACCCGCCCATGCAACTGTCCATGCACCTGTCCAAATATCTTTCAAATGGTGTTATAGTCCCTGCCTCAGCTACCTCCTCCTGCAACTCATTCCATATACCCACCACCCTCTGAGTGATAAAGTTGCCCCTCAGATTTTTTTCCTCTCACATTAAACACGTGCCTTCTATTTCTCAATTCCCTTCTCTGGGTAAAAGTGCATTCACCCCATCTATTTCCATCATGATTTTATACACCTCTATAATATTGCCCCTTATCCTCCCGTGCTCCAGGAATAGTGTCCTAGCCTACCCAACCTCTCCCTATAGCTCACGCCCTCAGGTCCTGGCAACATCATTGTAAATCTTCTCTGCATACATTCCAGCTTATTGTTAAGGCCCTGTCCCAGTTAGGCATTTTTTAGGCTACTGCCGGCGACTGCAATAGTCGTAGCAGTTCACCCAAAAACCGGGAAAACATGAATGAATGAATGAATACGTTTATTGGCCAAGTATGCATATACAAGGAATGTGCCTTGTGGCTCCGCTCACAAATGACAACACAAACATACAGTTTAAGAATAAAACATAAACACATCAAAACAATAAGGATACACCATTACGGTTTGAACACGTGAGTGGAAATAAACCAGAGCAAAAAAGAGACTACAGACTTTGGTTATTGAGTAGAACTATCACTCGTGGGGAAAAAAGCTGTTTTTATGTCTGGCTGTGGCTGCTTTGACAGTCCGGAGTCGCCTTCCAGAGGGAAGTACTTCAAAGAGTTTGTGGCCAGGGTGAGAGGGGTCAGAGATGATCTTGCCCGCTCGCTTTCTGGCCCTTGCAGTGTACAGTTCGTCAATGGGGGGAATGTTGCAGCCAACAACCTTCTCAGCTGTGCGAACGATCCGTTGCAGCCTCCGGATGTCGTGCTTGGTGGCTGAGCCAAACCAGACCATGATGGAGAAGGAGAGGATGGACTGAATGATAGCAGTATAGAATTGGACCATCATTGCCTGTGGCAGATTGTGTTTCTTCAGTTGCCGAAGGAAGTACATCCTCTGTTGGGCCTTTTTGACTGTGGAGTCGATGGTGGCCCCCCATTTATGGTCCCTGGAGACGATGGTTCCAAGGAACTTAAATGACTCCACAGATGTGACTATGGTGTTGTTGATGGTGAGTGGGGGGAGGGGAGGGGGATCTCTTTGAAAGTCTACAATTAGTTCCACTGTCTAGAGAGCATTGAGCTCCAGGTTGTTGCGATGGCACCAAGAGGCCAGCTGTGTCACTTCCCATCTGTAGGCAGATTCCACCCCATCCTGGATCAGTCCAATCAGGGTAGTGTCGTCCGCAAACTTGAGGAGCTTGACAGAGGAGTCTGTGGAGGTGCAGTAGTTGGTTTCGAGAGAGTAAAGGAGAGGGGAGAGTACGCAGCCTTGCGGTGCTCCTATGCTGAGGGTCTGCGGGTCCGAGATGTGCTTTCCCAGCCTCACATGCTGCTTCCTGTCAGTCAGGAAGTTGCTGATCCACTGACAGAGGGGTTCAGGCACAGTCAACTGGGAGAGTTTGGAGTGTAGTAGCTCTGGCACAATGGTGTTAAAAACAGAGCTAAAGTCCACAAACAGAATCCTGGCATAGGTCCCCTGGCGGTCTAGGTGCTGGAGGATGAAGTGCAGGCCTAGATTGACTGCGTCGTCCACCGATCTATTGGCCCTATATGCAAACTGCAGGGGGTTTGTGATGTTTTTCAGCTGGGCCAGCACGTCTTTCAAAGGTCTTCATGACTACAGAGGTAAGTGCGACAGGCCTGTAGTCATTAAGACCAGTAATCCTTGTCTTTTTGGGTACTGGGACAATAGTGGAGACCTTAAAGCAGGCAGGGACAGTGCAGGTTTGCAGGGACTGGTTGAAAATGTCTGTGTAGATCGATGCCAGTTGTTCGGCACAGAGCTTGAGGGTAGAGGGGGAAACATTGTCTGGTCCTGGAGATTTCCGGTTTTTCTGTTTTCTGAATAGCCTCTCCACCTCCGCAATTTCTATTGTTAAACTGGAGTCATTCTGAGGATGTGCAAATTGGGGGGTGGGGGGGGGGGGGGGGAAGGGCCAGTCTTTGCAAACTCCAGCCTGTCTCTGAGTAGGTGTGAATTGCCGTTTGGCGAGGAGTGGGTGGGGACGGATCCAGTCTTTGCAAACTGGAGTCAGTTTTGGAGTACGTGTGAAGTGGTGATCGGGGGTGGGGGGGGAGGGGGTCCCAGGATTATGTTTCTGTTTCTCGAACCTGCAGTAAAACTCATCGAGGTCATTGGTCAGCTGATGATTGTCCAAGGAGCGTGGGGTTTTCCTCTTGTACCTGGTGATTTCTTGCAAACCCTTCCACACTGAAGAGGAGTCATTAGCTGAGAATTTGCTCCTCAGCTTCTCAGAGTACCTTTCCTTGGCACCTCTGATTCCTCTTCTCAGCTTGTACTTGGCCAGCCTGTAGAGGTCTGTATCACCGCTCCTGTAGGCCTCATCTTTTGAGCTGTCTGAGTTCTGCCGTGAACCAGGGCTTGTCGTTGTTGAACCAGATCCGGGCCTTCGTGGGAATGAGACTGTCCTCGCAAAAGCTAACATAGGATGTCACAGTGTCTGTGTACTCATCGAGGCTTGTGGTTGCTTCCCTGAACACTTTCCAATCAGTGCAGTCAAAGCAGGACTGTAGTTTTTCAATGCCCTCGCTTGTCCACCTTTTCGTTGTTCTGACCACAGGTTTAGCAGATACTCCAACCTCCATACAAACAGCACCCGTAAACAGCACAAGATATTACAAACTCCATACAGACAGCACCCGTAGTCAGGACTGAACCCGGGTCTCTGGCGCTGCATGGCAGCAACTCTACCGCTGCGCCACCGTGCCACCGAATGACTTGTGTTCTTAGTCCATACATCCAATAGTGCTGATGAATTTGTTCATATAAGTTGACAATACCTCAGTGTACATTAGAGGCAGAACATGAGGGTAAATATCAAACTAAACTACTCACCTCATTTACTGAGTTATTTCGGTTTCTCATGCTTTGAATATCAACAGTTTTATCATGGGCAGGTGATTCTATAAAAAATGTCATGAATATTTAGTGTACTTCAGAGTAACCGGACAGAAACAGGCCCTTCAGCCCACCGAGTCTATGCTGACCATCGATCACCCGTCACACCAGTTCTATGTCACCCCACTTTCACATCCACTCCCTGCACACGAGGGGCAATTTACAGAGGCCAATTAACCCACAGATCTTTGGGATACTGGAGGAAATGGGAGCACTCTGAGGAAACCCAGACAGTCACAGGGAGAACGTGCAAACTCCACAGTCAGCACCCATAGTCAGGATTGAACCCGGATCTCTGGCGCTGTCAGGCAGCAACACTACAAGCTGCATCTATATCGCCCTAATTTTATTTAAATTATTTTAATCTCTCTGGGAACCAAAGACAATAATCACTTTTATATGCTCAGTTTTTAGTTAAATTACAAAATAAAATGTACAATGTATACATTACCTTTTCCTTTCTTCAATTTACTGTGATAAATATACACGAACCAGATGCATAGTGGTACTATTAGGATAAGACTCAGTAGAATGAAATAATACTTGAGGAATCCTTGAAAATGACAATTGAAATGTGAATCAAAAATATTTTTCCAATGAATTGCAAATATAATCATGACTATTGCATGTTACGATACATAAAATAATTTAAACGCACTGTTATATACAACATTAATCATGTATTTAGTTTAGTTTCATTTTGTTTAGAGAAACAGAATAGAACAGAAACAGAACTGGTGTTTCGACCCACCGAGTCCATGCTGACCATCCATCACCCGTTCACACCAGTTCTATGTTATCACACTTTCACATCCACTCTCTATACACTGGAGGCAACTGGCAGGGATCAATTGAAATACAAACCGGAGTACCCGGAGGAAACCCACGCAGTCACCGCTAAAACATGCAATCTCCGCAGACGATTGAAACAGAAATAGATTAAAATCTAATATTTCCGTGATACTGCTCTTGTGAAATATGTTAATAGGATTCTTTCTGCAGGAATTCCATGGTAAATATCAACAATACATCTGTTAATATAGATATGTATAGGAAATAACTGCAGATGCTGGGTTAAATCGAAGGTAGACACAAACTGCTGGAGTAACTCAGGCAGCATCTCTGGAGAAAAGGAATGGGTGATGTTTCGGGTCGAGACCCTTCTTCAGGCTGATGTCAGGGGAGTGGGCAGTACAGAGATAGAATATAGTCGGAGACAATGACTGGTGGGGGAACTGGGAAGGCGGAGGGGATGAAGAGAGAGGGAAAGCAAGGGCTCCTTGAAGTTAGAAAAGTCAATGTTAATATAGATATTTATCCTTGAATATCATTTAATATTCTATTTCTACAAATATCTATCCTTAAAAAAATGAGACAGGCCTTTCAGAGAAAACCTACATTATTCTATTCATAGTAACATGCTTATTATTCACTAACTTTACTGTTTCCATGGGTGAAGATTGGTTCTCTCTGTTGTAAATTACCGCAAGATAACGTGTTGCAAATTACCAAGCTGTTTATGAGAAGTGAAACATTTCACAAACCACTTGGGTTCATTGGAAAATCAGCTGCATACCTGCTTCCTAAAAGCCTCTTAAACACCACTATCACATCTGCCTCCACCACCACCCTTAGCAGCGCGTTCCAGGCACCCACCACCATCTGTGTACAAAAACTCACCCTGCACATCTCCGTTAAACTTTGCCCCTTATAAACCAAAGAAGTGGAAAAAATTCATTATGCAAAATCAGCAGTGAATCCTTACTGCAATGGTCCATCTTGGAACACCAATGTGTTGTACACAGAATCTGCCAACCTCATAGAACATTGAACATGGTACAGGCCCTTCAGCCTAGAATGTCTGTGAGGAACATGCCAAGTTCACTAATCTTCTCTGCCTGCACGTGAATCATACCCCTCCATTCCCTGCATATCCACATGCCTAAAAACCTCTTAGATGTCATATCAGCCTCCACCACCACCCCTGGCAGCAAGTTCCAGGCACTCACCACCCTCTGTCTAAAACAGCTTGTCCTGTACATCTCCTTTAAACTTTGCCCCTCTCACCTTGAAACTATGCCCTCTAGTCCTTGACATTTCCACTATCTAGCTTTCACATTGATTGGCTACATCTGCTTACTGGCTTCAGTAAATCATTTATTATGAAACCAAGACCTCCCAAGTCACAGAGCATAAACGCTGTCACCTGCCATTTACATAAGATGCTTCTTTTAAAAAAAAAAATAAAGCAAAGAAAGAAAATGCTGGAAATACACAGCAGGTCGGGAAAGAGAAAAAAAGTTCATGGAACAGGTCGAGGACCCATCGTGAGAACAGGGGGCAAAATAGACGATAGAGAAATGAGCAGAATTTCATCAGAAGGAACCGAGCGAGGATGCTAGTTTAAACCGAATATAGACACAAAATGCTGAAGTCACTCAGTGGGACAGGCAACATCTCTGGAGAGAAGGAATGGGTGACGTTTCGAGTCGAAACTCTTCTTCAGACTGACAGTCATGAGAAAGGGAAACGAGATATTGATGATGATGTAGAGGAATATAGAACAAATGAATGAAAAATATGCAAAAAAGTAACAATGATAAAGGAAACAGGTAATTGTTAGCTGTAGCTTCAGTAGGCAAGAACAAAACCCTGGTGTGACTTGGATGGGGAGGGATGGAGAGAGAGGGGATGCAAAGGGTTACTTGAAGTTAGATAAATCAACATTCATACCATTGGGCTGTAAGATGCCCAGGTGAAATATGAGATGCTGTTCCTCCAATTTCCATTTAATCTCACTTTGACAATGGAGGAGGCCTAGGACAGAAAGGTCAGTGTGGGAATGAGAAAGAGAATTAAAGTGTTTAGCAACTGGGAGATCAGGTAGGTCCAGGTGGACTGAGTGGTGTTCAGCAAAATGATCGCCCAATCTACATTTGGTCTCGCCAATGTATAAGAATCCACATCTTGAACCACGGATACAGTAGATGAGGTTGGAGAAGGTGCAAATGAACCTCTGCCTAATCTGAAAAGACCTCAACAGTTCAATCTGCATCTCTGAAGAAAAGAAATAGGTGACCTTTCGGGTCGGAACCCTTCTTCAGACAGATAGATAATGTTGGAAAGCAATGCAGATGCTGGTTTATACCGAAGATAGACCGATGAAAACAAGAAAACTGATCTAAAGTAGAACATAAAACAATACAGGAACAGGTCCTTCAGCCCACAAAGTCCATGAAGCCAAGTTAAACTAATCTCTGTTTGCATATAATCCATATCCCGCCATTACCTGCAAAATCCATGTGCCAATCAGAACCTCCAACGTCTAACACCACTATCGCATCTATCTCCCCCACCACCTCTGACTCCAGCTCACACCACCCTCAATAAACACTTTAAATGCTCATAAGTTCAGGCGGCATTTGTGAAGAGAAAAACAGATTTAACGTTTTAGGTCGAAACGTGTGTCAGAACTCTTTTGTTTTAGTTGAGTTTAGTTTATTGTCACGTGTGCCGTGAAACAGCAAAAAGCTTTTGTTTTCTCATCAAAATATACAATTTTGCTTTTTCCCCACATTATGCTCCACTTCACAACTATTTTCTTGTTCATATATTCTATCCACAATCGACTTTCCTGTCTGTCTTTGTATCATTAGAAAATTTAGCAACATCACCACGCTGCCTTCATCGGAGTTATATACATTACAATATTTCATAATACAATATTCAGTCTGAAGAAGGATCCTGACCCTGAAACATTATCTATCCATGTTCTCCAGAGATGCTGGCTGACCCGCTGAGTTACTCCAGCAATTTGTGCCCTTTTCCCACCGTTCCACCATATTCCACTGTCCTTGGAAGGAAACCAAGTTGATTTCACGGCAGCACTTGAACCGTTGGGGATATAAACTCCGTGAGCGAAATTGAAGTGGTATTAATTAACTACTATGTATAGTTTATGGAGATACAAGGAACTGCAGATGCTGGAATCTTGAGCAAAACGCAAAGTGCTGGAGGAACTCAGTGGTCAGGCAGCATCTGTGGGCTCTGAAGGAGGGTCGCAACCCGAAATGGTGCATGTCCATTCTTTCCACAGATGCTGCCTGACCCGCTGCGTTCCTCCAGTACTTTGTGTTTTGCTCAAGAATCCAGCATCTGCAGTTTCCCCAGTATCAATTTTATCCATCTGTCCTCAACTTCCATTATCAATTGAAACATTTACCGATAAAATAAGTGCTTTACCAGCTCAAGATATATATATATATATATATATTTGCGTTGCTGCCTTGCACACACACACATATATATATATATATATATATATGTGAAAGGCAGCAACGCAAATATATATATATATATATATATATTTATACATCGATGCACAGAAGAACTGTATTTGAGTTGTGCCTTCCAGCGCCGTAGACGCGGGTTCAATCCTGACTACGGGTGTTATCTGTGCGGAGTTTGTACGTTCTCCTCTTAACCTGCATGGGTTTTCTCCGGGTGCTCCGGTTTTCTCCCACACTCAGTTGTTTCTGCATGGCTTCGGTAAGATTGTAAATTGTCGCCAAATGTGAGGATAGCACTAATGTATGGGGTGATTCCTGGTCGGCCGAATCTTTTCCTCGTATCTCTAAAGTCTAAAAGACTAAATGCATATTTGCAGTAGATATTGTACACATTGAGTGATCTTATACACTTTTGATGAGGTTAATGAATGGCGTGCAACGTTTTCCAGAGATGTTGCTTGACCCGCTGAGTTACTTCAGCACTTTGTGTGTATTTTCAGTCATTAGAGGACGCTGCCTGCCACATTCATTCACAGTGTAAGCCACTTACTTGGGGTGGGAGGTAAACGTTCGCTCACCGAGTCCGTCCCCGTGAGGTGCTGAACCAGGCAGGTGGCGACGGTGCCCGGCGCCCGCAGAGGGTGGGTGAGCCGCAGCCGGGAGCTCACGTTAAAGCTACCGTCCCCGTTCTCCATCAGCGGCCCCGCTTCTGTTTCATAGGACAACCGGCCCTCCACAGCCCAGGACATGTTCAGCTCCCTCGGGAAGAATCCGGCGGCTGCACAAGTCAGGCTCCGCGTCCCTGCGCCTTCCACCTCGGGATCCAGGGTCAGGGAGACGTCAGGCTTCGCTGCGTGAAGCAGGAAAACAACACGCTGTGAATCTTCCTGTCGCTCTCGGTCAAGCATGGAGCAACTGTGGCAACACGGCACGCCGTGCACCGTGCTGAAGGAGCAACCACCTAATTCAATGGATTAGCGGAATAACAAAGAGCTGCAGATGCTGGATTATACCGAATAAAAGAACAAGTGCTGGAGTAACTCAGTGTAGGAAAATAACTGCACATGCTGGTTTAAAGCGAAGGTAGACACAAAATGCTGGAGTAACTCAGTAACTGATCAATCTGAAGAAGGGTCTCGACCCGAAACGTCACCCATTCCTTCTCTCCTGAAATGCTGCCTGACTCCAGCATTTTGTGTCTACCTTCGGAGTAACTCAGAGGGTCAGGCGGCATCTCTGGAGAACATGGATACGTGACGAGACGTAGTCACAAAGTGCTGGAGTAACTCTTCGTGGATGATAGGTGACGTTTCGGGACGGGTTACGTCTGCAGAATATGTCTCTTCAGTTTGTGTCTCAAAATGCGCAATAATAGAGAACAAAATACAGGAAGCGAATGAAATGGAAGTGGAGACAGAAGGAATTGAAGGTGCTGGAATCTTGAGCAAAACACAAAGTTCTGGAGGAACTCAGCGGGCCCGGCAGCATCTGCGGAGGGAATGGACAGGCGGCGTTTCGGGTCGAGACCCTTCATCGGTCTAAATCGCCGCCTGTTCATTCCCTCCACAGATGCTGCCGGGCCCGCCTAGTTCCTCCAGTACTTTGTGTGTTTTTATGCATGAAATGGAAGTGAATATCTTGTAGATGGTAACCTCAATCTAAGCAGAAGGTGGACATCTAAAACAGAAAATATAAATATTCAGCCGGACAGGCCTGATCCGTGCGAGGAGAATGACCGGCCCTGTTGTCCAGAGATGCTGCCTGACCTGATGAGCTTGTGTCTTTTTTTGTAAACCAGCTTCTGCGGTTCCTTGTGTCTCGGGGTCAGGGTTTCGGCTCGAAGCCTTCAATGTGAATCGGTAAATTCACCCCCCGCAGATACGGACCGACCCGCTGAGTAGCTCCAGTATTTTTTCTTTTGTTTTGCTACTGGTTCTGTCGGGGCCCAGATTGGTCAGAAGATGTATTCACGTTGGCAGAGCTATGTAACGGAGACTGCACGGGGTCGGGCCTTCCCTGGACAGCCCGTGGGCGCTGGGAGAGCGGCCGCACATTTGCGTTGTAGCTGCCTCCCTTCAATGAAGCGCTGGGAATGTGTGCGACCACCCCCGCTGTCCGCTGATGCGGGTCGTGGAGACATCACACACGTCCCAAAGTCCCCAACCCGAAACCTCCACCGATGCTGCCTTACCTGCCGAGTTCCTCCAGCACTTTGTGTTTTGCTTAAGAATCCAGCGCCTGCAGTTCCGTCTCCACTTCTATCTCATTCCATTCCAGCATTTTATCTCTCTTTATTAATGTGCACAAACCACTATTAATTAATGTGCATGTCGAGGCACAAACCAACCAGGCTGACGAAGGGCCCTGACCCTAAACGTCACCTAGCCATGATCTCCAGAGATGCTGCCTGTCCCGCTGAGTGGCTCCAGCACTTTCAGTCTCTGGTATAAACCAGTGTCTACATTTGGCTGCTCCACTGTGAAACCTCCTCAAGGTTGAAGAAGTTCTCCTCTCTCCGACGGCAGTTCTGTCACAACCTCTCTCGCGGTCTGAAGTTGGGCCCCGAACCGAAACGTCAATTATCCATGATCTCCAGAGATGCTGCGTGGCCCGCTGTTGCTCCAGCACTTTGAGTCTGCCCTCTCCCACTGTTCCCCTTCTATGACCCCGTCCCTAACATTTAGTTGTGTTAATTTTCACACATAAATATGATGCATCCATCTGCCGCACATTTGGCTTATCACAGCCGGGAATTGTTTCAGGGTCAGTTATTCTACTTCCCTGGGACCGGAAGCAAATGTTAAACCGAACTTGGCAGAGGCAAGAATCATTCAGCCGGCCAGGTCAAGAGGGAACCCAGAGAGAGCTGAGAGACACAAAGACGCTTTTGATCCCACACTCCCTCCTTGCAAGGAAATCAAGATAATTAAATGGCAGCACTCGAACTGTTGGGGATATAAACACTGCGACAGAGGTTGAGGTTGTTTTCTTTAACCATTTTGTATCATTTAGGGAGAGAGGAGTAACCGCAGATGCGAGTTTATACCAAAGATAGACTCAAAGCGCTGGAGTAACTCAACGGATCAGGCAGCATCTCTGGAGATCATGGATAGGTGACGTTTAAGGTCGGGACCTTTCGTCAGACTGGGTTGGTTTGTGCCTGAAAATGCGCATTAATAGAGATAAAATGCAGGAAGGTAATGAAATGGAAGTGGAGACAGGGAACTACAGGCGCTGGAGTCTTAAGCAAAACACGCGGTAGAGTTGCTGCTTTACAGCGAATACAGCGCCGGAGACTCAGGTTCCATCCTGACTGCGGGTGCTGCACTGTAAGGAGTTTGTACGTTCTCCCCGTGACCTGCGTGGGTTTTCTCCGAGATCTTCGGTTTCCTCCCACACTCCAAAGACGTACAGGTTTGTAGGTTAATTGGCTGGGTAAATGTAAAAAATTGTCCCTAGTGTAGGATAGTGTTAATGTACGGGGATCGCTGGGCGGCGCGGACTTGGTGGGCTGAAAAGGCATGTTTCCGCGCTGTATATATATGATATGATATGAAAACACAAAATGCTGGAGGAATTCAGCGGTTAAGGCAGCATCAGTGGAGGGAATGGACATGCGGTGTTTCGGGTTAGGGAGTTTGGGATCCGTGATACACCAACCCCACAGCATCGCGCTCAGTGCTGTCGGGGTGGCGGTGGAGGCAGGTGCGATCGTAGAGTATAAGAGGCTTTTGGGTAGACACATGGATATGCAGGGGATGGAGGGATATAGATCATGTACAGGCAATGATTAGTGTAACTTGGCTTCATGGTCCGCACGAACCCGAGGCTGAAGGGCCTTTTCCTGTTTTATGTTCTATATTAATTACCGTGGATAGTTAATGTTGTTCCGTTTCCTCGAAACATTTTCCAGGGGGATGTGTCGTCCAACAGTACCACACAATGGTAAGTGTCAGCATCGCGCACAGCCACCTCTTGAATGACCAGCGAGCCCATAGACACGGACAGTCGGTCGCCTGTGTTCAGAAAATTCTCGATGTTGTTGACAGAGAGCTCCGGGTTGTCTCTCGTCCGAAACCAGTATTGCCTCAATGAAACGACCTCCCCCTCTCCAGGCAGCAGGGAGCAGGTGAACACAGCTCTCTGCCCTCGGAGAAGCGTCAGAGCTGCAGGAGACTGGTTCACCCTCACACCGACAGCGGACCCTGGCACAGAAAGTGAACACAGTTAATGGCATGTCTCCCGAGTAACTCGAGTTTACTATCGTGGTCACTCGGACAGTGATGTCCCGGCGCAATTAAACCACCGCTCTCTTACCTGTATCCACGTTGTAGGAAGGAACTGCAGATGCTGGTTCATATCGAAGACAGACACAAGGTGCTGGAGAAACTCAGCGGGTCAGGCAGCATCTCTGGAAAACATATCCGAAGAAAGGTCGCGACCCGAAACGTCTTCTGTCCATGTTCTCCAGAGATATTTATTCACAAAATGCTGGCGTAACTCAGCAGGTCAGGCAGCATCTCAGGGGAGAAGGATTGATCAGTCTGAAGAAAGGTCGCGACCCGAAACGTCTTCTGTCAATGTTCTCCAGAGATGCTGCCTGACCCGCTGAGTTACTCCAGTACTTTGTGTTTTGCTCAAGATTTCAGCATCTACACTTCCTTGTGTCTCTTGAATTTAGTTGCGTTAACGTCCTCATGTAAACTTGTGTTAACTGCATTTCCAGCATTAACAATTCCTTGTGTCGCTTATATTTTACATCGACACAAGGTCCTGGAGTAACTTAGCGGGTCAGGCAGCATCTCTGGAGAAAAATGACGGGGGACGTTTCGGGTCGGAACCCTTCGCTTAAATTTAGTCGTGTTAACTTTCTGACATAAACTTATTTTAACGGCTTTTGTGTGTGAATTAAAATCTTGCTTGCAACAGCATCACGTGTACATACACTGAGACAAACATACATTCACAAACAAACTAAACATACATTGCACGTGAAATTTCTGAAAGAAAGACAGCAAAAAACACAACAAACATTCGTGCAAAAGGCGTATGAAGGAACAAGTTATTGGAAGACAACATGAACAATGATTAGCAAGGGTGAACATGAATGAATTACCTAGGAGAAAGAGACAGAGTGTGTCGATGAAGTTTGTAAACGATGACATTTTGGTGAGGGAAGTGCCGAGACACGGGTCACACAGAGCCAGCCGGCCGATGGTCATTCTGCGGAATTCACAACTGCTGCCAGTTTTTCTGCGCTGCTGTGCGTCAGATCGACCGCAGATTGGATGTTCAGTGCAACAACTTTGCGTACATCCGTGGTAACGAGGAACTGAAGATGCAGGTTTTCAAGAAAAGACACAACGTGCTGAAGTAATTCAGCGGGTCAGGCAGCATCTCTAGAAAACATGAGTTGGTCCCAACCCTTTTTTTATTTTTTTATATCAAAAAATACTTTATTCAAATAATAAATATCACTCACAAAACATATATATTTTTAAACAAGCCCATCCGACATTTCCGGAGGTTACATTCGATACAGGCATTCATTTAGACATTTACATTTACCCAGTATCCCTTATTTGGAGGGGCGTCTCTCTCCACCACACCCTGCCCCCCCCCCCCCATGTCCAGCAGCGGAAGGACCCTAGACTGTGGCCCTCCCCCACAGGGCCTTAGCGTTGGCTGCACCGAGCTTCAGAGCGTCCCTCAGCACGTACTCCTGCAGTCTGCAGTGGGCCAGTCGGCAACATTCCTTGACGGACAGCTCGCTCCGCTGGGAGGCCAACAAAGCTCGGGCAGACCAAAGAGTGTCTTTCACCGAGTTGATGACCTTCCAGCAGCACTCGATGTCAGTCTCGGAATGCGTCCCTGGGAACAGTCCGTAGATCAGAGTCCTCTGTGACGGAGCTGCTCGGAATGAATCGTGACAGGGACCCCTGCAGACCTCTCCAGACTCTCTTGGCAAATCCACACTCTGTGAAGAGGTGGGCCACCGTCTCCTCTCCGTAGCAGCCGTCCCGGAGGCATCGTGCGCTGGTAGTGAGGTTCCGGCGGTGCAGGAAGGATCTGACTGAGAGGGCTCCCCTCACCGCCAGCCAAGCCAGGTCTTGGTGCTTGTTGGTGAGTTCTGGCGATGAGGCATTTTGCCAGACAAGCTGGGCAGTCTGCTCTGGGAACCACGCCACAGGATCCATGGAGTCATTCCCCTGCAGTGCCTGCAGGACGTTCCGTGCTGACCACTGCCCGATGGACTTGTGGTCAAAGGTGTTGGTCCGGAAGAACCTGTCCACAAACGACAGATGGTTCGGCAATGTCCAGCTGACTGGCACATTGCGTGGCATCTGCGCCAGGCCCATCCTTCGCAACACCGGGGACAGGTAGAACCTCAGCAGGTAGTGGCATTTGGTGCCCACGTGCCTTGGCTCTATGCTCCGCCTGATGCAGCCACACACGAAGGTGGCCATCAGAATGAGGGCGGCGTTGGGCACGCTTTTACCCCCGTTGTCTGCCGACTTGTGCATTGTGGATCGTCGCACCCGGTCCATCGCCGACCCCCAGATGAAGCGGAAGACGGCCCGGGTGATCCCCGTGGCGTAGGAGGGAGGGACGGGCCACACTTGCGCCAAGTACAGCAGCCCCGAGAGCACCTCACACCTGATGACCAGGTTTTTCCCCGTGATGGAGAGGGAGCGCTGCTTCCACAGCTCCAGCTTCTTCCCCACCTTGGCTATCCGCTCCAGCCAATTTTTGTTACATGCCTCAGCCTTCCCGAACCAGATCCCCAGCACCTTCAGGAAGTCAGGCTTGATGGTGAAGGGGATGGAAGATCGGTCGGGCCAGTTGCCAAAGAGCATGGCCTCGCTCTTCCTGCGGTTTACCCTGGCCCCCGTGGCCAACTCAAACTGGTCGCAGACGCTGATCAGTCTGCGGACCGACCCTGGATCCGAGCAGAAGACGGCGACATCGTCCATGTACAGGGAGGCCTTAACTTGAGTGCCCCCACTGCCTGGCAATGTCACTCCTCTTATGCTCGCATCCTTCCTGATGGATTCGGCAAAGGGTTCAATGCAACAGACGAACAAGACAGGGGAGAGAGGGCAACCCTGCCTGACTCCAGACCTGATGGGGAAGCTGTCTGATTCCCACCCATTGATTTGGACTGCACTACAGACATCGGTGTAGAGTAGTTGGATCCACTTCCTGATTTCCTCCCCAAAGCCCATTTTGGAGAGCACGTCCCTCATGTACGTGTGCGATATCCTGTCGAAGGCCTTCTCCTGGTCCAAGCTGACCAGGCAGGCATCCACCCGTCTGTCCTGCACGTAGGCAATGGTGTCTCTCAGCAGCACCAGGCTGTCTGAGATTTTCCTGCCAGGTACAACACAGGTTTGGTCCGGGTGGATCACCTGTCCCAGAGCAGACTTGACCCGGTTGGCGCTGGCCTTCGACAGGATCTTGTAGTCTACATTTAACAATGTGATGAGTCCCCAATTCCTTATGTCATTCATCTCCCCCTTCTGCTTGTAGATCAGGGTGATGCTGCCCTTCCTCATAGAGTCTGACATGCTGCCGGCTAGAAATATGTCGTTGTACACTTCCAGCAGGTCCGGGCCCACCCAGTCCCACAGAGCCGAGTACAACTCTGCCGGTAAGCCATCGCCTCCGGGAGTTTTACTCGAGTCAAAGGAACGGATGGAGCCAGTCAGCTCCTCCAGGGTCAGTGGTTGGTCCAGACTCTCCCGCTTGCTGTCGTCCAAGACTTCCGTGATGGGAGGCGGTGCTGTCTGGTCTTTTTATCGTACAGATCCTTATAAAAGGATCTGCAGATCTTTAGCATGTCTGTCTGCGAGGATGTTACCGAGCCGTCCTCCTCCCTAAGGCTTTTGATCACAGAGCTCCCCCTGTGAACCTTATGGAAGAAGAAACGTGAGCACGTCTCATCCTGCTCAACATGGCGGACCCTGGACCGGAAGATGATCTTGGAGGATTTAGAGGTAAAGAGCCGAGCTTGCCGGCCCTTCAGCTCTCTCAGTTCCTCCCTCACATCCACCCCTCTCCTCTGCAGAAGGAGCAGTTGCTGCAAATCTGTCTGGAGTTGACACAATTCTTTCTTATCCTGTCTTGCTCTCTGAACACATTTGGAGACGAAGAACTTCTTGATGTTCTCCTTTGTTGCCTGCCACCAGAGTGTTGGGGAGTCAAAGAGGGGCCTCACAGTTCTCCAACATGCGTAGTCCCTCTTTAGCTCCTCAACGTTCTCCGGGGTCAACAGCTCCACATTTAACTTCCAGGTCCCTCTGCCCGCCTTCCGGTCCTCCTGTAGGTGACAGGTGGCCTGAAAGAGGCAGTGGTCAGAGAAGAACACCGGCGCGAGGTCGGTGTGTCTGACCGTGACGGCCCTCGATGTGAAGAGGAAGTCTATCCGGGACTGGGCTGAACTGTCCCGACCAGGTGAACCGCGGCTGGGCCCCGCCTGCAGGGTCACTGAAGGCGTCGCGCAGCTTTGCATCTTTGACCGTCTCCACCAGGAGTTTGGAGGAGCCGTCCAGTCTGTGGTTGGCACTGCCGGATCGTCCAGCCGCATCGATGATGCAATTGAAGTCACCGGCCAGAACGAGCGGTCTAGACGTGGCCAGCAGCGGTGGGAGCTGCTGGAGGATGGCCAACCGCTCGCTCCGCCTGGAAGAGGCATACACATTAATCAGCCGGAGCGTAAAAACCACGGTACATTACATCCACCACCAAGAGACGCCCCCCCACCACCTCCCTTACCTCAGTGATGGTGAAGCCTCCTCCCCGCAGCAAGATCCCCAGACCGGACGCACGACAATCATTGCCCCCCGACCATACCGACAGTCAGTGGGGCCACCATCGCGACCACCTCCGATAGCAGCGAAGGTGTGGCAGCCCGCACTCTTGTAGAAAAGTCACATCCGCCTTTACCTTGGCCAGGTACGGCAAGGCGTTGACACATCGCGCAGTGCTGTTCACACTGCGCACGTTTAAGGATGCCAGTTTCAGCTCCATTGTCCTTTAGAGTTCCAGGCCATCCTTCTCCTCCCGCATGCACATCATCTGGCTGAGTTCCAGCACATTTTTGTGGCACAGGTACTGGTACCGGCTGGTGGCTTCCTCAGCCCAGGGTGAATTTTCTGGCGTGGCCACTGCACTGCTCCCGGTCTCCCAGAGGTGGGGCCCATTTGCCACTGCACTCCTCCCGGTCTCCCGGAGCTGGGGCCCATTGGCCACTGCACTGCTCCCAGTTTCCTGGAGCTGGGGCCCATTGGCCACCGCACTGCTCCCGGTCTCCCGGAGCTGGGGCCCATTGGCCGTTGTGCCGCTCCCGGTTTCCCGGAGCTGGGGCCCCTTGGCCGCTGCACTGCTCCCAGTCTCCTGGGGCTGGGGCCCGTTGGCACTGCTCCCAGTCTCCTGGGGCTGGGGGACAACAGACATGTTCTTCCTCTTACCTTCCTCCTCCCCCGTTTTCTTCCTCTGCCTCCGTTGTCAGCTCCTCCCGGTCGCCTCATCCTCCGACGCGGAGAGGTTGCTGGCCTCGTCCTGGGAGAGGACTCTTTTTTGGGACTTGCTTGCCCCCTCCGGCTTTTTCTTGGTGTGCAGAGCCTTCAGGGTTTTCCTCGACTGTACCAACTTCCATTCCTCCTCTTCCTGTTCCCCCTCTTCCATCGACTCGCCCTCCTGGGCAGGGGGCTGGGGGGCTCTGTCCTGCGGTTGGGGGCTCGTGGTGGTCGCGCTGTCATCGCCCCTGCTCTCCTTTCCTATTTGGGCTTTTGCCGTGGTAGGAGACATCTCGACCACCCTGAGGGTGTTGGCAGCGGCCCCTCTTATCGCCTGTGCATAAGTGCTAGCTCTTTTGGCCCTGTAAAGGTGGCCTCCCTCCCCACACAGGTTGCAGCTCTTACTTTCTTTACAGTCCCTTGTCTCGTGGCCTTCTAGCTTGCAGTTTCTGCAGACAACTGTCCTGCATTCTGCCGCCGCGTGCCCAGGTTTGTTGCATTTCCTGCACACCCTGGGCTGCCCCGCGTAAGTCATGTAGCCCCGGTTCCCTCCGATAGCGAACACCGAGGGAGGGTGGATGATGAATCCCTTCCCGTCCACCCTCAGCTTCACCTTTACTTGCCTCTTGCTTGCCCAGATCCCGAACAAGTCCTTTATGTCCACGCAGTTCCCTGCCCCTTCGACATAGCGAGCAAGGAAGGTGAGGACATCCACGACGGGCACATGTGGGTTAAACATGTGCACCGTGATCATCCGTTCCCTCTGGGTGGGGAGGGTAAAGAGCGGCTGCACCTTCAGGAGCGACAGCGGGGCTTCACCCCCCTTCTCCCGGAGGTCTTGCAGCATCTTCTGCCATCCAGCCGGGTTCTGGAAGGTGACGTCAAAATATCCGTTACCTGGGAAGTCCTGGAGGCAGAAGATGTCCCCGGCCTTGAATCCACAGGCCTCCAGCAGCACCTTCTTGATGAAGAGGTCCCTTGAGAAAGGGGTCCCCTCCCTGAGGTCCTTCACCGATACTCGCAGGGTATTCCGGATACCCTGCCCTCCAGCTCCACTTGCTGCTGCCATCCAACCTGGATAAGGGTGTTAGGTTGGTTACCCAATCAGCATGGATCCACCCCTAAACCAGACTTGTGCTCCTGACCTCCGCTCCTCGTCAATGATCCACGCCTCAATACAGATACTGCTCTTATACTGTTCTTATAAGAACATTAGGGTTGTGCAAGAACAGATACTACACTTGATCTTAGCCAACACAGTGATGGAGATGTGGGGGGGGGGGGGGGGGGGGACACACGCAGGGGGACGGCGTTCCCTAGTTTTCAATGTCCAGCTCGGGTTTATTGATTACTGCAGAAAGATTCGAGTCGTTTACACTTTATTCAACTCAGACGAAAACGATTTGTTAACTGCCACTGTTAGCACAGTAGTTAACAGGTAGTAGTTATACAATGTGTCAACAATACATCGATCCACATTCCTCAGTAAATGTAATTGTGTGTTGACCATGTATCAATGACACCGCGTTTGAATAAAATTCAAGGGAGAATTTGTTAAACTCACTGTCAGGGCGACCGGTCCGCGAGCGCGGGCTCAGGTAAAGACTCTTGACAATCCGACGGGCATTGAGGGACGAGCCGACTTTGAGTTATTTATTCTTTGTAATTAAACCTTTATCTATAACTACCTTGTTGGAGTAAAACGTGAAGTGAACAGAAAAAAACCGTTGCCCGCTCCGCGCGCCAACCGTCAACAACAGCCGGCGGCGGCTGCCCGGGGAGCGCACGCGCACATCCCGCCTGCACTTTGCGCCAGCGCGCCTGCGCACTTCCCCGAGACGACATCACGCAGGTTCGGCTGGGCTGGGGATTGAAGAATGTCTTTGATGTTTGTTTTCGCTTCACCCAGAGTGAGCGAAGTCTCATTGTTCACGGGGAATAATCATCGGGAAATGCATTATATTGAATTGTGAGTGTGTGTTTTTTTAAACAATACGTACATCAGTGGTGGGGAAGATGCTGGAGTCAATTATAAAATATGAAATTGCGGAGCATTTGGATAGCAGTAACAGGATCGTTCCGAATCAGCATGGATTTACGAAGGGGAAATCATGCTTGACTAATCTACTGGAATTTTTTGAGGATGTGACTAGGAAAAGTGACAGGGGAGAGCCAGTGGATGTGGTGTACCTCGACTTTCAGAAAGCCTTCGACAAGGTCCCACATAGCAGATTGGTGGGCAAAATTAGAGCACATGGTATTGGAGGTAGGGTACTGACATGGATAGAAAATTGGTTGACAGACAGAAAGCAAAGAGTGGGGATAAATGGGTCCCTTTCAGAATGGCAGGCAGTGACTAGTGGGGTACCGCAAGGCTCGGTGTTGGGACCGCAGCTATTTACAATATACATCAATGACTTGGATGAAGGGATTAAAAGTACCATTAGCAAATTTGCAGATGATACAAAGCTGGGTGGCAGTGTGAACTGTGAGGAAGATGCTATGAGGTTGCAGAGTGATTTGGACAGGTTGTGTGAGTGGGCGGATGCTTGGTGGATGCAGTTTAATGTGGATAAGTGTGAGGTTATCCACTTTGGTAGTAAGAATAGGAAGGCAGATTATTATCTGAATGGTGTCAAGTTAGGAAAAGGGGACATACAACGTGATCTGGGTGTCCAGTGCATCAGTCACTGAAAGGAAGCATGCAGGTACAGCAGGCAGTGAAGAAAGCCAATGGAATGTTGGCCTTCATAACAAGAGGAGTTGAGTATAGGAGCAAAGAGGTCCGTCTGCAGTTGTACAGGGCCCTAGTGAGACCGCACGTGGAGTACTGTGTGCAGTTTTGGTCTCCAAATTTGAGGAAAGATATTCTTGCTATAGAGGGCGTGCAGCGTAGGTTCACTAGGTTAATTCCCGGAATGGCGGGACTGTCATATGTTGAAAGACTGGAGCGACTAGGCTTGTATACACTGGAATTTAGAAGGATGAGAGGGGATCTTATCGAAACGTATAAGATACTTCACTAGCAATTCGTACTGTACTTCACGGCCTTTCACTGAAGGTGCCGGTACAGGGAGGCGCAGGCGGGTTGTGTGCATCACGTCCTGCAATCAGTGGTGAACACTCGGTACATTTAGCATGTGCTGGCATCCCCTTCACTAACCGATAGCACCTGGTTAAAGAAAGCAGAAATGGGTTTGTTTTGTGGGCCAGGCAGGGAGATGCTGCCGGGATACTTGCCCCAGACTGAAATTACCTGCAACTTGTTGCGGTAAACCTGTGTCTACGATGCCAATAACTCAACCCGTTAAATCACAGGGGAGCTGCAAGAAACAGATCATCACTTTCTCCCACTATCGCTTAAAAAGACAGTATCAAGTCAGTGGTGTAGGAAAATAACTACAGATACCGGTACAAATCAAAGGTATCACAAAATGCTGGAGTAACTTAGCAGGTCAGGCAGCATCTAGGGTAGAGGGAGTGCCCGGTCCCCCACAAAGTTGGATAAAGAGCTTATTGTCTGGCACATCGACGGAGAAAGTGCACGCACAAAGTATAGACTTGCAATCATTCTCTGTAACATGTTGTGCGCTTTGTGTTTGAGGAGTTCGCTATTTGCGCCCTTTGATAGTAAACAAAACTAAAATCTTGCAGGGATATTGATACAATTGTATAAGAAGATAACTGCAGATGCTGGTACAAATCGAAGGTATTTATTCATAAAATGCTGGAGTAACTCAGCAGGTCAGGCAGCATCTCGGGAGAGAAGGAATGGGTGACGTTTCGGGTCGAGACCCTTCTTCCGGCTGATGTCAGGAGGGCGGGACAAAGGAAGGATATAGGTGGAGACAGGAAGATAGAGGGAGATCTGGGAAGGTGGAGGGGACGGGAGGGACGGAGGAACTATCTAAAGTTGGAGAAGTCGATGTTCAAACCACTGGGCTGCAAACTGCCCAGGCGAAATATGAGGTGCTGTTCCTCCAATTTCCGGTGGGCCTCACTATGGCACTGGAGGAGGCCCATGACAGAAAGGTCAGACTGGGGATGGGAGGGGGAGTTGAAGTGCTCGGCCACCGGGAGATCAGTTTGGTTAATGCGGACCGAGCGCAGGTGTTCAGCAATTGTCTTTGTTTGCTGCCACACACTGTGTTACATGTCTATGTTTTTCCTCCATCTGGGGAATATTTGAAGCTGGTTAACATTATTCTTAATTTAAGCATCATGTTTGATTCTTACGCAAACTCCTGGCCATACCCATTGCATCAGTTTTGTAGCATAATCTGATGGGAACTCTGCGACACCTCATCTGTTGAAGCTATCTCCTGTTATTACTAGACTTGATCTTTTTGATACTCTTCGGCCTGTTTTCTTCCACCCGATTCAATATCAAGCCTATTATGCCTATGCGTATTGATAAACAGTAAGTTTCTGGTGTCGTCCCTCAATCTCCCTCCTTCCTTCTCAGCCTCACGGACCTTAGAGTACCCCTTGTTCCTAAAATCCATTTCCACCACTGGTCCCAACCCGAAACATCACCCCTCCACGTTCTCCACACATGCCGCCTGTGCCGCTGAGTTACTCCAGCACTTTGTGCCTTCATTCATTCCGACCGACACATCTCTCATCTGCGGCACTTACATGGACATGTAAGTCTTGTTTCTTTACAGTTCATTCTACGCTGCGACCGTGACCTGCACCCAGTGAAATTCACTTAGAACATGAGTTTAGTTTAGGAATACAGCATGCAAACAGGCCAATCGGCCCATCGAGGGCAGCACAAAGGCTCAGCTGGTAGAGCTGCTGCATCTCAGCGCCGGAGACCCGAGTTTGATCCTGACCTCTTTTTTTTTTTTTTTTTTTTTTTAATATATAAAAGTTTTATTCCAAAGAAAAACATACACACATACTAAGCAAAATGTGATCAAACAAAAGCCGCCTGTATCGGCAGTTTACAAATTAAACAATTATCACATTAAAATCCCGCCATCTCTGTCAACAATACATTCAACCCCCCGCGGCGACCAGCGTTCCCGGAAGGCCTCCATAGTCCCCGTGGACACCGCATGTTCCCTCTCCAGGGACACGCGGGCACGGACGTAAGCCCGGAACAGGGGTAGGCAGCCGACTTCTGTGAGGCCGTCGACTGCCCGCTGCCTGGACCCGCGGATGGCCATCTTGGCCAGGCCCAGGAGCAGACCGACAGGGAGACCCCCTCCTCCCTCCTGACCCTCCCCCCTCTGTACCGGGTGCCCAAAAATTAAAAGCGTAGGGCTAAAATGGAGCCAGAACTTGAGGAGCAGCCCCTTCAGATACTGGAACAGGGGCTGTAACCTCACGCACTCTGTATACAAATGGTACACGGTCTCCTCCTCACCGCAGAAGTGACAGGCGGCAGACGAGACCGTGAACCGGCTCAAGTACCTGTTACAGGCTATAGCCTTATGCAACACTCTCCACCCCAGGTCCCCGATGTAAAGCGGGAGGACCCCCTTATAGAGAGACCTCCACTGGGGACCGCTCCCGCCGTCAGGTGGTAACACGGACCGCCAGGGCGTGTCCGGACGGAAGACGAGAGCGAGGAAGTGGAGAGTGTGCAGGAGCAGCCTGTACAAAACGCGCCTCTCCGCGTCACGGAACGGCACGCTGGGCATCTGGGAAAGGCGGCTCATATTGCGTGGGGCCGGCTCTCGGGAAGGGACCCGTGCCGTGGGCCCAATGAGCAATTCCGACGGAGCGGGGGTAAGCCCAGTCGGAATCGCTCCACGCACACACCTCTCCTCGACACCCACCGTGACAGGGTGAGGACCGGCCCCCCTCACAACCACAGCACCCCCCTCCCCCTGAGGAGCAGCGCCCTGGCTGAAGGTGACCAAATTCCTGGCTCTCAGGAGATCACGGTAAAAACCAGGCAACTCCCGCCTAGCGCGCTGACTCATGCCCGCTACCGGGAGCCGTGATCCCTCCTGGAGGCAGCGTCCCTGGCAGAAAAAGTACGTGGCCAGCGAGTGCCATCTGGGAGGGCACTCGGAGTACACGTACCTCCGCAAGGTCCTGAGTCGGAGGGCTGCCACCTGAGTGCGGACGCAGACCAGCGCCTGACCGCCCTCCTCCAACGGGAGACTCAGAACCCCAGCAGAGACCCAGTGGTTCCTCTCACCCCAGAAGAAGTTAACTAACCTCCTCTGTATCATGGCGATGAAACGAGAGGACGGGACCAGAGTGGCCAGCCGGTACCACAGCAGAGAGGCCACCAGCTGGTTTATGACCAAAGCCCTACCCCGATATGATAACACACCAAGGAGGCCTGACCAGCGCCCCACACGGGCGACCACCTTCGCCTCCAACTCCTGCCAATTCGCCTGCCAAGCCCCCTCAGTGGGACTCAGGTAGATCCCCAGATAGAGGAGGTGCGTGGTGCTCCACGCAAAAACTGCCATCTCCTCCGGCAGGGAGTCTACCTGCCACTGACCCACCAAGAGCCCAGCACACTTCCCCCAGTTGATCCTGGCGGAGGATGCGGCTGAGAACACCCGCTGGCACTCACGCATCCTCCGCAGGTCAACCGGGTCGGTGAACATTAGTAACACATCGTCGGCGTAGGCCGAGAGAACCACCTCCACCCCCGGCCCCGGCAAATCCAAACCTGCCAGCCGCCTCCGTAGGAGGCACAGGAATGGCTCCACACAGAGGGAATAAAGCTGGCCGGACATGGGGCATCCCTGACGAACCCCCCTCCCAAAGTGAATGGGAGCCAACAAAGAGCCATTGACCTTGACCAGGCACTCTGCAGCAGCGTATAGGAGCCGGACCCGGGCCACAAAATGGGGTCCGAGTCCAAACGCCCGCAGAGTCCCGAGAAGGTAGTCGTGTCCCACCCGGTCAAACGCCTTCTCCTGGTCAAGGGAGAGAAAGGCAACGGACTGACCAGCCCTCTGGCACAGATGGATCAGGTCCCGGACCAGATGGATATTGTCCTGGATGGACCGGCCCGGGACTGTGTAGGACTGGTCAGGGTGGATCACATGGGACAGCACGGGCCCCAGGCGATTGGCCAATGCCCGTGCAAAGACTTTGTAACCCGTACTGAGAAGAGAGACCGGGCGCCAGTTCTTCAAGAGGCGGAGATCGCCCTTCTTGGGCAGCAGGACGACGACTGCCCTGCGCCATGAGAAGGGCATCTCCCCGGTCGCCAGGCTCTCCCCCAACACCTTCACATAGTCGCCCCCCAGGACACCCCAGAAGGCTCGAAGAAACTCCACAGTCAGCCCATCCAGCCCCGGAGACTTGCCTCTACTGAGCTGGTGCAGGGCACCAGTCAACTCCTCCAGAGTTAGGGGATCATCGAGGCGCTCAGCCACCTCCCTGCACACTACGGGTAAGCCCTCCCACAGCACCCCTTGTGCCTCCCCACTAGATGTTTCCTCGGAGAACAGAGTGTCATAGAACGACCAAACTGAGGCACCGATCCTCTCCGGATCCGTGATGGAGGAGCCATCGTCCGCAAGCAACTCAACAAACTGCCTGCGGGTACCTCGGCACTTTTCCAGGGAGAAGAAAAAGGGGGAGGCGCAGTCCAGATCGTGCAACATCTGGACTCGCGACCTCACATACGCGCCCCGGGACCTCCTCAGCTGCAAGTCCCTCAGTGCCCCTTTCTTCTCCTGGTACTCCTCCCACTCACACGATTCCCCCTCCGTCTGACCCAGGCGAGACTCCGAGTCGAGCAACTCTCTCTCAAGCCGTCCGATCTCGGAGTCCCGCCCCTTGGTCGACCCCCTCGTGTAGTCCTGGCAAAACAGACGGACGTAAGCCTTCCCTACATCCCACCACTGCCTTAGGGAAGGGAAACGCCCCTGCCTTTCCCTCCACTCCGCCCAGAACTGCTTGAATGAGTCCCGGAACCGGCGCTCCTCCAGCAGCCGGTTGTTGAAGTGCCAGTACGCGGACCCTGCCCGTGTGCGCGTCGGGATAAAGTCCACTCGCACCAGGCAGTGGTCCGAGCACGGCTCCAACCGCATGGAGGCTGCCGAGACACAGGACACATAAGCCTTAGACACATATACACGGTCAATACGGGAACCACCCCCCTTAAACCTGTATGAGAAGGCGCCGGAGTTGGGATGGAAATTCCTCCAAGCATCTACTAGCTCAAAAGAATCCACCAACTCCCTTAATGTCTTGACCGCTGCCGGATCGCGCTGAATGCCAGAGCGATCTCTCGCCTCAAGGGTACAATTAAAATCACCCCCCAGGAAAACACACTCCCCCCGATCGATGGTGTTCAACAGCGCGGTCACTTCTTGTGTTAACCGCGTCTGCATAGCACCGCTCTTGGGGGCGTACACATTAATAAAATGTAATGGCACGCCATCCAGGCGCACGGCCAGATACAACAACCGGCCTGGTACAATGTCCTGCACCTTGACAATCTCCGGCTGGAAAGATGGGGCCAACAGGAAGGCCACTCCACTCGAAATGGAGGTGAGATGGCTCATGTAGACCCCCCCTTCCCACTCCAGGAGCCAGGTGGGCTCGTCACTAGCCACAGTGTGTGTTTCCTGCAGGAAGCTCACCGCGTACCTCCCGTCCCTCAGCACCGAGAGACGGTGAAACCTACGGAGAGACTCCCTGGCCCCATTAATATTCAGGCTGGCTATAGTGAGCTTCATTTTGAAAGCGCACAAGAACTTTTACCAGCCCCCCTTGACGGAATGGAGCCTCCCCGAGTCCTCTGCCCTTTCTTTAGGGACTTAAAAAGCTCTTGGAGCTGGCGCCGCTCATTTTTCAATACACCTGCCAAGTTCCCCTCCTCCTGAAGGATGGCATAAATGGACTGCAAGGGTACCGTCAGGTCTGACCAGAGGTCGACAGCCAGATCTGCCTTATTCCTCTTCCCTCTGCTGTCCTTCAGAAACTTCCGGAGTTCCCAGATATCAACAAGCCGAGACACGGGGCTGCGGGTGGGACAGTCCATCAACTCACTGTCGCTGGACTCCACGTCCCCCTCCTCCTCCCACTCAATGTCTGAGCCCGAGTCTGGATAGTTCTGACTCCCAGCCGCCTCGCTCACCCCTCCCTGTGAGGTGGGCGGGTCGGCCACATCACCCGGTCCCTCCTCCGTCACCATCCCACCCCCAGGATCAGTGACGGGGGCAGGTACCGGTACCTCTAACTGTGGCAAGCTGCCTGGTAAATGGCCAGGCTCCTGCGCACCCCCACCGCCCTCTGTAACCGGATTGGGGGCAGTAATGTTGGAGGAAGTCTCCGGGGCGGGCAGTGAGAGGGTACGTCTGGAGTCCGACCGAAGGACACGATCCGAAATGACCATGTCCTCCTTCGCACCCAGGGCACCCGGCCCAGCACCGTCACCCAGAGAGTCCCCGTCCCCCACCACCAGGGGAACCACCTCGCTCTGGCCCTCAGGGGGCGATGTTCCCGGAGTCTCCCCTGCTCCCTCAGCCGATGGGGCAGCACATCCCTCAATAGGACTCGTAGCCTCAGTGGGGAGCATGGGCTGGGGACCCACCCCCACACTCAAGTCCCCCCCATCAATCTTCCCCTGGTCACCCTCTAAGCCAGCGGACGCAATCCCTGGGGGAACAGCCCCCTCGGGTAGTGTGTCACCACTCTCAGGTGGTCCCTGCACTACAGAGGCATCCTCCTGCCCAGAGGAAGCGTGTACTGGGTACTCTGCCTCAACAGGGGAGAAACACCTCCCTTCAGGTCGCCCCTGACCTTCAGGGCCGTTCTCCGTGTCAGAGGACCCGTGCCTCCTCCTCTTATAACCACTAGCGTGCGGTGGTACAGTCAGCTCCATTGCTGAAGCCTGTTCCTCCGCCCCGCCATCTACCTGCTCATCCTCTCCAGCCCTCAGACCCTCAGGCTCAGAGGCGAGCTCGATAATATCTACTGCCGGGGGACCCTCATTAAGGTGACCTTCTGCCTGGCGTCCCGCTTGAACGTTCTTCTTCTTCCTTTTAGCTTTCTTACTGTTCTGTCTCTCCCAGTGCCCCTCATCCACCCCCCACCCTGCACCGGCATCCCCTGCCACAGGTACGGGACATGGGGGTGGTGGGGGAATGGAGGATGGGAGCAAGGGAACAAAGTCATCACGGGCCACCGTGGTAGAACCAGCAGCCCCAGATGGGCCAGCACTGCCTTTCTGGGCCACCTTGGTGGAGCTGGCAGCCTGGTGCTTGGGACAATTCCTGCGGAAATGCCCCACCTCTTTGCATGCATGGCAGCGTGCTTGGCCCGTGTTCCAAAACACGCGATAGCAGAATCCTTCCCATTCAACCTCAAAACTCCCCTCCATATCAATCCCCTGTGCCAGCTGTATGTACACACGGCGATTGAACGTTAATACATGCTGCATTTCGGGATCATCCAACCTATGCAACAGTTTGGTGGGCCCAGACCGCACCTCCCCCAGCTTAGTTACATGTGGGAGCAGGAGCGCGTCCGGAACATAAGGGGGAACGTTGGACAGCATGACCGGCAGCACGGGCCGTCCCCATGGGTCCACCACCATGTAAATCCCAGCCACCGTGATCCCCCTTTCCAATGCGGTAGCCACCGACTGCTCAGTCTTTAGGATGACAACAGCCTTCCCACTGACCACCGCGCCTGCGATTATGGCCTTCTTGCCAACAGTCTCCCCCAGCGCGGTTAGCACAGCCTTGAAGGTAATGTTGCCCTGCAAGGTCACTTTCACCCCGTGTATACGCCCCAACAACTCATGGCCCTTAGTCACGGAGACTGCCGACTGTACGGCAGCTGCATAATTCTTGGGGGCCGCCATCTTTAGGGCGTGGAGCAAAACAAAACGTCTCCGTTTTTTATAAGTCAAAGCAGTCTTTCTGCTATTGCTGCACCTCCACGCATTTGCAGCAGTTTAAAGTCGTGAAGGCTTTCCTGGCAAAGCAACAGAAAGCAGTCTCCTCCTGATAAGATAGGGAAAAGTCCGTGCCAATCCTCCCGTCGTAGAAAATGGAGCTTCCGGAGGCTTCTTCCCCAGGTCTCGGTCGCCCTCCCGGCTTCAACGAAAATCCAATGCACTGTTGCCGTACTTACCCGGCACACCTGGACCGGGCAAAGTCGGTGTGGGAGGGAGCTTTCCGATGCTACAGACCACAAACACCGCTCCAGACTCAGCTCCCACCAGTTCAAGTGCAACTTGGCCTTCCGCCAGCCACTGCCGCTCCTACGACTTTCAGAAAACACGAACAAATCCTCCCCAATTAGAGGACTCTTTCAACAAAGAGAGTCTCTGCTTTCCGACAGAAGTCCAAAAAGCAAATTCTGACTGCTTTCGTTTGTCCTCGCCAAACAAATCCTTCGAAAATAATCAAATCCTCACAGCCAGCGCCACACACCCACGTCCGATCCTGACCTCGGGTGCTGTTTGTGTGTGGAGTTTAAACATTCTCCCTGTGATCGCGTGGGTTTCCTCTCACATCCCAAAGATGTGCGTGTTTGCAGGTTTATTGTCCTTTGTAAATTTCCTCTGCAGGGAGTGGATGAGAAAGTGGGACAACATAGAACTAGTGCGATTGGGTGATCGATAGTCTGCGTGGACTCGATGAGACAGATGTTCCCCCCTCGCCAGGTCCCCCATCGTTCTCTGGGTCCCCCCCCTTGCTGTCGGCGGTGCGGTCCCCTTTGACGCCGGTGGCTTGGCACTGAGTTGGGATCGGCAATGGGCTGTTGCAGGTGGATCTGCGCCATCAGTCCACACGGGCGGCTGATCTGTCATGCTTACATTGATTAATGACACATCTTCTGGATGTGCTTTCAGGGACCGCCTGTGAGATTCCTTTGGAAACACCACTCCAATGGACCACATTTATGGGCGCCACAGTCAGTGGGTCGAGCTGCTGCCTCACAGCGCCAGTGACCCGGGTTCGACCCTGACCTCAGGGGCTGACTGTGGAGTTTGTCCGTTCTCCCTGTGACCGCGTGGGTTTTCTCACGGGTACCCTTGTTTCCTTCCACATCCCAAAGACATGTGAGTTTGATTAGACTTTACAGGCTCTCAGACCATCTTTGATCAGACTTTACTGGCTTTATCTTGCACTAAACGTTATCCCTTGTATAATGTAACTGTACAATGTGAATGGCTGGATTAATCATGCATCGGCTTTCCGCTGACTGGTTAGCGCGCAACAAAAACTTTTCACTGTACCTCGGTACACGAGACAATAAACTCTGTAAATTGTCCCAGGTGTGTAACGTGTCGATGTGGCCGAAGAGTTGGTTGCCACGCTGTATCTCAAAACTCCACTACACTTGATCTAAGTTATATAAGACGTTGGTTGGCAAGGCCACATTTGGACAATCGTGCTCAGTTTTGATCACCTTGCAGAAGGGATATTATTAAGCTGGAAAGAATGCAGAAATTAAGGAGGATGTTGCCAGGACCCGTGGGCCTGAGGTTTAGGGAGAGATTGGGCAGGCTAGGGCTTAATTCCTTGGAGCACAAGAGGCGAGGGGTGATCATGAGGGGAATAGATAGGGTGAATGCACACTTTTACCAAGCTTTGGAGAATCAAGAACCAGAGGATACCGGTTGAAAGTGAGGGGAGCGGTTTAATAGGAACCCGAGGAGCAATGTTTTCAGATAGAATGTGGTGGGTTTATGGAATGAGCTGTCATAGAGGTAGTTGAGGCAGGTACTATAACAACATCTAAAAGACGGGCTGGAGTAGACATTTGCACAGGTGCATTGATAGGAAAGGTTTAGGGGGATATGAAGCAAACATGGAGAGCGCGATTAGTGTTTTTGGTCACTTGGACAGGTACATGGATAGGAAAAGTTCAGAGGGAAATGGGCCAAATGTGGGAAGGTGGGACTCGCATAGATGGGGCATCTTGGTCGGCAAGGATGAGTCGGGCCAAAGTGTCTGTCTTGTGTACGACTTCACAATCCTTACTAGGAGTGTGGACATCCGAGTCCCATTGTTGCCAGATTTGGTTAAAGTGGAAGATGTACCATGTTGACACTGTCATTCCTTCATTATTACAAAAAAGTCCCAATTCCTGGAATTCCCCAATATCAAGAGTGAGGACTGAAATTGCTGGCTTTAGGATGGAGTACATGGATACATACTGTCACAGAGTAAACATATCCATAGCCCATTATGCAGTTTTAGTTTAGTTTAGCGATACAGCATTGAAGCAGGTCATTCGGCTTACCGAGTCCACCGACCATCGATCTCCCATTTACACTAATCAAATCCAACTTTATTCTCTCCCTATTGTTCTTAATTCCCACAGATTCTACTACTTCCTCCACATTACAGGCAATTTACAGAAGCCAATTAACCCACAAACCAGCATGTCTTTGGGATGTGGGGGGAATTCGGAGCAACCGGAGGAAACCCACGTACTCGCAGGGAGAATGTGCAAACTCACACACAGAGTCAGCACTTGAGGTCGTGATTCAACCTGGGTCTCTGGCGCTGTGAGGCAGGGACTTTACTCGCTGTGCCACTGGTGACTGGGCAATTTCACTTTGCTCACTCTTAAAAATGAGTCAAATGCATTTGCCAAATTGCCTCTTCAAAACGTTCTCTTTGAATAGACGGGTAGGTCTTGTATCCAGAATTGGAGACTCTCACATGACATTAAAACGAATAGTACCGACCTTTGTGGAATTCAGTCAAAATCCAACCAATATTAATTAAAATCAAAAGATATAACTCAAACACTGGAAAGAACAGGATCATATTTTTAATAAAATCAACTTTTGTGAAATTAATTCCTAAAAATAGAAAATTAATTAACATTTCGATTTTTCTTCAGAAATCTTTATGAATTATTAAAAATAATCATAATTAGTAACTTTAAAAGTAAAATTAATGAAATAAACCATGCTAAATGATAAACAATTCGGCGTTTCCTCAAAGTTCATTTTTTGATACCCATTCTGGCAGAAACATTAATTCCTGCCCAACAAACATCCAGCAACATTGTCATTCACACTTATTGCTTACAAACTCTCCAGTAACATGAAGGCGGCCAAATAACAGAACTTTATTGTCATTCGGTATAAATACCGAACGAAATTTCAGCAGTCACAAGACACAGCAAAAAAGAAAACACAGGACACACGACCCCAACACAAACATCCATCACAGTGACTCCAAACACCCCCTCACTGTGATGGAAGGCAACAAAACTTCCACTCTCTTCCCCCTACGCCCACGGAAAGGCAGCTCGACCCCACCGAGGCGAGCGACACGCACAGCCCCCGCAAGGGGATGGAAGGCCTCGCGGCCGAGCCGCACCGGGCACTGAAACGTCCCGCGGCCGAGCCGCGCCGGGCGATGGAAGGCCCCGCGGCCGCTGAACCATTCCGCGGCCGAGCCGCACCGAGCGCTGAGACGTCCCGCGGCTGTACCGGGCGATGGAAGGCCCCGCGGCCGAGCCGCGCCGGCGATGTTAAGTCCAGCGGCCGATCCACGCCGGGCGATGGAAGGCCCCGCGGGCGATGGAAGGCCCCGCGGCCGAGCTGCGCCCCGGGGAAGAGACCTAATAAAATAAAGGTTTCCCCCACCCCCCGCACCACCCCACCCCCCCACACATACAGAGCCAAAAACAGAAACAAAAAATCCCAACACCGACACAAATTTCATCCAATTTGCAAAACGTGCAATATTCACTCATCTTAAATCAATTCAGAATGAACAGTTAGTTAAAATAAAGTAGGTTAACTCAATCACAAACTAAAAAGCTCAATAAAACTATTAATGTGGCTTTAATGTATTGTAGTGCGGGAGGACTATCGGCTGTGAATCCAACACCCAATGGAGACCTGAATTTATCCACGGAAGCATGCAGGGGGCAGGTGTCTGGGTGTTAATGTACCCATCATCTTTTTATCTAGGGTATCTTCACACCTTTCCACTGCATTCTTGGACAGAATAAAGATTCATTGATAGCTGTATCCCATCAATAGCTGGCAGAAGATGGTGTGACCACCTAATTCCACACTGGTTGTCATCGACGATCAAATGGACTCTGACAACTTGTGTTTGTTTCCCAAACATTCTTTATTTACGCGCACAAAAGGAGAGCAACAAAGTGCCAGCTACCAAACTACTCTGAAATTCTGCTTTGAAGTGTTGACTTTTATATAAATTCTGACCGATTCAAATCCTGCGCACTCTCCAAATTCCTATCACCAAGCACAATACGTTCATAAAAGCACTAAAATCAAATTTAAAACTGCATGCTATTCAATCCTCTATTTGCATTTAATCAGTAAGATAACTCTCTTGGACCTTGTGCTGTATGGTTAGAGCCAGTTGCACGTCAAAAGGACAACTCTCCAGGAGCTTGTGCTGCACAGCTATCACAGGCAGTGCATCACAGGCTAACTCTCAAGGATCTTTAGCTGTACAAGTATGGCTGGTTGCACACTAACTTAATCTTTCTCATATTGCAACTTGCACAAGGTAGAGATTGAAATGTTCATAAAACATTCATGAAATATCAGAATATTGAAAAGTTCAAATCCACAGAACATGCATCTAAACCAGTTACATAGGATTTCTAGTTTTCAATTAAAATTCATGACATTGCAATTAACAAAACATATTAAAATCTAGCGCTAATGATTAATGTTTCTATAGTCCACTATTTCACTAAGATACACCCAAGACCTCTAAAATATATTCAAAATTGTAGCTGGATGCACGGTACCTGAGCCTTTGTCATACTGCAGTTCCCACAAGGTGACGTTTGAAAACCCCAGATAATTCATTACAATCTGGTCTTCACTGTGCACAAATCTGGTGACTTACGTCCCTCTCCCTTCATTCTCATCTCATCTATGATCCACCTTTCCAGGTTCCAACAAATTAACATCCTTATGTTGACCACACCATCTTCAACAACCATCAAGTTTGCATTATGTCTAAAGGTTAATTTATAGCACTTCAACAGTCAAGAGCACGCATCTAAACCAGTTGCTAATACAATTATAATAAAAAGAAACTGCAGCTGCTGGTGTATACCAAAGACACAACATGTTGGAGTAACTCAGGTCAGGTAAATTCTCTGCAGAAAATGGATAGGTGACGTTTCAGGTAGGGTCCCTTCTTTAGACCCTGTCTAAAGAAGGCAGTGGAGGCCGATTCACTGGATGAATTTAAGAGAGTTAGATGGAGCTCTTGGAATCATTGGATATGGGGAGAAGGTAGGCACGGGTTACTGATTGTGGATGATCACCCATGATCACAATGAATGGCAGTGCTGGCTCAAAGGGCCAAATGGCCTCCTCCTCCACCTATTTTCTATGTAACGTGAAATGCACCTATCCATTTTCTAGCGAATTTGCCCGACCTGCTAAGTTACTCCAGGATTTTGTGTCTATCTCTACTTATACGATTGCTAGCTTTTCATTTACATTCATTATACTGCAATTCACAAAAAATATTAAAGGCTGATGCTAATGATTAATATGTTTCAAATGTCCACTATTTCACTGAGATACTCATGAATTCAAAAACCTATTCAGTCCTCTCTTCAAACAATATTCAAGAACCTCCAACTCATCTTCCTTTCTAGTCTGATTTATGAGATTGTGTGAATTCTAAGTCCTTTAATCCCAAGCATTGACGTTTATTGCATATCCTTATGGATCGGTTTACCTGTATAATATGGGTTGACGTTCCCCAATCTGCTGAATTCTACAGCATCATATCAGGCTCATTCGCGGTGCTAATGTACAACCAACTTTCTCAACGCAGCCTCTTCTGTCATGTACGAGTCAGAATCCATGGAAACAGGCCATTCAGCCCAACTTGCCCATGCCAACCAAGATGCCCCAATTACCTGCCTGTGTTTAGCCCAAATCCCACTAAAACTTTCCTATCATAAGACCATAAGTTGTAGGAGCACAATGAGGCCATTTGGTCCATTGAGTCTATTCTGCCAATCAACACGGCTGATCTATCTTTCCCTCTCAACCCCATTTCCCTGCCTTCTCTCGTAACCTTACGAATTAAGAATCTGTCAGTCTTCAATTCAGAAACACCTAAAGCCGTGGCCTCTACAGCCGTCTGTGAAATGAATCCCAGATTCACCACCCTCTGAAGGTACGTACTTTTATATCCTCATCTTTCTGAAGGTACGTACTTTTATTTTATCCATGTACCTGCCCAGATGTATTTTAAATGTTGTTATTGAACCTGCCTCAAATGTTTCTCCTGGCAGTTCGTTCCATTTACCTACCACCCTCTGTGTGAAAAAGTTGCCGCTCAGGTTCCCATTCAATCTTTCCCCTCTCACCTTCAACCTATGCTCTCTGTTTCTTGATTCCCCTACCCTGGGGAATGACTGCATTCAAATTATATATGATTAAACATTTCAATGAGCACAATGAACATACTGCAATGAATACTGCAGATACTGGAAATTCAAAACAAAAATAGAAAATATTATCAGCGGGAAGAGAAACAGAGTGGACACCTATCAAGGTTTCAGAACGAGAAAAAAAAAGAAAATAAACATTTTTTAAATAGTTGGCTTCCAGTGGGCCGAGCTGCTGCTTCACAGCGCCAGAGACCTGGGTGCTGTCTGTGTGTGGAGTTTGTGTGTGAAGTTTGCAATTGGGTTGCAATTCGTTTGACAATAGACAATAGGTGCAGGAGTAGGCCATTCAGCCCTTCGAGCCAGCACCGCCATTCAATGCGGTCATGGCTGATCACTCTCAATCAGTACCCCGTTCCTGCCTTCTCCCCATACCCCCTCACTCCGCTATCCTTAAGAGCTCTATCCAGCTCTCTCTTGAAAGCATCCAACGAACTGGCCTCCACTGCCTTCTGAGGCAGAGAATTCCACACCTTCACCACTCTCTGACTGAAAAAGTTCTTCCTCATCTCCATTCTAAATGGCCTACCCCTTATTCTTAAACTGTGGCCCCTTGTTCTGGACTCCCCCAACATTGGGAACATGTTTCCTGCCTCTAATGTGTTCAATCCCCTAAATATCTTATATGTTTCAATAAGATCCCCCCTCATCCTTCTAAATTCCAGTGTATACAAGCCTAATTGTTCCAGCCTTTCAACATACGACAGTCCCGCCATTCCGGGAATTAACCTAGTGAACCTACGCTGCACGCCCTCAATAGCAAGAATATCCTTCCTCAAATTTGGAGACCAAAACCTCTTTGCTCCTATACTCAACTCCTCTTGTTATGAAGGCCAACATTCCATTGGCTTTCTTCACTGCCTGCTGTACCTGCATGCTTCCTTTCAGTGACTGATGCACTAGGACACCCAGATCTTGTTGAACATCCCCTCTTCCTAACTTGACACCATTCAGATAATAATCTGCCTTTCTATTCTTACTTCCAAAGTGAATAACCTCACACTTATCTACATTAAACTGCATCTGCTCCGGTATTCCGGTTTCCTACCACATTCCAAAGACGTACAGGTATGTAGGTTAATAGGCTGGGTAAATGTAAAAATTGTCCCTAGTGGGTGTAGGATAGTGTTAATGTACGGGGATCGCTGGGCGGCACGGACTTGGTGGGCCGAAAAGGCCTGTTTCCGGCTGTATATATATGATATGAGATGATATGTGTGGGTTTGTAGGTTAATTGGCTGTAAAGATGCCCCTAGTGTGCAGGGAGAATGGATAAGAAAGTGAACTAGTGTGAACGGGTGATCGATGATCAGCATTGAGAGAATGTCCGTGATAGATTGGAGACCAAACTCGCCAACACAAAAACCGGGAGTTTTATTTTCAAGTTTTAGAGATACAGTTTGGAACAGGCCCTTCGGCCCACCGAGTCCATGACGACCATCGATCACCTGTACATTCGTTCTACGTTATCTCACTTTTGCATCCTATATATTTGGGGCAATTTACACAGAGCCAATTAACCGACAAACCCGCATGTCTTTGGAATATGGGGGGATTCGGATCACCCAGAGGAAACCCACATGGTCCCAGGGAGAACGTGCAAACTCCACACAGACAGCACCGGTGGTCAGGATTAAACTTGGGTCTCTGGCACTGTAAACAGCTACTCTGCCACTGCGTCACTGTGACACCGGGGGTGGTTCAGGCAGAGGATGATGTGGATCTCATTTAAGGTCCATGTCCAAGTGAAGTATGGAGCTGTGGGAGCGAGCGAGTGAGAGCCTACTACTGCCAGCGCATGGCGTAGAGTATAGAGCTCGGAGCATGGATGGAGAGTGAGGCACGGAGCTGTGGCAGAGAGAGCGAGAGTCTACTGCTGACAGCGCATGGTGTAGAGTGTAGAGCTCGGAGCATGGATGGAGAGTGAGGCACGGAGCTGTGGCAGAGAGAGCGAGAGTCTACTGCTGACAGCGCATGGTGTAGAGTGTAGAGCTCAGAGCATGGATGGAGAGTGAGGCACGGAGCTGTGGGAGAGAGAGCGAGAGTCTACTGCTGACAGTGCATGGTGTAGAGTGTAGAGCTCGGAGCATGGATGGAGAGTGAGGCACGTCGGTATAAGTAGGGTCCAGGGACCTTAGACCATGGATGGCCCAGAAACTGAGAGACCTCAGATTGGAACTGGAAGCCACGTGGAACAACTGAGCAATGAAGGCAAGTGCTGAGGAATCACACGTGGCTATAACTCACAGAGGGGGAGCAGTGAGAGAGAGTGTGGCTAAACTTTAAACAATAACATTTAGCTCAGTTTTGAGATACAGCACGGAAACACGCCCTTCGGCCCACTAAGTCGGCGCTGACCAGTGATCCTCGTACACTAACACTATCGTATACGCTAGGGACAATTTACAATTCTACCATAGCCAATTAGTCTACAAACACGTACGTCTTTGGAGTGTGGGAGGAAATTGGAGCTCCCAGAGAAAACCCACACAGGGCACGGGGAGAACGTACAAACTCCGTACAGCCAGCATCCATAATCAGGATCGAACCTGAGTCTCTGACGTTGTAAGGCAGCAACTCTACCGTTGTGCCATCGTGCCACCCACTTATTTATTAAATTTGGCGGTCAGGCCCTTAAACATCTTACAGGACGATGATCCACAATAGACACCAACAGCACAAAGACACCTCATAGCACCTTTTGGATTACAAATAAGCACTGTTGTATCTCAATCCCATCACAAAGCAGAGAACACCTTCAAAGTAGACATACATGGCAGCTGAGAATCTTGAGTAGTTGCATGAATGCACAGAAAGATATCCACGACTGTCCACATTTGATTATTCTTTGCCCTGCAGTGCTTTTTTTTGTAGACAAAATGGTTAAGCTATACGTTCCTTATTGTTGGTGTCGAGAAGCTGACACCGACTCCTGTTTAAGGACCTGATCCTGAAAGCTATTTCTCAGCACCCCTGGTCAACCGACCAAGATCTTCAGACTGATTGTGGTCGGGAGTGGGGGGGAGAGAAAGCAGGAAGAGAGGAGTGGGCCAGATAAAGCCTGGCAAGTGATGGGTGGATACAGGTAAGAGGTGGATACAGGTAAGATATGGGTTTGATTGGCAGACAGGTGAGCAAAGGCCGGAGATGAAAATTCGAAAATTCACTAGTTTCCTTGTGTGACAAAAACACGTTATTTGGAGCAATGCATCTTTTGATTTATAATTCTGAAGATTTTGTTCCATCATCCACACGGAGTAAGTGTTTTCCATCTGAAAATCAAGGGAAAGAAAATCAACATTGTCCCTGCTAATGCTGTCCAGACATGGGTTTGCACTGTAAACAATAATCATAACATTACAGTAAACCCTCTTTATAACAGACCATGGGGGGAGAATGGTATCTGTTATTACCAATCGCCTGCTATAACTGAGTAAGGGATTACTCAGGAAACATGAGGCAGGAAACATGTTCCCAATGTTGGGGGAGTCCAGAACCAGGGGCCACAGTTTAAGAATAAGGGGTAGGCCATTTAGAACAGAGATGAGGGAAAACTTTTTTAGTCAGAGAGTTGTGAATCTGTGGAATTCTCTGCCTCAGAGGGCAGTGGAGGCCAATTCTCTGAATACATTCAAGAGAGAGCTAGATAGAGCTCTTAAGGATAGCGGAGTCAGGGGGTATGGGGAGAAAGCAGGAACGGGGTACTGATTGAGAATCATCAGCCATGATCACATTGAATGGCGGTGCTGGCTCGAAGGGCCGAATGGCCTACTCCTGCACCTATTGTCTATTGTCTATCATTGTATAAGTGCTGGAGTAACTCAGCGGGTCAGGCAGCATCTCTGGACAACATGAACAGGTGATGCTTCGGGTCAGGACCCTTCTTCAGACTCTTGGTCGGGAACTGGGTCTGGAATGCAGGTGGGTGCTGGCGGCCGGGAGAGAGGCGAGGGTGGGCAGGGTCAATGGTCGCGGCCAGCGGGCAGCCGGAGTGCAGGTAAAGGTCGGGGGATGGCGTGACTTTTCACTGTACCTCAGTACACATAATAATAAACCTAAACTAAACCTATTCTAAAACTGCAGCTGCACTGAATTTTGAACTGTGCACATTATCTGTGATCCAACCAACCACATAATCGTCTTATCTGAGAATTCCAATCTATGGAGGCTGCATTACTTAATACGGCAATCCAGAAAATAGTCATCAATCATTCCACACTGCCAACAATTTCAAAGTTTCTCATGACTCACAATCAGAAACATTATGCCAAACTGAGTTAATCCATCCGTGCAGTATAAGTTTTACTTTACCATACTTGAGAGACACTGCGCTGAAACAGGTCCTTCGGCCCATCGGGACCGCACTGACCAGCCATCACCCCGTACGCTAGCACTATCCTACACACTGCACATGGCGGAGTATTCAGCTAGCCACACGGCGGGAGGATCCCGGCAAGCCTCGGCAGATCCCACCAGCAGGCCCAGCTGGATTGCTGTGGATCAAGGACCAGCTCCACGGACCAGAACTCGCCTGCAAGGCCCGGCTCACCCTCCCAGGGTGGAGTGGGTTGGACAGAGGGGCAGTAAGCAGACTGGCTGCAGGAGGCAGTGCCCTGCCTTGACGGGGGAGTGGGCCGCTGGAAGCCCTGCAACAGCCTGGGGCTCGGCTGGACCGGGCATCGCTCCAAGAGGCCGAGCACGGGGACCGGGCACCGTCTAGAGTAGTGGAGGACATCATGGTTACACACGGCCAGGCCGACCCTGCAATGCCACCAGGACAACAGGCCTTCATGGTCAGGTCAAGAACCCTGCACTTACAATTGCCACTCTAAAATAGCACCAAAACATGGGGTCACAGAGAGAACGTACAAATTGCGAACAGACAGACCTGTAGTCAGGATGAAACCCGGGTCTCTGGCACTGTGAGGCAGCAACTCTACACGTGACAATAATAATCCTAAACCTAAATCTTGTGGGTTGCTGAATCTATATCCTGGAATAGTTCACCAATAAACTTGTCAATGACTGATGGATCCCAGATTATGAATGAAAATATCTCTGCTGAGCTTATTTAAGTTAACTTTCACTTGATTAATAACCTCAGAGATAAAATTACCTGTGAATCCCACTCGAGTCTGTTTTGTCATCCACTGATGCCACATGGAGCAGACGTACTGATTCTGTTCCTTGAATCCATTCACATTGTGGGTCACGTTGAAATGGCCATTGCTTTCTCTCTTCATGATTATTTCACTGTTCTTGTTTAAATCGGTCCCGGATTTGTCCTTCCACTCCACCGTTGGGGCAGGATACCACCCTGACGACTGGCAAGAGAGCATGTTCATTTCAGGGTCCCAGTTAACTTCGATACCACCAGCAGCTGCCAAGAAAAGGAATATAAATTGCAACCATTAATGTCGGCATGGTGACGCAGCGGTAGAGTTGCTGCCTTACAGTGCCACAGACTCGGGTTCGATTCCGACTACAGGTGCTGCCTGTATGGAGTTTGTCCCTTTTCCCTGTGACCGCGTGGTTTTCTCCAGGTGCTCCAATGTCCTCTCACAATCCAAAGACTTGCAGGACAATTGAGAATTTTTACCGATGTCAATTAACCTACTGACCTAGGATAGACACAAAATGCTGGAGTAACTCAGACAGCAGAAGGAATGGGTGGCGTTTCGAGTCGAGACCTTTCTTCAGACCTCTATGTCTTTTGTGTGGGAAGCTGGAGTCACCGGAGAATACCCACGTGGTCACGGAAAGACCATACAAACTCCACACAGACTGTACCCGTAGTCAGGATCGAACTCTGGTCTCTGGTGCAATAAGACAGCAACTCTACCGCTGTGCCACCGTGCCGCCATTAATAGTTGTATAATTAGAAACCCCTGTTCTCTGCAATATTGATGCCATGGACATTCTCAGATACATTTCCTGACAGAGGCATGACGTTTATTTGAACTGGTGAAACTTCACAAATGAATTCTGATGAAGGCAGATGACACCAGAATTATCAGCATCTAACTTCCTGTAAAAAAAAAGCTGTGTTAAGAATCAAAAAGAATCCCAAATTCTCAACAATGAAATAAATAAACCCAGGTACATTTGACCTTCATTGTAAACAGAACAAGATAGAAGACAAGGAAGTTTCCAGTAGTGGGTGAGTCTAGGACCTGAGGGCACAGCATCAGAATAAAACAATGTTCCTTTAGAAAGGAGAGATTTCTTCCAACCCAAGGGCATGAATCTGTGGAATTCATTGTCACAGACGGCTGTGGAGTCCAAGTCATTGTTTTTTTTAAAATGGAGATTGACGGGTTCTTGATTAGTGCGGGAGTCAGGGATATGGGGAGAAGGCAGAAGACCCGATGTGCCGAATGGCCTAATTCTGCTCCTATCACCGGGTGGCATCACGACGGCAGCCTCGACTGCAGTCTGTCTGTCTTTTTCATCTTTTTTTTGTTATTTTTGGTGTGTTTAGAAAGTTTGTGTTAATGTTCTCTGGTTATATGTGGGGGGTGGGGAGACAATCTGAGGAAACTTTTTATCAATCTCTTGCCTTGCCGGAGATGCGATTGTTTTCCGGATCGTATCTCCGGTCGCTCTGCGGCCTAACATCGTGGAGCTGGAGGCCTTGCTCGGGACTGACTATGAACCCCACTGCGGGGTGTGGGCTTACATCGGAGCCGATTCCTTGCCTGGGATCAACGCTCCAACCGCGGCCTGCGGACTTTAACGTCGAGGAGCTCGCAGTCTCGGGTTGAGACCCACGTCGGGATGCTCCAAAGCCGCACGAGGTTTGATAGCCCCGACCCGGGGTCTTATCGCCCAACGTGGGGAGCTGAGATCCCCCCCAATGCGGGAGCTTGATCGCCCTGACGAGAATGGCCCACCGCCGGCTAAGGGGGTCAAGATCGTCCTGTCAACGCAAGTTTAGAGGCCCCCGACCGCTGGAGGACAAAGAAGGGAGAGATTGAACTTTCTTTCGCCTTCCTTCACAGTGAGGAATGTGGAGGAGTCACTGTGGTGGATGTTCATGTTAAAATGTATTTTGTGTGTTTTGTTGCTTTTTATTGGTATGACTGTATCCCAAATTAAATTCCTCGAATGATTCAAAACATACTTGGCTAATAAAGTATGATTATGATTATCACTTATGAAGACATACCCCAAACAGATAGCTGGACAATTCCAAATCCATATCCATTGTCAGTGCTAATACTGACAATGTACTTTCCCTCATCCCAGATTTGAACATTCTTCAATGTAAGGAGTGCTTTTCCTTCTTTAAATGAGAGTGCGTCAACGTTAATTCTCCCCGAGTAGTTGGCATGTTGTTTGCTGACATCGCTTTTATCTTCCTTGTACTCGTACAAGCTTCCGGCAACTTGTTCCTTGTCCCACCTCACCCTTGGTGCACATGGATGGTTGCACTCGAACGTACACGTGAAGGTGACATCCATGCCGATCTCTGTATCTGTGGCTGGTTCACAAGTGGTGAATGCATCTGAACAAAAGACAGAAAGGGGTTTATTATTGTCACGTTCACTTGAGTTGAGTTGAGTTTATTGTCACATACACCGAGGCACGGTGAAAAGCTTTTTGTTGGGTGCTAACCAGTCAGCAGACAGACAATACATGATTACAATCACACCGTCCAGTGTATAGATACATGATAAAGGGAACAATGTGCACAACATTTAGTACAAGACAAAGCCCAAAGATAATCTGATGGTCTCAAATGAGGTGGATGGTAGTTCACGATTGCTCTCTAGTTATTGGTGGGATGGTTCAGTTGCCTAATAACAGCTGGGAAGAAACAGTCGCTGAATCTGGTGGTGTGCGTTTTTACACTTCTGTACCTATTGCCTGATGGGAGAAGAGGCAGTGGCCAGGGTGCAACTTGTCTTAATTATGCTGCTGGTCCTGCCGTGGCAGCACGAGGTGTAAATAGAGTCAAAGGAATGGAGGTCCCAACCCGAAGCATCACCCATTCCTTCTCTCCAGAGATGCTGCCAGTCCCACTGAGTTATTCCAGCATTTTGTATCTATCAAAGGAATGGAGGTTGGTTTGTGTGATGGTCTGGGCAGCCTGTGTCCACAACTCCCTGCAATTTATTGCGGTCTTGGATGGAGCTGATCCTAAACCAGGCTGTGATGCATTCCGATAACTCCATGGCGCATCTGTAGAAGTTGGTGATAGTTATTGGGGACATGCACAGAGATACAGTGAAAAGCTTTGTTGATCATGCAGTCCAATCAAATCAGATACTGTACATGTGTGCAAGATACAACTTCTGGATGCACTGGGACGCATCCTCAGTGATGTGACCCGGGGTCATCGGGTGTTTCGGGTCTCACAACATCAGACACCCTCGCCCATGCGACCCAGCCGGGGTTGATCAGGCCCCGACTTGCATCCCAGCAGCAAACGCCCATGGATCAGGCCTCGTAATCCAAAGCCATCTAGTGGCTTTCTCCACTTGCGGATTGAATGGCCCTCTTCTTTGCCAGCCCCGTAATGCCCAATTGGTTGAGGGCTTTGCAGAGTGAGCATCCTGCAAAGCTTCTACAGCCCACCTCTATGGGTTAATAGCATGTCTTCCAGCCTTCCCCAAGGGACTTTGGGCAGCTGCTGAGATGTTCTAATGATCCCCTTCCAGTGCAAAGTGGGCAGGAAGGTGTCACACTCTTTCCCCAGATGTGGAGGTTTGCTGGGCTTGGTAGGGCATCGTAGACAGCTTGGACAAGGAACCGGACGTGCTGGAAATCTGCCTGCATGATGTTTGACCAGGTAATCCTGCGCTGCGGTATGCTCTCCCACCTTGTCCACGCTCTCTGCTGCCTGAGCCCCACCGTCCTGCTCACACGCTCTTCCTCCACACCTGCTCGGACCTCTTCCTGGATGAGATGGTGTCTCTCCTTACCCTGGGCCTTGCCAACCCGGGTCTTAGGGAAGTATCCCAAGCCTGCTCTGCCAGTTGCTATGACCCCCACCAATGCCTTTTGCCTTAGGCGTGACTCTGCCACCTCCACTGCTTTCTCTGCCCTCCATTTCCTCCCTGTTCTCACCTCGATGCCAGCCGATGACACCTTCTGGTCCCTAGAGTCCCTGTACTGTAGGGCTTCTCTTGTCCGTGCCACCATAAGCTCTTCAGTGAGGCCACTGAATGGGAGCTGCAAGATGTTACTGGTCCCGTACAGTGCTGCACTGTTGAGGCTGCGGGGAAGGCCAAGCCACTTGCGGAGAAAGCCACCGATTTTTCCTTCGAGGGACTCAACTGTGGTCAATGGAACAGCGTAAACCAGGAGAAGCCACAGGACACAGGGCAGGATGGAATGCTGATAGATCCAGGCCTTGAATCTGCCAGGCAGGCTTGACTTGTCGACTTTGGTGAGCCAGGCTTCAAGGTCTTCGATGGACTTTTGAATGGCAGCAATCTTTCAGAGTTGCGTCAAAAAGCTTCCCCAAGCTCGTGACAGGTTTCTCAGTAATGGAGGGAATGGCAGTTCCGGATAATAAGAAGTGGAATTTGTCAGTCACCTTCCCCTTCTTCAGCACCATGGACCTTGACTTGGTTGGCTTGAAACTCATCCTTGCCCAGGTGATCAGTTTCTCAAGACCCTGTAGGATCCACCTACTCCCCGGGACTGATGTGGTGGTGATAGGCCGTCCATAAAAGCTCTTATTGGGGGCTGTCATACACCAGACTTGGTTAGGGGGCCTCTGCATTCCACCTCGGCTGACTTGGCCACCATGTTCATGGCAAGAGCAAAAAGAATAACAGAAATGGTGCAGCCCGTTATTATTCCTTTCTCAAGCTCATGCCAGTCTGATGTTTCTGACCCAGAAGTCACCCTCAGCCTAAAATTATGGTAATAATCCAGGATCAGGACCTTGATCTTACTGGGAACTTGGTGGCGATGTAGTGCAAGCTCAACCAGTCTGTGCGGCATGGACCCATAGGCATTGGCCAGGTCCAACCACAGAACAACTAGGTCGCCTCTGTTTTCATGGGCTTCTCTGATGAGCTGCGTGACTACTGCAGTGTGCATCAAGCAGCCGGGAACACCAGGAATCCCACCCTCCTGCACTGAGGGGTCGATGTAGCTGTCTTTGAGGAGAAACTCAGTTAATCTTCGGGAGACAATGCTGAAAAACACCTTCCTTTCCACGCTCAGCAGCGAGATTGACCGAAACTGATTGTTCTTTGAGTTTTCCTCTTTCGTGATCCAAACTCCCTCAGCATACCTCCAATGATCAGCAACTCTCCCCCTTCGCCATACCACCTTCAAGATCTTCCATAGGTGTGGAAGGAGCTCTGCGCAGCGCTTGTACACTATGTATGGTACCACTATGTATGGTACACCACCAGAGGCTGACTGTGCCGCCTTGATGACCATCTCAACCTCCTTCAGACTCGGCTCCCTCAGATTGAACTCTTGTTGGGGGGGCTGGGCTGATGAGAGCTTTGTTGGGGTCAAGCCCCTGTTCCCTCATCGGATCGCTCAGGGTGTCATGGAGGAAGCGATTGACTTCATCTGTTGAGCACATGAGGCGGCTACTGCGCTTGTCCCCAAGTAATCGCCTGGTGAAGCCAAAGGGATAGGCAATGAATGCAGCTCGCTTCCTGGCTCTCTCTCTGCCTCTTCTCCTGTGCCACTCTGCTCTGCAGAGGGTCATAAGCCTTTTCCTTAGGATGTTTCGTAGGTCGGCCAAGGCTTGCTCGTCCTCTTCTGTAGATGTCTTGTACGAGTTTTTGAGGGTTCGAAGCTCCTGCCGCAGTTGATGTATTTTGGTGGCCCTGCGGTTCGTGGTGTTGGTGGTGGGCTTGGTGTTACCTTTCTCACCATGGTCAAATCTTTCAGAGGCATAACTGACAATGATGGCAGTCATTGTTTGGAGTCGACGATCTGCATCTCCTTTGGCTGTGGCGTGAATGATGTTGGTCAAGTCTTTGTCAAACTGCAGCCATTCGTTCCGGTTGCTGGCTGGGGGCCACTTAATCCGTTGCTGTGGAACTACACTACAAGGGTTGGGAGACTCTGGTGTGTGGAGGGACTGGGCTCTGTGGGGTGAGTCCTGGCCGGGCTCCTCCTGCATCTCACCAGGTTCAGGGCCTGTGCGCTGCACCTCTTTCTCCATCTCCGAGCATTTCATTTTATTGCGTGGGTCAATAACCTTTGGTCCATCCTATTGGAGATCTCATCCTCCCTCCCTCTCGGGATCTCCTGGGGGTAGGTTTCATAAGGCCTTTCCGTAGCTTATTGGGTTTCTTTCTCACGAAAGACACAGACTGGGGTTCTAACCCACCCTGTCCCGGGTGCCGTCTTTCCCTGCCATCAAATGTCTCTCCAGTAGTCACCAAACTATTCTTGGTTGTCACCCAGTCTATTCCTAGGTGCCACTGGCTGAGCCAGACTTCAATGTGCAAGATACATCTTCTGGATGCACTGGGACACATCCTCAGTGATGTGATCAAGCCAAAATCAAGTACAATAGATAAAGCAAAGAAAAGTATACAGAGTGCAGAATATAGTTCTCAGCATTGTAGCTCAACAGTTCCATAGACAAAGGAGTTGAGGAGTCTGAGGGTGGGGAATCTGTGGAATTTATTACCACAGACAGGAGTGGAGACCGTCTTTGTTTGAAGCAGAGATTGATAGATCCTTGACTAGGAAGCGTGTCAGATATGCCATTTCTTGCGGCCTTGGTAGGTAATTATATGTTACTGCTGGTTTATTATTGTCACGTGTACTGAGATACAGTAAAAAATATCACTTTTTGTGCTATCCAATAGACAATAGACAATAGACAATAGGTGCAGGAGTAGGCCATTCAGCCCTTCGAGCCAGCACCGCCATTCAATGCGATCATGGCTGATCACTCTCAATCAGTACCCCGTTCCTGCCTTCTCCCCATACCCCCTAACTCCGCTATCCTTAAGAGCTCTATCCAGCTCTCTCTTGAAAGCATCCAACGAACTGGCCTCCACTGCCCTCTGAGGCAGAGAATTCCACACCTTCACCACCCTCTGACTGAAAAAGTTCTTCCTCATCTCCGTTCTAAATGGCCTACCCCTTATTCTTAAACTGTGGCCCCTTGTTCTGGACTCCCCCAACATTGGGAACATGTTATCTGCCTCTAATGTGTCCAATCCCCTAATTATCTTATATGTTTCAATAAGATCCCCCCTCATCCTTCTAAATTCCAGTGTATACAAGCCCAATCGCTCCAGCCTTTCAACATACGACAGTCCCGCCATTCCGGGAATTAACAGATCATACCATACACCAGTACAACAGGTTGTGCTAAAGAGAAATGAAAATTACAGAGTATAGGAAGGAACTTCAGATGCTGGTTTACACCAAAGATAGACATAAAATGCTGGAGTAACTCAGTGGGACAGGCAGCATCTCTGGAGAGAAGGAATGGGTGAAGTTATAGATCGGGACCCTTCTTCAGTGCCAGGAGAGAGAGAACCAGAGATGTGGAAGGGTAAGATGTGAAAACAAGAAATCAAAAGAGAAGTAGTCAAGGAAAATGTAGATCACTGTTAGCTGCAGGGAACATGACAACAATGTATACAACCAGTAAAATGTAATTAGGAGGAAACTAATCGAACTAGGATGAGGGGGGGATGGAGAGAGGAGAAAAGCAAGGATCACTTGAAGTTAGAGAAGTCAATATTCATACACCTGGGATATAAACTGCCCAAGCAAAATGTGAGGTGCTGGGCCTCGCACTGAAGCTAACCTCTACACTACGGTTTGCTCCCCAAGCAGTCCGCAATGGCCGCGCGTACACAACCTCCGCAGGTGTCAGCCCGATGGCACTTTGTGGGGTCACCCTCATCTCAAACAGAGCCAACGGGAGTACCTTTATCCAATTCAGTCCAGTCTCCTCAATCAGCTTTGGTAGTTTAGTCTTCAGGGTCCCATTTGCCCTTTCAACTATGCCGGCAGCTTGTGGATGGTGGACACAATGGAATTGGTGTCTAATGCGAAAATGTTGGCAGACCTCTTCATTTATTTTTGCTATAAAATGGGGACCATTGTCGGAGCTGATAGTTGTAGGCAATCCAAACCGGGGAATAATTTCCCTCAGAATGATTCTCACCGTAGTTTCAGCTGTAGCATTTACAGTTGGCAGAGCTTCCATCCATCGGCTAAATATATCTACAATCACCTACTATTGCCTACCAATACTATCTACCATACAGATAATAATCTGCCTTCCTGTTCTTGCCACCAAAGTGGATAACCTCACATTTATCCACATTATGCTGCATCTGCCATGCATCTGTCCACTCACCCAACCTACCCAAGACACCCTGCAGCCTCATAGCATCCGCCTCACAGCGCACACTGCCACCCAGCTTTGTGTCATCCCCAATATAATCAAACAAACAATAAATTAATAACCATAATACTAGATAACCACCATAGACCAAAACACTGTTCCTATTGCAACCAAAGACACAGTCCAGAGAACATATTTGCTGCAGTTACGGTTGTGTAGTGTTCAAGAGCCTGATGGTTGCTGGAACGAAGCTGTTCTTGAACCTGGAGGTCACAGTTTACAGACTCCTGTACATTCTTCCTGATGATAGGAGTGAAAAGAGAGCGTGGCCAGGGTGGTGTGGGTCTTTCATGAAGAAACAAGGAACTGCAGATGCTGGTTTACAAAAAGGGATACAAAGTGCGAGAGTAAATCAGTGGGTCAAGCAGCATCTCTGTAGAAAAGGAATCGGTGATGTTTCGGGTCCGAAGGGTCACGACCTGAAACGTCAAATATTCCTGTTCTCCAGAGACGCTGTCTGACCCGCTGAGTTACTCCTGCATTCTGTGTCCAACTTTGGTGTAAACCAACATCTAAAGTTCCTTCCAACACAGCATGTATATGTATGCCGACTTACTCCAGTACCTAAGGTCTCTGATGATGCAGGCTGCCTTCATGAGACACCACCTACTGTAGATCCCTTGGATGGTAGGGAGGATGAAGCACTTGGACTACTGCAGGTGGTGACCGGGCAGTGTCCACCACTCTCTGTAATCTCCTTCGTTCCTGGGCGGTCGAGTTGCCGAAACAGGCGTTGATGCAACCAGTTGGTGTGTTCTCTACCGTACAGAGGTTCCAGAGTATTCATCGGCGTCCCAAATCTCCTCAATCTTTTCAGGAAATGGGCTGATGAGCTTCCTTTGTGATTGCATCAATGTGCTGGGCCCAGGACAGATCTTCATAGATATGCTCGACCAGGAACTTGTTGACTCTTACCAGCGTTGTCCCATCTGTGAGAAACGTTGTGTGGATCATCGGCTCACCCCATCTCAAGTCAACCATCTGCGCACTGGTCTTGCTGATGCTGTGACCAAGATTGTTGGTCCATTCTGGCAACAACTGATTGAATGGTCCAATGAATAAGACCCCCAGTTCTTCTTACCGGCTTTGTCCAGCCTCTGCAGCATCACCAAATCCCTCCACCCTCCTCTAGGGTTCCTGGTCTTCAGGGTGAGCAGGAGATGAGCCTTGAATGAGGCTCCCCCTGCAGGCGGGTTCCCGGTTCCACAGCGGGTGAGCCAGGCCTGTGGCCCTCTGGGAGTTCTTCCCCAGGGCCTTACCATTTACTCTGCAAGTCCTGCCATGTTTTGTCAATTTCTTCCCGAGCTTCTCACAATATCCAAGGACGCACTTGATCAGATCACTGGGATTTATCTACCTACTGCAGTCTAAGCATATCAAGTGAAGTTCAGCATGTCCCCAACGACTCTCACAAACTTCTACATTGAAAGCAAGCATGCAGGTGCAGCAGGCAGTGAAGAAATCGAATGGTATGTTGGCATTCATAGCAAGAGGATTTGAGTTTAGGAGCAGGGAGGTTCTGCTGCAGTTGTACAGGGCCTTGGTGAGACCGCACCTGGAGTATTGTGTGCAGTTTTGGTCTCCTAACCTGAGGAAAGACGTTCTTGCATTAGAGGGAGTACAGAGAAGGTTCACCAGATTAATCCCTGGGATGGCGGGACTTGCATATGAGGAAAGACTGGATAGACTGGGCTTGTACTCGCTGGAATTTAGAAGACTGAGGGGGGATCTTATAGAAACATATAAAATTCTTAAGGGGTTGGAGAGGCTAGATGCGGGAAGATTGTTCCCGATGTTGGGGGAGTCCAGAACCAGGGGTCACAGCTTAAGGATAAGGGGGAAGTCTTTTAGGACCGAGATGAGAAAACATTTCTTCACACAGAGAGTGGTGAGTCTGTGGAATTCTCTGCCACAGAAGGTAGTTGAGGCCAGTTCATTGGCTATATTTAAGAGGGAGTTAGATGTGCCCCTTTTTGCTAAAGGGATCAGGGGGTATGGAGAGAAGGCAGGTACAGGCTACTGAGCTGGATGATCAGCCATGATCATATTGAATGGCGGTGCAGGCTCGAAGGGCCGAATGGCCTACTCCTGCACCTATTTTCTATGTTTCTATGTTTCTATCACATTGAAACTTACCGAATAATGAAAGGCATAGATAGAGTGAATGTGGAAAGGATTGTTGACCCTATTATCTCTATAGGGTATCAAATGACGTGTCGAACAAGACTCTAAACCGAAGTTCAGTCTGAAGAAGGGTCTCGACCCGAAACGTCACACATTCCTTCTCTCCAGAGATGCTGCCTGACCTGCTGAGTTACTCCAGCATTTTGTGATACCTTTAGTGTAGCTTAGTACACCTTAATCTTTATTAACACTCGAGTAACTTTAAACACGCATGCAAACAATTGACTTCTAATAACTTCTCATTTACTTTACTATTTCAACGTATCACTTCTTAAACTAGTCAGATATTGCCCCTATGAATGAATTGGCCAGATTCATTCTATTAGTAGGGGGTTTGTCTTCTCTGAGCTTTGAACTCCTTCTTGCGATGGCTGTTCACGGATTGTCGCTGCCGATGTCTCGGAACGCCCTTCTTTTATACTAATTTTCCTACAATCTGCTAAAGGAAGCCTTTGTTCTAACCCAAGGCTCTCACAATTCTAAAGTCAATCATTTCGAGTTGTCGCTCATCCAAGTGCTGAATCAACAAAACGCATCTTCGTTCCTTATCAGGCTAGGGAGTTCTTAATTATGTTGCCTGTTCATATTTTTATTCTCATCATACAGTTCCTTTGCAAAATGGCCGTTCCCAGACACCTTATCTTCTCAAAGCCATGAAGTTACTTGCAGGTCTGTTCTCACCAGATGTCCATCACGTGACCATTTTCACAGTGTTTCTTTGTTCTCCTGTTCCCAGGGTTTCGCTCTGTCTGTCTCTAACTACTAGCATCCTCCCAAAGCCTGTCGGGACACTTGACATCCAGGGCCGTCTTAACGCATGGGCCTGATGGGCACTTGCCCGGGGGCCCACGAGCATAGGGGCCCCATGCTGATCTGTGTATGTTAAGTGACTTGCAATAAATAAATACTACTTTAAAAATGTAGTTTCAATAAGTGCTTTTTTCGCAACATTTTCGGTCACTAAGTGCTTCTCACAGCGATCTGTAAGTGCTTTTCGCAACAATGTAGCACCCTAAGTCCATCGCTAAGTGCTTTTCGGTAAGTGCTTTTCGCCGGCACGACAGGGGGGGCTGGTAGGGAAAGGGGGGTGGGGGAGAGTAACGGGGCCCCAGTACACTGCTTTGCCCGGGGGCCCATAATGCTGTAAAAACGTCCCTGTTGACATCCAGTCCCAGGCTATAGGATGTTTCCACTGGTGGGAGAGTCTAGGACCAGAGGTTATAGCCTCAGAATTAATGGGGGCTCTTTTAGAAAGAGGATGTAGAAGTGAGCAGGAACTTCTTTAGACAGATGGATTTAATCTGTGGAACTCATTGCCACAGAGGGCTGTGGAGGTCAAGTCAGTAGATATTTTTAAGGCAGAGATAGACAAATTCTTGATTAGAACAGTTGTCAAGGGTTATGGGGAAAAGGCAGGAAAATGGGATTAGGAGGCAGAGATCAGCCATGATTGGATGGCAGTGGAGCCGATGGGCCGACTGGCCCAATTCTACTCCTATAACTTGTGAACTTTACCTGCATTATATTGTCGATACCATTAGTTTAGAATTAATAAATTACATTAACATTAACTGTAAACTTCAGTTTAGAAATTGATATGAATGTTATTCCAATGGATTGATGTTAAAACAGTTTGTGCATATATATCACTACCAACCAAGTTAATGATTTTGGATATGGGTTGAAAGGGCTTTCTGCTTTGGTTCGGTTTCTCGTTATCTTGCTGATTTGAAGAGTGTCCCGGACCTGAACATTCTCCCTTTTCTCTGTGTTTACAAAGACAAAAATATACATATTTTAAATAATTTAAACATTTTAAACAATTAATTCCCAGTCAATATTTAGGCAGGCAATGCCATCACTAATTGCCCATACTTCAGTTCAGCAATTGATACAGCTGTACGTCTTGTAAGTTGGTAGGTCTCAAAAGAAAGGTACCCGAGAATGCATTTGTGTGACCTTCCAACAACTACGTCTTAAGGTGCAAACTTTCAAATCTTCAAAACATTACGGTGTTATGATTCAATCAGCAAACTTGTAACAACCCGAACTCTTGCTCTCAGGATTATTGGTGCAGTGGTACCCAGCACTAGTGATCACACACGGCAAAATGGTGCCTTATAGAATGACAAAGTCATGTACGAGAAGCATTAAAATGAGGATTGACTAAAATAAAAATTTGAAGAAATGTGTAAATGACCCAGATTTGTTTTTGAACCATTTTAATGCTTCCACTAATAAATGTTGTTATTTTATCTTTAAATATTACTCAAGGCATAACATTTAAGCATACTACTGGAACCTTTCTGTATTTAAAAAAAAACCATGTAACGGTTGAATTTTAACATCTTAACACTGTTGGAGCAAAGGAGGATACTGTCAGTGAGCGTACACCCAAAATATGCTACAGGGTGATTAGTAGAGTGACTTTTAAGGTAACCACTAGACCAAGTGGACCGGTTGGGCCCATTCCTCGTAGAGGGGGAACAGGGAAGGGGAGAGAGAGGGTGGCACTGAGTGAGCCCTGGACCCAAAGCCTCTCCTATAGTGGTGTAGCACCCTCAAACCCCCACTCATTCCCCCTTATCCCCCCCTCCTCCCCCCACTGACCCATTCCACCCCCCCGACCCCACCCCCATTTGTCCCTCCCCTGCCCCCACCCCCACTCTATTAGATTTGAAAGCATGTGAATATCGCATTATTTTATCTTTACAATCTAGATTGTATCCAGAGAAGGAATTTATTTCCATTTTTTTTTCATCAAAAAACGGTGGGAGATGGTTGAAATTAAAATCTAGGGACTGGAGAACAATTTCTTCAAAGGCATAACGTTGAAGAGAAGGGTAGCACAGTGACACAGCTGGTAGAGCTGCTGTCTCACTGCCCCCGAGACACTGGTTCGACCCTGACCTCGGGTTCTGTCTTCTGTCTGATTGTTCACCGCCACGTCCCAAAGTGTGAGTTTGGAGGTTAATTGACCCCTGCAAATTGCCCCTGGTGTGTAAGGAATGGATACGAAGGTGGAATAACATAGCAATGCGCAAAAAGCTGTTTGATAGTCCGCATGGACTTGGCATGCCAAAGGGCCTATTTCCATACAATCAATTAATTATCAAACCAGATTTGATAAGAGAACTCAAGGTAAAGGAACCGCTTGGAGGTAGTGATCATAATATGATTAGTTTTAATCTGCAATTTGAGACCTGTGCCTGCCTTCTCCCCTTATCCCTTGATTCCACTAGCCCCTAGAGCTCTATCTAACTCTCTTTTAAATTCATCCAGTGAATTGGCCTTAACTGCCTTCAGTGGCAGAGAATTCCACAAATTCACAACTCTCTGGGTGAAAAAGGTTTTTCTCACCTCAGTTTTAAAAGACCTCCCCTTTATTCTTAGACTGTGGCCCCTGGTTCTGGACTCCCCCAACATTGGGAAATTTTTTCCTGCATCTAGCTTGTCCAGTCCCTTCATAATTTTATACGTCTCTATAAGATCCCCTCTCATCCTAAATTCCAGTGAAAACAAGCCAGGTCTTTCCTCATATCACAGTCCCGCCATCTTCGTGAACCTACCTCAAATTAGGAGACCAAAACTGCACACAATACTCCAGATGTGGTCTCACCAGCGCCCTAAACAATTGCAGAAGGACCTCTTTACTCCAATATTCAAATCCTCTCGTTATGAAGGCCAACATGCCATTAGCTTTCTTCACTGCCTGTTGTACCTGCATGTTTACTTTCAGTGACTGGTGAACAAGGACACCCAGGTCTCGTTGAACTTCCCCTTTACCTAATGTGACACCATTGAGATAATAATCTGCCTCCTTGTTTTTGCTGCCAAAGTGGATAACCTAACATTTATCTACATTATACTGCATCAACCATGCATCTGCCCACTTACTCAACCTGTCCAAGTCACCCTGCAACCTCCAAGCATCCTCTTCGCTGTTCACACACCCACCCAAATTTGCTAGTGTTACTTTTAATCCCATCATCTAAATCATTAATATATATTGTAAATAGTTGCGGCCCCAGCACTGAGCCTTGCGGCACTCCACTTGCCACTGCCTGCCATTCTGACAGGAACCTGTTTATTCCTACTCTTTGTTTCCTGTCTGCCAACCAATTCTCTATCCATGTCAATCCCCTACCCCCAATACTATGTGCTCTAATTTTGCCCACTAATCTCCTGTGTGGGACCTTATCAAGGGCTTTCTGAAAGTCCAGATACACTACATTGACTGGCTCTCCCTCAACCATTTTACTTGTCACATCCTCAAAAAATTCCAGAAGATTAGTCAAGCAGGATTTCCCCTTCATTAATCCATGCTAACTTGTACCAATCCTTTTAGTTTTATCCAAAGTCACCTCCCTTGTCAACGGGTTTGATAATAATGTCAGGGTTGCTGCAGAGTGAGCGGAGGGCTGCACTTTTAGAGGGGGTGAGGTTAGAGTAGGTAAGGGGAATGGAAAAGGTGAGACGATTGATGTCACACCAGCAGTTAGAAATAAAAAGGTCTAGAGAGGGTAGAAGTCTGTTCTGGGGAGTCCAAGAGAAGTGGGACTGGTGGAGACGGGAAAAGGGGTCTTCACTGGGTGGTGAGGACTCTTTCCAATAGAAAAAGGCGCTGAGGCGAAGGCGACGGAAGCAGAGCTCTGCGTCGTGACAGACCCGGAACCCTTTGAGGTGGGGGCGGAGGGGAACGAAGGTGAGGCCTCTGTTGAGGATAGACCATTCTGCATCAGAAATGGGGAGGTTAGGGGGGATGGTGAACACACGACATGGGTGGGGGTTGGGGTCAGAGGAGTGCTAGGGAGTGGACAGAGACTGAGGCGGGATCTGGTGAGGGGATGGTGGTTGTTCAGAGAGGAGGGGGTGTAAGGACTATTGTACGGGTGGGGTGTGGTTGGGGTAAGCTGGTGAAAAGAGGGGGAAGGGGAAGACCCATCACTACTGGGGGGGGGGGGGGGAGAGCAGTATGACCTAGCAGAGCCAGGTCAGGTGGTGTTGGAGCCTGCAGTGTGGAGGCTGTGGGCCCAGTGCTGAGCTTGGGACTCAGGCTCCGGCCTGCTGCTGGGCGGTGGAGAGGCGAGGGTCAGGGGAGTCATTGGTGGGGGCCTGCGGGGGGGCTGGAGTAGAGATACGGGTCGGCGGCAGCAGCATCGGTGGTCCCGGGGAGACAGTGAAGGTCGTCATGGCGGCAGCGGTGCTGTTTTGTTGGTCCAGGCCTGGGTTCGGCCGGGAAAGCGGTGCAGGTCGGAGAGGTGGTGGATGTTGGTGCTGCTCCTCGTGGCGGCAATCTCGGCCTCGTGGTAGTTGGCGGTGGAGCCCCGGGCCTGCGGATGGTCGAGCCGAGTCGTGTCGGTGGAGGGACCGGTCTGGAGGTGGGCAAGCTTGTGATCCAATCCCTGACACCCTCACCAATCAACAATTTGCCAATCTCCGTCTTAAAAATATCCATTGACATGGCAATGAATTCCACAGTTCCACCACCCTTGAGTAAATTCCCACAGATCATAGTCTTAGAGCACAGAAACAGGCACTGGCCCATTGAGCCCTGACTGACAACCACCCATTTGCACTATGTTTACACTAATCTAATCCAACTCTATTCTCTCCAATTTGTTACTAATTCCTGCTGGATTCTGCCACTCCCTGCACACTAGGGGCAATTTACAGAGGCCAATTAACCTATAAATCCACATTGGGACGTGGGTCTTTGGGATGTGGGAGGAAACCGGAGCACCCAGCGGGAACCCAGGCAGTGTCACAGGGAAAACTTGCAAACTCCTCACAGACAGCATCTGAGGTAATGATGAAGGCAGCAGCTCTGGAAAGCATGGATAGGTGATGTTACGTGTTGGGAAACCCTGAATAAGGGTTTCGATCTGAAGAAGGGTCGCGACCCAAAACGTTACCTATCCATGTTCTCCCGAGATGCTGCCTGACCTGCTGAGTAACTCCAGCACTCTGTGACTTCCAAAATTTGCCCTCGTCATTGTAGCTGGAGACTTCAATCAATTTACAGAGGGCCAATTAACCCCCTTTAATGGACACTCCTGCTAGCTGGTCCACGCTGCTACGAAGGTCACAGCCAGGAGCTCCATCTGGGCCAATTGCTTTCCGTGGGTTCACCTTCAGGAAGGCCGGTCTAACCTCTGCTACAGTCACCCTGGAGAGACGTATTGTTGCAGGCCTTCCTGAGGGTGAACCCATGGATAGCAACTGGCCCAGACGGAGTTCCCGGCCAAGTTCAGTGGCAGTGTGGACCAGCTAGTAGGAGCATCCATTACAGAGAGTTAACTGGCTTCTGTAACTTGCCAGTGAGTCACTGGGCCGGTGAGTCCAGACTCACTGAATCGGCCCAGCAAGTCTGCACCAACCAGCAAATAGTTCTATGTTATCCCACTTTTTCATCCTCTCCTAACAGAGGAAACTGTGGGAGGAAACTGTTTACTAACTGAAGACAAGTCTTTAGTTCTCAATAAAATAGGGCTTTATAATAAGCTTTATAACCTTCATCCAGGGTAGGGGAATCAAGAATCAGACAGAGGTTTAAGGTGAGAGGGCAAAGATTTAATATGAATCTGAGAGTGGTGGGTATATGGAACGAGCTGCCAGCGGAGGTAGTTGATAAGTTCATGTCATAGGAACAGAAGTAGGCTATTCGGCCCATCGAGTCTACTCCGCTATTCAATCATGGTTGATCTATCTTTCTCACTCGCCCCCATTCTCCTGCCTTCTCCCAATAATCCTTGACACCCATACTAATCAAGAAACATTGATAACAGCATTTAAAAGCATTTATTCACGTTATTTCCTTTATCCCGTATCTGTACACGGTGGATGACTCGATTGCAATCATGTATTGTCTTTCCGTTGACTTGTTAGTATGCAACAAAAATGTCACTGTACCTCAGTACTCATGACAATAAACTAAACCAACTGTTGAATTAGTTCCGAGTATTAAATGTGGCACTAGCATGCTTAATTAAACTAAAGTAAACTAAAACTAAAGCAAACTAAAAGATACTTGGGCAGCACTGTGGCACAGCTTTACAGACAGACTTCAATTCTGACTGCGGGTGCTGTCTGTATGGAATTTGTATGTTCTTTCCGTGGCGTGCGTAAGCGTTCTCCAGCTGCTCCGGTTTCTTCCCACATTCCAAAGACGTTCAGGTTTGTATATTAATTGGCTTGGTATTATTGTAAATTGTCCCTTGTATGTGTCGAATAGCATTACTGAATGGGGATCGCTGGTCGGCACAGATTGGATGGGACGAAGGGCCTGTTTCTGCACTGTATCTCTAAATTAAACTAAACTAAAATTACATGGATAGGAAAGCTTTAGAAGAATATGGGCCTAACATGGGCAAATGGAACTAACATAGATGGGGCATTGGGTCAGCATGGGCAAGTTGGGCCGAAGGGAGTCGAGATAGGTGGAAATAAGTTCGGTGGGACATGAGCAGGCAGAGACAATGGGTCTGCCAGGACAGTTCTGTTTATGGATTTTAGGTAGGAGGTTGAATCGGGCCATGCGGGGCTGGGGAACTATAAGTTTGGAGGTATTGGAAGGTAGATCGCTGGAAATGGTGAGGTCCGTGATGGTGCTGAAGATAAAGGTCTGGTGTTGGTCGGTGGGGTCATGGTCCAGGGATAAGTAGGAAGAGGTGTCTGAGAGTTGTCGTCTGGCCTCGGTCCGGTAGAGGTTAGCACGCCAGACTACCACAGCACCTCCCTTGTCAGCGGGTTTGATGACTAAGTCCGGGTTGTTGCAGAGTGAGTGGAGGGCTGCACGTTCAGGAGGGGAGAGGTTAGAGTTAGTCAGGGGAGTGGAGAATTTGACGCCGGCAGTTGGAGATGAAAAGTTCTAGTGAGGGTAGTTGGCCAACCGGGGGGGGTCCAAGAGGAGGGGGTCTGTTGGAGACGGGAGAAGGGGTCACCAGTGGGGGGTGAGGACTCCTTCCCATGGAAAAAGGCTCGGAGGCGGAGGAAGAAGTACTCCACGTCATGGCGGACGCGGAACTCGTTGATGTGGGGGCGGGGGGGAACAGAGGTGGGGCCTCTGCTGAGGACAGACCGTTCAGTGTCTGAAAGTGGGAGGTCAGGGGGGATGGTGAACACCCGGCAAGTGTGGGGGTTGGGGTCGGATGAGGGCAGGGGGGCAGGCGGAGGTGGAGGGGATGTATGGTGAGGGGGTGGTGGGTTAACAGAGCAGAGGGGGGCATGAGGACTGATGTGGGGAGTAAGGGTCACCTGGCTAGAGAGGGAAGGGGGAGATCCAGTGGAAAACTTGCTGTGGTCCCCTGTAGTAGGGGGTGGGCAGTAGGACCCAGCGGTGCTGTGGGACTCTGCCTGGTGGGGGCTGTGGGCCCAGTGCGGTGTCTGTGGGCCGGGTGGAGCTGCGACCTGTTGTTGGTCCCGGGGGCCGGGTACAGCGACGGCTGGGACCTGCTGCTGGGCGGTGGAGCGGCGCGGGTCGACATGGTCGCTGGGGGAGGCCCGCGGGGACCTGGAGCCCGGGTAAGTGGCGGTCGTCCCGGTCAGCGGATGGCCGGGGAGGGCGTGGGCGGTGGTGAAGTCAGGAAGGTCGGCAGCAGCGGCGGTGAAGAGGTCGGGAAGGTCGGCGGCGGTGAAGAGGCCTCGGAAGTCAGCGGTGGCGGCCCCGGGGAGGCGGTGGACGTCGGTGGCGGCAGCTTCGGTGGTCCGGGACTGGGATCGGCCGGGGAGGCGGTGAGGATCAGTACTGCTCCTGGTGGCAGCAATGGCGTCGCGGGACTCTGTCTCGTGGTGTGCGGGCCGGCGGAGCAGAGCAGTGGTGGAGCTCCGGGCCTGCGGGCGGTCGGGTGGTCGGGTCGCTGCCGGTTGAGGCAGCGGTCTGGAGGGGGTCGAGTTTGCAAGCCTTGGTGGAGTCCAGGTAGGCGAGGAATTGAGTGCTAAGGATGCAGATCCGGCGAAGAATAAAGTACAGTTGGGGCCCGTTGCAGGTGTGGGTTCGTGAGGCCCGGAGCGGCGGGAGAGTCAGAGCGAGGGCCTGCTGGTGCCGGCACATCGCAGCCAGGGTACAACGCAGGGCACGGAAGGAAAATTGTTCTGAAAAGCGGCAGATAGACTGTTGCAGTCTGTAGTCTGGGTTGGGTCTGAATTGGGAGGTCTGGAGACGGAGCTGGAAACCCCGAGGCATAGTTTGAAAGATGAGCTCTATTCCCTGTCACTGAATACAAGACGAACTAATCTTTAGTTCTCAATGTTAACAATGGGCAAATTAGTTCAAAGGGCCTGTTTCCATGCTGTATAGCTCTATGACTATGATTACGACTAATACGACCTCTCCATGAATTGAAGCCCCTGTTTCATAATGGTATAATCAAGTTTCAAGGATTTAAGAGAGTCACGAGGGGGGCATGGTGGTGCAGCGATAGAGTTGCTGTTTTGCAGCACCAGAGACCCAGGCTCCATTCTGACTATAGGTGTTGTCTGTACAGAGTTTGTACGTTCTCCCTGTAACCACCGGGTGGCGCCAGCAATGGCTGCCTCGCCAACAGTTTGTCCGTTCCTTCTTTGTTGTTTGTATGTGTTAAATTATTGCTTTTCATCTTTAGGTTGTTTTATGTGCTGGGGGGGGGGCTTTTTCTAATCTCTTACCTCGACAGAGATGCGATTTTATTTCGTATTGTATCTCCGTCCGCACTGCGGCCTAACATCGAGGAGTTGGCGGCATTTGCTGGAGACCGACTTTGAGAGCTCCACTGTGGGAATCTGCGGACTTAACATCACAGAGCTCGTGATCCCTGTCGGGGATTGACCTTGGAGCTCCAACCACGGGAGCCTGCGGACCTTAACATCGCGGGGCTCGTGGTCCTTGGTCAGAGACCGACATCGGAAGCTCCAAGCCGCAGGAGCTTTGATCGCCCCGACTGCAGATGATTCGACTGCCCCGACCACGGGAGGAAGAAGGTTGGACTTTATTGCCTTCCATCAGTGAGGAATGTGGGGAATCAGCCAAGGTGGATGTTTATGTTAACTTTTATGTAGCTGTGTGTCTTGTTGTTTTGTTTTAGTATGGCTGTATGGTAATTCGTGTTTCACTGTACCTTAATTGGTACACGTGACAATAAACTGACCTTTGAAACCTTTGGACCTTTAACCATGTGGGTTTTCTCCGGGTGCTCAGGTTTCTTCAATTATTCCAAAGATGTACAGGTTTGTAAGTTAATTGGTTTCTGTAAATTGTCCCTCGTGTGTCCCCTAGTGCTAGTGTACAGTGTGATCGCTGGTGGGTGCGGACCCGGTGGGCCGAAGGGCCAGTTTCTGCGCTGTATCTCTAAAGTAAAGTAAGGTCTAAAGTCATTCAACATTTCCACCTGCAGGTCTTACACATATATCCATGCCTCAAAATGCCACAATGGTTTTAACCTCCACCTCCCACTGATGCTTGTACCATGAGCAAGGTAGAATGCAACAGAATAATATTCAACGAGTTAATTGAATGATTCATTGAAAGATGCAGCATGGAAATAGCCCTTTCAACCCACCAAGTCCATGCCGACTATCGATCACCTGTTCGCACTAGTTCTGTGTAATCCATCCCACTTTCTCATCCACTCCCTGCACACTAGGTTCAATATTTGCAGAAGCCAATTCATCTGCATTTGGGATGTGGGATTTGGGAGGAAACCGGTGCATCAGGAAAAAACCCAGGCAGTTATAAAGAGAACGTGAAAACTCCGCACACAGATAGCACCAGAGGTGAGGATGGAACCTAGCTCGCTGGTGCTGTGAGGTGGCGCCTCTACCAGCTGCATCACTGTGCCACCCTTTGTATTGAGTGGTAAGAGCAACTCAAATGGGGAAAGCTTACTGAGACTGTGCCAAGTCACATTGTACCATAACCAGTTTGTCTTCAATTCCTTCTGCACTTGCTGCCACCACCTTGTAAAATGTTGTAAATCTCCCTTTGTAGATCATCTTTGAACCTGCAGGTACAGAGTGGCACAATGCTGCAGCTGTTGGAGCCACTGCCTCATGGCACTGGAGACCTAGGTTCCATTCTCACCTCCGGTAGTGTCTGTGTGGAGTTTGCACGTTCTCCCTGTGTCCACGTGGGTATCGACCAGCTGCTCCAATTTCCTCCCACATCCCAAAGATGCATGGTTTTGTGAGTTAATTGGCCCCTGTAAAATTGCTCCCTAGTGTGTAGGGAGTGGATGAGAAAATGGGAGCACTAGTGTGAACAGGATATCGATGGTCAGCGTGGACTCGGTGGGCTGAGTTGGACCCCAGTCACTCCCTCTTCTCCCCTCTCCCATCAAGCAAGAAGTACCAAAGTGGGAAAACGCACACCTCTAGATTCAGGGACAGCTTCTTCCTAGCTGTTATCAAGCAACTGAACCATCCCATCACTATCTAGAGTGCAGACTTGACCTCCCGTCTACCCCATTGGAGACCCTCGGACTACTTTTAATCCGACTTTATTGGACTTTATCTTGCACTAAACGGTATTCCCTTTATCCTGCATCTGTACACGGTGGATGGCTTGATTACAATCATGTATAGCCTTTCTGCTGACTGGTTAACAGGCAACAAAAACTTTTTGCTGTACCTCTGTGCATGTGACAATAAACTGAATTATTTTGTGAACATTTACTTTGTGAAGAACTGTTAAGTTCCTGCAAACATTCTATCTAAAGTGGTGCAGCAGTAAAGTTGCTGCCTTATGGCACCAGAGAAAATAGTCCCTCCTGTGTAGGTCAGTGTTAGTGTGCGGGGATCGCTGGTTGAGGCGGACTCGGTGGGCTAAAGGACCTGTATCAGCGCTGTACCTCTGAACTAATCAAAACTAACCATGAATGCTTTTAACAAATATCCATGTGCAAGAAGGAACTGCAGATGCTGCTTTAAACCGAAGATAGACACAAAATGCTGGAGTAACTCAGCGGGTCAGGCAGCATCTCTGGAGAGACACAAAAAGCTGGAGTAACTCCAGAGATGCTGCCTGTTCCGCTGTTACTCCAGCTTTTTGTGTCGAACAAATATCCATGCCCTTTCACCCCCAGTCTTGCTTAACTATTATTTTCACCATTCGTTGAAGAGCCATTGAGAGTATTACAGGGTTGGCTGCCTGGTCCTCCACAATGAGACAATAAAGAGCCAGGAAATGTCTTATTGTGGTCAGTCAGCCCAATGACTTGCCCTTATTTCTACTCTGTTGTAACTCAGTAAAATAGCCTGAGTGGAAAGGGTGCAATTTTTGTGGTTAGTTTCAGCCGTGTGAAATGCTCAATCGACCCTGAACAACAGGAAGCCAAAAGGAACCGCAGATGCTGATTTACAAAACCAAAACACAAAACGTGCTGGAGTAATTCAGCGGGTCAGGCAGCATCTCTGGAGAACATGGACAGGTGTCTGAAGAAGGGTTCCAACCCGAAGCGTCACCCATCCTTTTCCCCCAAAGATGTGGCTGAGCCGCTGAGTTAATCCAACACTTTGTGTCTATCGTTGGTATAATCCAGCATCTGCAATTCCAACCTGCACATGGATAGGTGACATTTGGGGTCAGGACCCTTCTACAGATTGATTTTGTGGAGGGGAGAGAGGGGGGGAGAAAGCTGGAAGAGGAATCACAGGCGGGGGAGCAGTAAGAGGGAGTCTCACAGAACTCTCGTCAGAGAGGGGAGGAGAACTTCAAAGAAGGCAGACCTTGAGGAGATTTTGCAGTGGAGCAATAAAATGTAGGCAGAGGGAACTACAGATGCTGGTTTACAAAAAAAGACAAAGCACTGGAGTAACTCAGCGGGTCCAGCAGCATTTCTGGAGGACATGGATAGGAGATGTCTTCAGCAGTATAGCAATATACAGAGGTCCTTTTTTCTGAAAGGGGATTTCATTGTACTGAGGTAAATGTAATAATAAAGTATCATTGAATCCATGAGCAAAGTTTCAGGGAGGTGTGTGGGGCTAGGTTTTGTTTTGCAGAAAGGGTGGTGGGTGGGTGGAACAGGCTGCCAGGGGTGGTGGTGGAGGCAGGTACAATAGTGGCATTTAAAATACAATTACTTGCAATACTGGTATGCAGGGAGAGAAGGTATGTGGATCACGTGCAGGCAGAGGAGATTAGTTTACCTTGGCATCATGTTCAGCACAGACATTGTGGGCTGAAGGGCCTGTTCTTGTGCTGTATTGATCCGTGTTCTGTTATTGATAATTAGGTGAAAATGAATAAAATTGTGAGAAGCATAGATTGAAAAAACCAAATACTAGAATACCAGGATCAAACACAAAAAGTGCGAGTCTTTGGCGAGGAGGCTGAGGTGAGGAGGGTACACTTGTTTTTGAGCCTGATTTGTTTTTAAGACACTAAAGTGATGGCAGATATGTTGGTGCAGTGTGTTTCCTGCAGGATGTGGGAAGGTAGGGACACCGCTGGGGCTTCTGGGAGCTACACCTACAAGAACTGTGTCCGGGTGCAGCTCCTGAATGGACGTGTGGTGGAGGGCAGGAACAGAGAGATTGGGGATATGAATGTATGGCTGAGGGGCTGGTGCAGGGAGCAGGGATTTAGATTTCTAGACCACTGTGATCTCTTCTGGGAGGGGTTACCAAATTGGGAATATAAAGATGGAGTTAAAGGGGAAGCGAATCCAGGAGAAATTGCAAAAGACTCTCGAATAAATGGGAAGGAAAGTTCTGGATGGGATAAGAGAGTATGGTCAGGGCTAATGGTGACCGGTGTGAGAGGGGAGGTGAATACCGAAGTTAAAATGTTATATTTAAATGCGCGAAGTATAAAAAATAAAGTGGATGAGCTTGAGGCTCAGTTAGTCATGGGCAAGTATGATGTTGTGGGAATCACTGAGACATGGCTACGAGGACCAGGGCTGGGAACTGAATATTCAGGGGTACACAACGTATAGAAAAGACAGACAGGTGGGCAGAGGGGGTGGGGTCGCTCTGTTGGTAAGGAATGATATTCACTCCCTTGCAAGGGGTGACATAGAATCAGGAGATGTAGAATCAGTATGGATAGAAATGAGGAATTGTAAAGGTAAAAAGACCCTAATGGGAGTTATCGACAGGCCCCCAAACAGTAGCCTCGACATAGGGTGCAAGTTGAATCAAGAGCTAAAATTGGCATGTCGCAAATGTAATGCTACGGTGGTTATGGGAGATTTCAACATTCAGGTAGACTGGGAAAATCAGGTTGGTAATGGACCACAGGAAAGAGAGTTTATGGAGTGATTCCGAGATGGATTCTTAGAACATCTTGTACTGGAGCCTACCAGGGAGAAGGCAATTCTGGATTTAGTGTTGTGTAATGAACCTGATCTGATAAGGGGACTCAAGGTAAAAGAGCCATTAGGAGGCAGTGATCATAATATGATAAGTTTTACTGTACAAATTGAGAGGGAGAAGGGAAAATCGGAAGTGTCGGTATTACAGTATAGCAAAGGGGATTGCAGAGGCACGAGGCAGGAGCTGGCCAGATTTGACTGGAAGGAGGCCCTAGCAGGGAAGACAGTGGAACAAAAATGGCAGGTATTCCTGGGAACAATGCAGAAGTTGCAGGATCAATTTATCCCAGAGGAGGAAAGATTTTAAGGGGAGTAAGAGGCACCCGTGGCTGACAAGGGAAGTCAAGGACAGCATAAAAATAAAAGAGAAGTATAACATAACAAAGAAGAGTGGGAAGCCAGAGGATTGGGACTCTTTTAAAGAGCAACAGAAGATAACTAAAAAGGCAATACGGGGAGAAAAGATGAGGTACGAGGGTAAGTTAGCCAATAATATAAAGGAGGATAGTAAAAGCTTTTTTAGGTATGTGAAGAGGAAAAAAATAGTCAAGGCAAATGTGGGTCCCTTGAAGACAGAAGCAGGGACATTTATTATGGGGAACAAGGAAATGGCAGACGAGTTGCACTGGTACTTTGGATCTGTCTTCACTAAGGAAGATACAAGCAATCTCCCAGATGTTCTAGTGGCCAGAGATCCTAGGGTGACGGAGGAACTGAAGGAAATTCACATTAGGCAGGAAATGGTGTTGGGCAGGACTGATGGGACTGAATACTGATAAATCCCCAGGGCCTGATGGTCTGCATCCCAGAGTACTTAAAGAGGTGGCTCTAGAAATTGTGAACGCTTTGGTGATCATTTTCTAATGTTCTATAGATTCAGGATCAGTTCCTGTGGATTGCAGGGTAGCTAATGTTATCCCACTTTTTAAGAAAGGAGGGAGAGAGAAAAGGGGAAATTATAAACCAGTTAGTCTGACATCAGTGGTGGGGAAGATGCTGGAGTCAATTATAAAAGACGAAATTGCGGAGCATTTGGATAGCAGTAACAGGATCGTTCCGAGTCAGCATAGATTTATGAAGGGGAAATCATGCTTGACTAATCTTCTGCAATTTTTTGAGGATGTAACTAGGAAAATTGACAGGGGAGAGCCGGTGGATGTGGTGTACCTCAACTTTCAGAAAGCCTTTGACAAGGTCCCACATAGGAGATTAGTGGGAAAAATCAGAGCACATGGTATTGGGGGTAGGGAACTGACATGGATAGAAAATTGGTTGGCAGACAGAAAGCAAAGAGTGGGGAAAAATGGGTCCCTTTCAGAATGGCAGGCAGTGACGAGTGGGGTACCGCAAGGCTCGGTGCTGGGACCGCAGCTATTTACAATATACATTAATGACTTGGATGAAGGGATTAAAAGTACCATTAACAAATTTGCAGATGATACAAAGCTGGGTGGTAGTGTGAACTGTGAGGAAGATGCTATGAGGTTGCAGGGTGACTTGGACAGGTTGTGTGAGTGGGCAGATGCATGGCAGATGCAGTTTAATGTGGATAAGTGTGAGGTTATCCAGTTTGGTGGTAAGAGTCGGAAGGCAGATTATTATCTGAATGGTGTCAAGTTAGGAAAAGGGGACCTACAACGAGATCTGGGTGGCCTAGTGCATCAGTCACTGAAAGGAAGCATGCAGGTACAGCAGGCAGTGAAGAAAGCCATTGGAATGTTGGCCTTCATAACAAGAGGAGGAGCAAAGAGATCCTTCTGCAGTTGTACAGGGCCCTAGTGAGACCACCCCTGGAGTACTGTGTGCAGTTTTGGTCTCCAAATTTGAGGAAGAATATTCTTGCTATTGAGGGCGTGCAGCGTAGGTTTACTAGGTTAATTCCCGGAATGGCGGGTCTGTCATATGTTGAAAGGCTGGAGCGACTAAGCTTGTATTCACTAGAATTTAGAAGGATGAGAGGGGATCTTATCGAAACATATCAGATTATTTAGGGGTTGGAGACGTTAGAGGCAGGAAACATGTTCCCAATGTTGGGGGAGTCCAGAACCAGGGGCCACAGTTTAAGAATAAAGGGTAGGCCTTTTTCAGTCAGAGAGTTGTGAATCTGTGGAATTCTCTGCCTCAGAAGGCAGTGGAGGCCAGTTCTCTGAATGCATTTAAGAGAGAGCTAGATAGAGTTTTTGAGGATAGCGGAGTCAGGGGGTATGGGGAGAAGGAAGGAACGGAGTACTGATTGAGAATGATCAGCCATGATCACATTGAATGGTGGTGCTGGCTCGAAGGGCCGAATGGCCTACTCCTGCACCTATTGTCTATAGAGGGCATAGCTTTATGGTGAGAGGGGCAATGTTTAAAGGAGATGTGTGGGCGTTTTTTTACACAGAGGGCAGTGAGTGCCTGGAACACATGGCAAAGGCAGATACAATAATGGCATTGAAGAAACGTTTGGACAGGACAGGCACCCAAGGAACGGAGAAGTATGGATTATGTGCAGGTTGATAACAGAGAATGTTAGCATCCTATTTGGCACAGGCATTGGGCACAGAAGGGCTTGATCTTGTGCTGCACTGTTATATGTTCTAAGTGTAACTAGCACACTTTACCCATCCTCTTTATATGATCAAGGGAAACAATAATAACCATGAAGACTTTAAGATGTTGATGCCTCAACGTCTGACCCAATTAAGAGAAACAACAGGGTCCATGTTGACCTATTTAAGATGGTCACCTGACCAAGACAAACAAATTGTTGGTGTTGACCTAATTCAGACTCTCCAGTTACTTGGCCTGGTAGATGTAGATCAAAAATTACACATGAAGATGGTGTCAACAAACACAAACAGTGGGAATGTTAGAGCACCATCAATGTGCAACACACAAACTGGAGGAACAGCAGGGTAACTGGAGGGTAACTTACAACACACAAAGTGCTGGAGTAACTTAGCGAGTCAGGCAGCATCTCTGGAGGACATGGATAGGCGATGTTTCGGGTCAGGACCCGTCTTCAGACTGAACCTTATCAAAATTGAATCTCCAATTTTAATTAATACCTTCCTTTCTCTCACTTTCCTGTTCTTTTCACACAAGTGCACACTTAATGCTCCTCAATCCCTGCCCATCTCCCCATCATACTCGCCCCTCCCACCCACAACCCTCCCTCTGACTGTACAGTTCACTCCTCCTCTCCTTACCTGACACCCGTTCCATCCCGCCTTTGTCTATTTTTCTACTTATCTGCTAATCAACCCCGCCCCCCATCATCTGTGTCCACCTATCACTTACCAGGCTCTGTCCTACTACCACCTCCCTTTTCCAGCTTTCTCCCACAGTTGCTTCCTAACCCACTGAGTTACTCAAGCATTTTATGATTTACTCTAGACATAACAATACAGCTACCTCCAAATATACAACAAGATTGCTTGACAACATGTAACCAAACTTCAAAATTGCATTTAAAGTTGATTCAACCCTCTTCCGTCAGGTAAATGGTACAAAAGTTTGAAAACGCAAGCCTCCAGATTCAGGGACAGTTTCTTCCCAGCTGTTATCAGGCACCTGAACCATCCTATCACCAACTAGAGAGCGGTCCTGATCTACCACATTGGAAATCGACAGATTATCCTTAACTGGACTTACTGGACTTTAGTTTAGTTTGGAGATACAGTGTGGAAACAGGCCTTCGGCCACCGAGTCTGCACCGAACAACAAAAGTATACGAGTTCTATCCTACTCGTTCAGGACAATTTACAGAAGCCAATTAACCGACAGACTGCATGTCTTTGGAATGTGGGAGGAAACTGGAACGTTCGTAGAAACCCCATGCAGTCACAGGGAGAACGTACAAACTCCGTGCAGACAGCACCCATAGTCAGGGTCGAACCTGGCTCTCTGGAGCTGTAAGGTGGCAACTCTACCGCTGTGCCACTGTGCCGCCCAAATCTTGCACTAAACGTTATTCCCTTTATCCTGTATCTGTACACTGCGGACGGCTTGATTGGAATCATGTATTGTCATTCCGCTGATTGGTTAGCACACGACAAAAAATGCTTCCAACTCTACCTCGATACAAATGACAATAAACTAAACTAAACTAAACTGGGTGGTGATGTTCAGGGGCAGGATGTGGTCAGAGGGTGATTGCAAAATATGAGTTAAAATCACCACTTTTGCTTCTGCGTAATTTCTTGTAATGGCTTGCGCATGTTTTGAAGCAGTGGTCTGGAACTGATCTGACCTCTAATCTGACCAACTAGAGATACAGTTATAAACAGAACAAAGTATTGCCGTGTTATATTCCGTGATCTGTTGCTCCAGTTTCCTCGGTTGTCAGGTAAAAGTGAAAATTATCCCTCAATCTGATTTCCTGTATCAACGTCTCTGACAGGAAAACTCCATCAAAAAAAGAAAGATGGATGTTAATTTTGATGACATGAGGAACTGTGGTCTGCAAGATGATTGAACCTGGAGCAAAACACAATGTGCTGGAGGAACTCAGTGGGACAGGTAGTGCATGGAGAGGCAATGAACAAGCAGCATTTTGGGTCGACACCCGTCTTCAGACTAGTTGTAGTTGGTGGGGGCGGTGGGGGGGGGAAGAAAGCTGGAAAAGAGAGGTGGAGGTGTAGTGGGATTTAGACTTTAAGAATTTTAGACTTTAGTCTTGGAAAGGAGACAAAACAGTGCCAGGTAAGGAGAGAAAAGGAGTGAAATGTAAAGCCCAGGTGGAGGGGTTGGATGTGGTGGGTGGATGGGAAAAGATAGGGGGATAGTGGGAGAAATGGGTGCTCACTGGGATGGGGGAAAGGGTGAACGGGTGACTCGTGGGAAGAGAAGGGGCACAGGAAAATAATGAAAGGGGGAAGGGTGGAAAGAATTTATCACTTAAAATTGGAGAATTCAAAGTTCATACTGTCGCGTTGTCAGCCACCCAAATGGAATATGTTCCTCCAGTTTGATTATACATAACCTATGAAAAATGCATAGTTGCCCAGATAGAGGGGAATCATTGGAATTCACTAGCCCAGAGGGTGGTAGAAGGTCAATAACTGACAGCAAGATGGGGCTGAGGTGAATGACTAGCAAAGATCTTCAGTGCAGGACCTGGCACAAGAGAAGGATGGCCATCTCATCCTTCTGATCTCTTCTTTGTTCCTTCTTAATTAAAGGCGGGACTGCAATGAATATTGTTAAATCTGAAATATATTTATTAATTGTATTAGAAGGGTATAGAGGGCTATGGGCCAATTGCAGGCTTATGGGACGAGCCCAATATGTCAATTTGATCGGCATGAACAAGATGGGCCAAATGGCTTATTTCCAATCTATGACTTTAATGGAATTAACTCATTAAAAAAGACAACAAAATTAAGCCTGTAGAGGTACAATTAATTCATTTGACATCATGCATCTTAAGAATTTAAAGTATCAATAATCAGTCAGACTAATCATTGTGGAATAACTCAGCAAGTCAGGCAGTATCTCTGGAGAATAAGGGCAGGGTTTGCCTGTCTAGTTCTGAGGTCCGAACTCTCAGGTTCTGACCTGAAACCTGAAAGTTTCAGGTCAGAATACTCCTTCGGACTGAGAAAGAGTCAAGCGGCATCTCTGGAGGACATGGAATTGGTGATGTTTTAGGGCAAGACCCAGTGTGACCCACCTCTTGATAGACACAAAATGTTGGAGTAACTCAGAATGTCAGGCAGCATCTCTGGAGCAATAAAAAGGTGACATTTTGGGTCGGAACCCTTCTTCTGAAAGTAGAGGTGTGGGGCTCCTCAGGTTGGCAGCCAACATAATCAAAGACTTGTCCCACCCTGGTCATTCCTCCTTCACCCAGCTCCCATCAGGCAGAAGGTATAGAAGCTTGAAAGTGCGCACCACCAGACTCAGGAACAGCTTCTTCCGCTCTGTAATCAGGCTTCCAAATGGTCCTTCCTCTAGCTGGGGCACTTTCTATTCACCTCCACACATTGTGGACATTGGACTTTGTCTCTGGAACTGGTGCGCTACGATGCTGAGAACTATCTTCTGCCCTCTGTATCTTCCCCATTGCTCTACCTATTGTACTTGAATTTGGTTTCATTGTATTTATGTATAGCGTTATCTGATTTGATTGGATAGCATGCAAAACAAAGCTTTTCACTGCACCTCGGTACACATGACAATAATAAAGCTAAACCTTCTGCCTCAGAAGTAAGTTTCAGAGGCCATGCCACAGCCAAGTGTCTGTTTCTTACATTCTACGTCTGTTGTTTGAGAGTCCACTGTGTGGTTTTATGATCATTTTCAATTTGTGGTCTCGTTGAAGAGGGACAAATTATTACTATGGGTTATGGGTTCTTCATAAATTATTTTTAGCTTTGACCTTTAAGACGGCATATTCTGTTTCTTGGGATTGTTCGGTCCATCTCAATTCCTGTCTTTGCTTTCCCTTGTTGAAATAAACAGGTGCCTAATGCAGATTTTCATCGCTTATTGAAACATTATCCTGCAACACAAAAATAACAAATAACAATAAGATCCACTTGCAAATATTTGTGTTGTAGATTTCATATCATATTATAGAGCACGGAAACAGGCCCATCGGCCCAACTTGTCCACTCCGACCAAGATGCCCCATCAAATCTAGTCCCAATTGCCCACGGTTGGCTCTCGTCCGTCTAAACCTTTCCTGTCCATGTACCTGTCCATGCACTTTTCCATGTACCTGTCCATGCACCTGTCCACGCACCTGTCCATTCACCTGCCCAAGTAACTGTCCATGCACCTGTCCAAATATCTTTTAAATGGTGTTATAGTCCCTGCCTCAACTACCTACTCCTGTAACTCGTTCCATATACCCACTACCCTCTGAGTAATAAAGTTGCCCCTCAGGTTTTTTTCCTCTCACATTAAACATATGTCTTCTATTTCTCAATTCCCTTCTCTGGGTAAAAGTGCATTCACCCCATCTGTTTCCATCATGATTTTATACACCTCTATAATATCGCCCCTTATCCTCCCGTGCTCCAGGAATAGTGTCCTAGCCTACCCAACCTCTCCCTATAGCTCAGGCCCTCAGGTCCTGGCAATATCATTGTAAATCTTCTCTGCATACATTCCAGCTTATTGTTAAGGCCCTGACCGAGTTAGGCGTATTTTTAGGCTACTGCCGGCTACTGCAATAGTCGTAGCAGTTCGCCGAAAAACCGGCGACTGGACCCCCCTACAACAATGTCTACGACAGGCTACAACAACCTACCACCTAGTCGACTTCAAGCTACGCCAAGCTACCGACAACCGGCAACCCAATCATCGCGACTCAGGACATCCACCTACGACCGCACCTACGCCAACCTACGACCACACAGGCGACAACCTACGACAACCGAAGTCAACCTACATCCACCCGTGACAAGCTACTACCCTGCCGGTGACAACTGAAGACAATTCACATCATTTTGGCTACAAAACAATGGAATCATCCAGTTTCCCTATAAATGGGGGTGCAGGGTAGGGTTTCCAATCATTCTGCATCATGACTACCATGGAGCAATATCAGAGGGCATTGCTCTCACAAGAAGAAGCCCTGCTGCTTGCAGTGGCCCTCATGCTTAAAGTTCAGCAAGGCAGAAGGGCAAGAAGAATGGGGAAGAAGAAGAAGCCCAAGAAGAGGTCTGTGTGGTTGAAGCCCTTGTCCCTGAAGAGACCCAGGTTGCGCCATTATGACAACCTGATGACTGAGCTCCAGCAAGATGAGGCTGCCTTAATAAACTTCACCAGGCTCCCCCCTGAGCTGTTTCATGAGCTGAAGACACGGGTGGGCCCTCTCCTGGAGAAAAAGGAGACCTTCATGAGGAAGCCACTGGAACCAGGCCTGTGCCTAGCCATCACCCTCCGCTACCTGGCATCAGGAGACTCCTACAAGAGCCTCTCCTACAGCTTTCTTGTGGCCCACAACACCATCAGCAAGGTTGTCTGAGAGACCTGTGAGGCCATCATCGATGCTTATGAAGATGAAGTCATGGACTGCCCTAGTACACCAGATGAGTGGAAGAGAGTGGCGCAGGGCTTTGATACCAGATGGAACTTCCAGAACACATGTGGAGCAGTGGACGGCAAGCATGTGGCCATCTGGTGTCCACCCAATGGAGGTTCCATCTACTTCAACTACAAGAAGTTCCATTCCATCGTACTCATGGCTGTGGTGGATGCAGACTACAACTTCCTGTATGTGCATGTGGGAACACCTGGCAGTGCCGCAGATGGTGGGATCTGGAGGGAGACCTCCCTTGGGGAAGCACTGGAAGAAGGAAGAGCCGGCTTCCCTGATCCAGAACCTCTGCCAGGAGAAGACAGCCCTGACATCCCATACACACTGGTTGGTGATGACGCCTTCCCACTCAGGTCATGGATGATGAAGCCATATCCTCACAGGCTGGGAGAAGTTATGGGCTATCGTCATGGCAGCCATGGTGTAGTTGAACCACACGTTCTCTGGAATCTTGAGCAACTCATTCGTTAAGAATCCCAGGAAGGTGTCAACAGCCCCCTCATGTGGTGTCTGGGGCTGTGTCATGGCCTGTCTGGTCTCCCTGGCCTCTGTTGCCTGTTGCATGAGCTGCAACATAAATGATTATGATATAGGTAAGTAAATTTGGAAAAAAAAGAAGATGGATGGATGGATGAACGGAGATAGTCTCCAATAGAATTCACCGAAGTCAGCACTGGCGACAACCTACGACAGCGCCTACGTCTGGAGACGTCAAGTTACGCTCATTGGCATCAAAATAACAGACACCAAAATGTTTTTAACATTTCAAAATCGAGCGGCGACCAGAAAAACGCTACGACTCTTTGGAGACTACTCACGACCATATAGGCGACACCTCGGCAACCGTGTGGCAACAGCCTAGTCGCCTGTAGTCACCTAGAAAATCACCGAAGTGGGACAGGGTTTTTAGAAACATTTTATTCTTCATTTTAGAATTGGAGAAGAGGGGGAATTTTAGAAAATTGAGGATAACAATAGAATGGAGATGAGAGGATTTTTTTTAGCCAGAAGGTGGTGAATCTGTGGAATTAATTAGCGCAGACAGTGGTGGAGGCCAAGACATTGGGTATCATTAAAGTGGAGATTGATAGATTCTTGGTTAGTATGGGTGTCGAAGATTACAGAGAGAAGGCAGAATTGGTTGAGAGGGAAAATTAGATCAGCCATGATTGAATGTCGGAGTAGACTCGATGGGCTGAATGACCTGATTCTGCTACTATGTCTTATGATCTTATGGTCTTGTTTTTTTTTTTAGCTGAATCTAATGAGGCATCAGGTTCCTATTCCTGATTTATGTTGCATCGTCATGTGAAAATATCAGTAACCAATTTGATTAGTAAACATCAAACGGGCAAAAGCTGAAGTGTGGGTGTGTGTGTCCATGGACTAGTCATTGATCGAGGGGCTTGCGACACTAGTGGGCAATTTCGATTTCACTGAAATCATTGCCGACATCTCCCAAGAATGAAAAAGGTTACAGTGGTGAACACTGTCCAGCCCATCACACGAACTGACCTCCCCAACATCGAAGGGATCTACAAGAGGCGCTGCCTCAAAAAGGCAGCCAATATCATCAGAGACCCGCACCACTCTGGCCATAATCTCATCTCACTCATGCCATCAAGAAGAAGGTACAGGAATCAGTAAACCGTGACCTCCGAGTTCAGGAACAGCTTCTTCCCAACAACCATCAGATTATTGAACACTGCACAACACCAACTAAACTGTCCTTAGTTGAACTACAAACTTTGTGGGGTTTTTGCAATGGTATTGGAGTTATTAATTTATTGAATTTATGTTATTTGTATGTGTTGTGTTTATGGACCCGTGATGCAAGTAAGAATGTTCTTGTTGTGTTGTCGGTACACATGACAACAGAACCGCACTTCTTCAATAAATACGCAAGGAACTGCATATGGTGATTTAGAAAAAAAGACAAAGTGCTTGAATAACGCAGCTAGATTTCTCTACCTTGGGTAAAAGACTGCATTAAGGAAACCAGGGACTTTGGCGGTCATTTTAGGCATAGGATATTTTGTTGAAAAGAATGAAATCCAACACAAATTAGTAGTAGCACCACTTCTTCAACTGGTTATTAACAACAAAACTCATTACACGAGCAATTTCAAATGGTATGCAGTTGATCACAAGGCTTCCTTGAAGACAAAGTGCGCTTTGGAATAGGGTTCTCACTTTGTTGGCCGTTTAATTCCAGCTGATGGAAGCAAACAGGGCAAACAAGTTAAATGCATTGAAAAATTACCTCAATTGAAAAAAGTACAAATGGACAATTAAGGTTTGCTGACACAAGGAGAAACAGGCGCTTCGGCTCACCGAGTCCGTGCCGACCAGCGATTATCCCCTGCACTAGCACTATCCTACACCCTAGTGATATTTTTTACAGAAGTCAATTAACGCACAAACCTGTACGCCTTTGGAGAATGAGTGGAACCTGGTGAAAACCCACAGGGAAAACATGAATGAATGAATGAATGAATAAGATAATTGGCCAAGTATGCATATACAAGGAATGTGCCTTGGTGCTCCGCTCACAAATGACAACACAAACATACAGTTAACAATTAAGAATAAAGTATAAACACATCTAAACAATAACTCAAAACAATAAGGATACACCATTACGGTTTGAACACGTGGGTGAAAATAAACCAGAGCAAAAAAGAGACTTCAAACTTTGGTTATTGAGTAGAACTATCACTCGTGGGGAAAAAAGCTGTTTTTATGTCTGGCTGTGGCTGCTTTGACAGTCGCCTTCCAGAGGGAAGTGCTTCAAAGAGTTTGTGGCCAGGGTGAGAGGGGTCAGAGATGATCTTGCCCGCTTGCTTCCTGGCCCTTGCAGTGTAGAGTTCGTCAATGGGGTGAAGGTTGCAGCCAACAATCTTCTCAGCTGTGTGAACGATCCGTTGCAGCCTCCGGATGTCGTGCTTGGTGGCTGAGCCAAACCAGACCATGATGGAGAAGATGAGGACGGACTCAATGATAGCAGTATAGAACTGGACCATCATTGCCTGTGGCAGATTGTGTTTCTTCAGTTGCCGCAGGAAGTACATCCTCTGTTGGGCCTTTATGACTGTGGAGTCGATGGTGGCCCCCGATGATGGTTCCAAGGAACTTAAATGACTCCACAGATGTGACTATGGTGTTGTTGATGGTGAGTGGGGGGAGGGGAGGGGGATCTCTTCGAAAGTCTACAATTAGTTCCACTGTCTAGAGAGCATTGAGCTCCAGGTTGTTGCGATTGCACCAGGATGCCAGCTGTGTCACTTCCCATCTGTAGGCAGATTCCTCCCCATCCTGGATCAGTCCAATCAGGGTAGTGTCATCCGCAAACTTGAGGAGCTTATCAGAGGAGTCTGTGGAGGTACAGTAGTTGGTTTAGAGAGAGTAAAGGAGAGGGGAGAGTACGCAGCCTTGCGGTGCTCCTATGCTGAGGGTCTGCGGGTCCGAGATGTGCTTTCCCAGCCTCACATGCTGCTTCCTGTCCGTCAGGAAGTTGATGATCCACTGACAGAGGGGTTCAGGCACAGGCAGCTGGGAGAGTTTGCAGTGTAGTAGCTCTGGCACAATGGTGTTAAATGCAGAGCTAAAGTCCACAAACAGAATCCTGGCATAGGTCCCCTTGTGGTCGACGTGCTGGAGGATGAAGTGCAGGCCTAGATTGAATGCGTCGTCCACCGATCTATTGGCCCTATATGCAAACTGCAGGGGGTTCAGCAGGGGGTTTGTGATGCTTTTCAGCTGGGCCAGCACAAGTCTCAAAGATCTTCAAGACTACAGAGGTAAGTGCGACAGGCCTGTAGTCATTAAGACCGGTGATCCTTGTCTTTTTGGGTACAGGGACAATAGTGGAGACCTTAAAGCAGGCAGGGACAGTGCAGGTTTGCAGGGACTGGTTGAAAATGTCTGTGTAGATCGGTGCCAGTTGTTCGGCACAGAGCTTGAGGGTAGAGGGGGAAATATTGTCCGGTCCTGGAGATTTCCGGCTTTTCTGTTTTCTGAATAGCCTCTCCACCTCTGCAATGTCTATTGTTAAACTGGAGTCATTCTGTGAGGATGTGCAAATTGGTGATTGAAGAGGGGTGGGGTGGGGAAGGGCCAGTCTTTGCAAACTCCAGCCAGTCTCTGAGTAGACTCCTTGGGGAGGAGTGGGTGGGGACGGATTCAGTCTTTGCAAACTGGAGTCAAACTTTGAGTACGTGTGAAGTGGTGATTGGGGGGGGGGGGGAGGGGGTCCCAGGGTTATGTTTCTCGAACCTGCAGTAAAACTCATTCAAGTCGTTGGTCAGCTGACGATTGTCCAAGGAGCGTAGGGTTTTCCTCTTGTACCTGGTGATTTCTTGCAAACCCTTCCACACTGAAGAGGAGTCATTAGCTGAGAAATTTCTCCTCAGCTTCTCAGAGTACCTTTCCTTGGCACCTCTGATTCCTCTTCTCAGCTTGTACTTGGCCTGTCTGTAGAGGTCTGTACCCCACTCCTGTAGGCCTCATCTTTTGACTGGTGGAGCTGTCTGAGTTCTGCTGTGAACCAGGGCTTGTCGTTGTTGAACCAGATCCGGGCCTTCGTGGGAATGCAACTGCCGCGCAAAAGCTGACGTAGGATGTCACAGTGTCTGTGTACTCATCGAGGCTTGTGGTTGCTTCCCTGAACACTTTCCAATCAGTGCAGTCAAAGCAGGACTGTAGTTTTTCAATGCCCTCGCTTGTCCACCTTTTCGTTGTTCTGACCACAGGTTTAGCAGATACTCCAACCTCCATACAAACAGCACCCGTAAACAGCACAAGATATTACAAACTCCATACAGACAGCACCCGTAGTCAGGACTGAACCCGGGTCTCTGGCGCTGCATGGCAGCAACTCAATATCAAACTAAACTACTCACCTCATTTACTGAGTTATTTCGGTTTCTCATGCTTTGAATATCAACAGTTTTATCATGGGCAGATGATTCTATAAAAAATATCATGAATATTTAGTGTACCAGAGTAACCGGACAGAAACAGGCCCTTCAGCCCACCAAGTCTATGCTGACCATCGATCTCCCGTTCACACCAGTTACCCCACTATGTTACCCCACTTTCACATTCACTCCCTGCACATGAGGGGCAATTTACAGAGGCCAATTAACCTACAAACCCACACATCTTTGGGATACGGGAGGAAATCAGAGCCCTCTGAGGAAACCCACGCAGTCACAGGGAGAACGTGCAAACTCCACACAGTCAGCACCCATAGTCAGGATTGAACCCGGATCTCTGGCGCTGTCAGGCAGCAACACTACAAGCTGCATCTATGTCGCCCTAATTTTATTTAAATTATTTTAATCTCTCTGGGAACCAAATACAATAATCACTTTTATATGCTTAGTTTTTAGTTAAATTACAAAATAAAATGTACAATGTATACATTACCTTTTCCTTTCTTCGATTTACTGTGATAAATATACACGAACCCGATGCATAGAGGTACTATTAGGATAAGACTCAGTCGAATGAAATAATACTTGAGGAATCCTTGAAAATGACAATTGAAATGTGAATCAAAACTATTTTTCCAATGAATTGCAAATATAATCATGACTATTGCATGTTACGTTACATAAAATAATTTAAAAGCACTGTTATATACAACATTAATCATGTATTTAGTTTTGTTTCATTTTGTTTAGAGAAACAGAATAGAACAGAAACAGAACTGGTGTTTCGACCCACCGAGTCCATGCTGACCATCCATCACCCGTTCACACCAGTTCTATGTTATCACACTTTCACATCCACTCTCTACACACTGGAGGCAACGTGCAGAGATCAATTGAAATACAAACTGGAGCACCCGGAGGAAACCCACGCAGTCACCGCTAAAACATGCAATCTCCAGACACACGATTTAACAGGAATAGATTAAAATCTAATATTTCCGTGATACTGCTCTTGTGAAATATGTCAATAGGATTCTTTCTGCAGGAATTCCATGGTAAATATCACCAATACATCTGTTAATATAGATATGTATAGGAAATAACTGCAGATGCTGGGTTAAATCGAAGGTAGACACAAACTGTTGGAGTAACTCAGGCAGCATCTCTGGAGAAAAGGAATGGGTGACATTTCGGTACGAGACCCTTCTTCAGACTGATGTCAGGGGAGTGGGCAGTACAGAGATAGAATATAGTCGGAGGCAGTAAGACTGGTGGGGGAACTGGGAAGGGGTGGAGAGAGAGGGAAAGCAAGGGCTCCTTGAAGTTAGAGGTGAAAGTTAATATAGATATTTATCCTTGAATATCACTTAATATTCTATTTTTACATATATCTATCCTTAAAGAAATGAGACAAGCCTTTCGGAGAAAACCTACATTATTCTATTCATAGTAACATGCTTATTATTCACTAACTTTACTGTTTCCGTGGGTAAAGATTGTTTCTCTCTGTTGTAAATTACCGCAAGATAACGTGTTGCAAATTACCAAGCTGTTTATGAGAAGTGAAACATTTCACAAACCACTTGGGTTCATTGGAAAATCAGCTGCATACCTGCTTCCTAAAGGCCTCTTAAACACCACTATCACATCTGCCTCCACCACCACCCCTGGCAGCGCGTTCCAGGCACCCACCACCATCTGTGTACAAAAACTCACCATGCACATCTTCGTTAAACTTTGCCCCTTATAAACCAAAGAACAAGAAAAAATTCATTATGCAAAATCAGCAGTGAATCCTTACTGCAATGGCCCGTCTTAACCCTAATGTGTTGTACACAGAATCTGCCAACCTCATAGAACATAGAACAGGCCCTGCAGCCTAGAATGTCCGTGAGGAACATGCCAAGTTCAACTAATCTTCTCTGCCTGCACGTGAATCATACCCCTCCATTCCCTGCATATCCACATGCCTAAAAACCTCTTAGATGTCATATCAGCCTCCACCACCACCCCTGGCAGCAAGTTCCAGGCACTCACCACCCTCTGTCTAAAACAGCTTGTCCTGTACATCTCCTTTAAACATTGCCCCTCTCACCTTGAAGCTATGCCCTCTAGTCCTTGACATTCCCACTATCTAGCTTTCACATTGATTTGCTACATCTGCTTACTGGCTTCAGTAAATCATTTACTATGAAACCAAGACCTCCCAAGTCACAGAGCATAAACGCTGTCTCCTGCCATTTACATAAGATGCTTCTTTTAAAAAAAAAATAAAGCAAAGAAAGAAAATGCTGGAAATACGCAGCAGGTCAGGCAGCATATGTGGAAAGAGAATAAGAGTTAATGGAACAGGTCGAGGACCCATCGTGAGAACAGGGGGCAAAATAGACTATAGAGAGATGAGCAGAATTTCGTAGGAAGGAACTGAGGATACTGGTTTAAACCGATTATAGACACAAAATGCTGAAGTCACTCAGTGGGACAGGCAGCATCTCTGGAGAGAAGGAATGGGTGATGTTTCGGGTCGAGACTCTTCTTCAGACTGACAGTCATGGGAAAAGAAAACGAGAGATATTGATGATGATGTAGAGGGATATAGAACAAATGAATGAAAAATATGCAAAAAAGTAACAATGATAAAGGAAACAGGTAATTGTTAGTTGTAGCTACAGTTGGCGAGAACAAAAAGCTATTGTGACTTGGATGGGGAGGGATGGAGAGAGAGGGGATGCAAGGGTTACGTAGTTAGATAAATCAACATTCATACCATTGGGCTGTAAGCTGCCCAAGCGAAATATGAGATGCTGTTCCTCCAATTTCCATTTAATCTCACTTTGACAATGGAGGAGGCCTAGGACAGAAAGGTCAGTGTGGGAATGAGAAAGAGAATTAAAGTGTTTAGCAACTGGGAGATCAGGTAGGTCCAGGTGGACTGAGGGAAGGTGTTCAGCAAAATGATCGCCCAATCTACATTTGGTCTCGCCAATGTATAAGTGTCCACATCTTGAACAACGGATACAGTAGATGCAAATGAACCTCTGCCTAACCTGGACGGAGGGCAGGTGTTGCATCTCCTGTGGTTGCAGGGAAACATTTCTTCCAGGGTGACATTCCTGGGGGAAGAGTGGTAATAACTTCAACAGTAAATAAAAATCAGGAGATAGACATAAAGTGTCGGAGTAACTCAACAGTTCAGTCTGCATCTCTGAAGAAAAGAAATAGGTGACCTTTCGGGTCGGAACCCTTCTTCAGACTGATAGATAATGTAGGAAAGCAATGCAGATGCTGGTTTATACTGAAGATAGACCGATGAAAACAAGAAAACTGATCTAAAGTAGAACATAAAACAATACAGGAACAGGTCCTTCAGCCCACAATGTCCATGAAGAACATGATGCCAAGTTAAACTAATCTCTGTTTGCATATAATCCATATCCCTCCATTGCCTGCAAATCCATGTGCCAATCAGAACCTCCAACGTCTAACACCACTATGGCATCTATCTCCCCCACCACCTCTGACTCCAGCTCACACCACCCTCAATAAACACTTTAAATGCTCATAAGTTCAGGCGGCATTTGTGAAGAGAAAAACAGATTTAACGTTTTAGGTCGAAACGTGTGTCAGAACTCTTTTGAACTTTTTTGTTTTAGTTGAGTTTAGTTTATTGTCACGTGTGCCGTGAAACAGCAAAAAGCTTTTGTTTTCTCGTCAAAATATACAATTTTGCTTTTTTCCCACATTATGCTCCACTTCACAACTATGTTCTTGTTCATATATTCTATCCACAATCGACTTTCCTGTCTGTCTTTGTATCATTAGAAAATTTAGCAACATCACCACGCTGCCTTCATCGGAGTTATATACATTACAATATTTCATAATACAATATTCAGTCTGAAGAAGGGTCCTGACCCCGAAACATTATCTATCCATGTTCTCCAGAGATGCTGGCTGACCAGCAATTTGTGCCCTTTTCCCACCATTCCACCATATTCCACTGTCCTTGGAAGGAAACCAAGTTGATTTCACGGCAGCATTAGAACCGTTGGGGATATAAACTCCATGAGCGAAATTGAAGTGGTATTAATTACTACTATGTATAGTTTATGGAGATACAAGGAACTGCAGATGCTGGAATCTTGAGCAAAACACAAAGTGTTGGAGGTACTCAGTGGTCGAGCAGCATCTGTGGAGGGAATGGACAGACGATGTTTCGGATCGGGACCCTTCCGCAGTCGTCAGACTGAAACGTCGTCTGTTCATTCCATCCACAAATGCAGCCTGACCCGCTGTGTTTGTTTATAGTTTATATATTTACCTCAACCATTTTTGGCGAGATTTCATCTGTGCATCGATGAACTCAGAATAAATTACATTCATTAAACAATATGAACTTTGCAGACACACGGAACCGCAGATGCTGGAATCTTGAGCAAAACACAAAGTGCTGGAGGAACTCAGTGGTCAGGCAGCATCTGTGGGCTCTGAAGAAGGGTCGCGACCCGAAATGACGCATATCCATGCCTTCCACAGATGCTGCCTGACCCGCTGCGTTCCTCCAGTACTTTGTGTTTTGCTCAAGAATCCAGCATCTGCAGTTTCTCCAGTATCAATTTTATCCATCTGCCCTCAACTTCCATTATCAATTGAAACATTTACCGATAAAATACGGCGTAAGTGTTTTACCCGCTCAAGATTGATATATATATATATACATATGCAAGGCAACAACTCAAATATAGATATATATGTATACATCGATGCACAGAAGAACTGTATTTGAGTTGCTGCCTTCCAGCGCCGTAGACGCGGGTTCAATCCTGACTACGGGTGTTATCTGTGCGGAGTTTGTACGTTCTCCCCTGAACCTGCATGGGTTTTCTCCGGGTGCTCCGGTTTTCTCCCACACTCAGTTATTTCTGCATGGCTTCGGTAAGATTGTAAATTGTCGCCAAATGTGCAGGATAGCGCTAATGTATGAGGTGATTCCTGGTCGGCCGAATCTTTTCCTCGTATCTCTAAAGTCTAAAAGATATTTGCAGTAGATATTGTACACATTGAGTGATCTTATACACTTTTGATGAGGTTAATGAATGGCTTGCAACGTTTTCCAGAGATGTTGCTTGACCCGCTGTGTTACTTCTTTTTTTGTAATCCAGAATCTGCAGTTCATTGTGGCTACGTTTAACAAATTTGTACAAATGTACTATTATATCTTGCAACCTTCCTTGGGCATATGTAGGAAGGAACTGCAGGTGCTAGTTTACACCGAAGATAGACAAAATGTTGGAGGTTGACACAAAATACTGGAGTAACTCAACGGGTCAGGCAGCATCTCCGGGAGAGGAATGGGTGACGTTTCGGGTCGAGACCCTTCTTCAGACTGAAGGTATCACAAAATGCTGGAGTAACTCAGCAGGTCAGGCAGCATCTAGGAGAGAGGGAATGGGGGTCGTTTCGGGTCGAGACCCTTCTTAGTCTGAAGAAGGGTCTCGACCCGAAACGCCACCCATTCCCTCTCTCCTAGATGCTGCCTGACCTGCTGAGGTACTCCAGCATTTTGTGATACCTTCGATTTGTACCAGCATCTGCAGTTTTTTTCCTACACTTCTTCAGACTGTTGTCAGGAGAGGGGATGGGACAAAGATAGGATGTAGACGGAGACAGGAAGATTAGTAGAACTGGGAAGGGGATAGAGAGGGGAAGCAGAGACTATCTGAAATGGGAGAAGTCAATGATCAAACCGCTGTCGTGTAAACTACCCAAGCGAAATGGTGGAGGGTCAGGCAACATTGTTACCTGTCCCTTTTCTCCAGAGATGTTGCTTGACCCGCTGAGTTACTCCAGCACTCTGTGTGTATTTTCAGTCATTAGAGGACGCTGCCTGCCACATTCATTCACAGTGTAAGCCACTTACTTGGGGTGGGAGGTAAACGTTCGCTCACCGTCCCCGTGAGGTGCTGAACCAGGCAGGTGGCGACGGTGCCCGGCTCCCGCAGAGGGTGGGTGAGCCGCAGCCCGGAGCTCACGTTAAAGCTACCGTCCCCGTTCTCCATCAGCGGCCCCGCTTCTGTTTCATAGGACAACCGGCCCTCCACGGCCCAGGACATGTTCAACTCCCTCGGGAAGAATCCGGCGGCTGCACAAGTCAGGCTCCGCGTCCCTGCGCCTTCCACCTTGGGATCCAGGGTCAGGGAGATGTCAGGCTTCGCTGCGTGAAGCAGGAAAACAACACGCTGTGAATCTTCCTGTCGCTCTCGGTCAAGCATGGAGCAACTGTGGCAACACGGCACGCCGTGCACCGTGCTGAAGGAGCAACCACCTAATTCAATGGATTAGCGGAATAACAAAGAGCTGCAGATGCTGGATTATACAAAGAAAAACACGTGCTGGAGTAACTCAGTGTAGGAAAATAACTGCACATGCTGGTTTAAAGCGAAGGTAGACACAAAATGCTGGAGTAACTCAGTAACTGATCAATCTGAAGAAGGGTCTCGACCCGAAACGTCACCCATTCCTTCTCTCCCGAGATGCTGCCTGACCTGCTGAGTTACTCCAGCATTTTGTGAATAAATCGATTTGTACCAGCATCTGCAGTTATTTTCTTATAATCTGAAGAAGGGTCTCGACCCGAAACGTCACCCATTCCTTCTCTCCTGAAATGCTGCCTGACCCGCTGAGTTACTCCAGCATTTTGTGTCTACCTTCGGAGTAACTCAGAGGGTCAGGCGGCATCTCTGGAGAACATGGATAAGTGACGAGACGTAGTGACAAAGTGCTGGAGTAACTCTTCGTGGATGATAGGTGACGTTTCGGGTCGGGTTACGTCTGCAGAATATGTCTCTTCAGTTTGTGTCTCAAAATGCGCAATAATAAAGAACAAAATACAGGAAGCGAATGAAATGGAAGTGGAGACAGAAGGAATTGAAGATGCTGGAATCTTGAGCAAAACACAAAGTGCTGGAGGAACTCAGCGGGCCCGGCAGCATCTGCGGAGGGAATGGACAGGCGGCGTTTCTGGTTGAGACCGTTCATCTGTCTAAATCGCCGCCTGTTCATTCCCTCCACAGATGCTGCCGGGCCCGCCTAGTTCCTCCAGTACTTTGTGTATTTTTATGCATGAAATGGAAGTGAATATCTTGTAGATGGTAACCTAAATCTAAGCAGAAGGTGGACATCTAAAACAGAAAATATAAATATTCAGCCGGACAGGCCTGATCCGTGCGAGGAGAATGACCGGCCCTGTTCTCCAGAGATGCTGCCTGACCTGATGAGCTTGTGTCTTTTTTTGTAAACCAGCTTCTGCGGTTCCTTGTGTCTCGGGGTCAGTGTTTCGGCTCGAAGCCTTCAATGTGAATCGGTAAATTCACCCCCGCAGATACGGACCGACCCGCTGAGTAGCTCCAGTATTTTTTCTTTTGTTTTGCTACTGGTTCTGTCGGGGCCCAGATTGGTCAGAAGATGTATTCACGTTGGCAGAGCTATGTAACGGAGACTGCACGGGGTCGGGCCTTCCCTGGACAGCCCGTGGGCGCTGGGAGAGCGGCCGCACATTTGCGTTGTAGCTGCCTCCCTTCAATGAAGCGCTGGGAATGTGTGCGACCATCCCCGCTGTCCGCTGATGCGGGTCAATAGACAATAGACAATAGACAATAGGTACAGGAGTAGGCCATTCAGCCCTTCGAGCCAGCACCGCCATTCAATGCGATCATGGCTGATCACTCTCAATCAGTACCCCGTTCCTGCCTTCTCCCCATACCCCCTAACTCCGCTATCCTTAAGAGCTCTATCCAGCTCTCTCTTGAAAGCATCCAACGAACTGGCCTCCACTGCCTTCTGAGGCAGAGAATTCCACACCTTCACCACCCTCTGACTGAAAAAGTTCTTCCTCATCTCCGTTCTAAATGGCCTACCCCTTATTCTTAAACTGTGGCCCCTTGTTCTGGACTCCCCCAACATTGGGAACATGTTATCTGCCTCTAATGTGTCCAATCCCCTAATTATCTTATATGTTTCAATAAGATCCCCCCTCATCCTTCTAAATTCCAGTGTATACAAGCCCAATCGCTCCAGCCTTTCAACATACGACAGTCCCGCCATTCCGGGAATTAACCTAGTGAACCTACGCTGCACGCCCTCCATAGCAAGAACATCCTTCCTCAAATTTGGAGACCAAAACTGCACACAGTACTCCAGGTGCGGTCTCACCAGGGCCCGGTACAACTGTAGAAGGACCTCTTTGCTCCTATACTCAACTCCTCTTGTTACGAAGGCCAACATTCCATTGGCTTTCTTCACTGCCTGCTGTACCTGCATGCTTCCTTTCATTGACTGATGCACTAGGACACCCAGATCTCGTTGAACTCCCCCTCCTCCTAACTTGACACCATTCAGATAATAATCTGCCTTTCTATTCTTGCTTCCAAAGTGAATAACCTCACACTTATCTACATTAAACTGCATCTGCCATGTATCCGCCCACTCACACAACCTGTCCAAGTCACCCTGCAGCCTTATTGCATCTTCCTCACAATTCACATTACCCCCCAACTTAGTATCATCTGCAAATTTGCTAATGGTACTTTTAATCCCTTCGTCTAAGTCATTAATGTATATCGTAAATAGCTGGGGTCCCAGCACCGAACCTTGCGGTACCCCACTGGTCACTGCCTGCCATTCCGAAAGGGACCCATTTATCCCCACTCTTTGCTTTCTGTCTGTCAACCAATTTTCTATCCATGTCAGTACCCTACCCCCAATACCATGTGCCCTAATTTTGCCCACTAATCTCCTATGTGGGACCTTGTCGAAGGCTTTCTGAAAGTCGAGGTACACCACATCCACTGACTCTCCCTTGTCAATTTTCCTAGTTACATCCTCAAAAAATTCTAGTAGATTTGTCAAGCATGATTTCCCCTTCGTAAATCCATGCTGACTCGGAATGATCCCGTTACTGCTATCCAAATGCTCAGCAATTTCGTCTTTTATAATTGACTCCAGCATCTTCCCCACCACTGATGTCAGACTAACTGGTCTATAATTACCCGTTTTCTCTCTCCCTCCTTTCTTAAAAAGTGGGATAACATTTGCTATCCTCCAATCCACAGGAACTGATCCTGAATCTATAGAACATTGAAAAATGATCTCCAATGCTTCCACTATTTCTAGAGCCACCTCCTTAAGTACTCTGGGATGCAGACCATCAGGCCCTTGGGATTTATCGTGGGGACATCACACACGTCCCAAAGTCCCCAACCCGAAACCTCCACCGATGCTGCCTTACCTGCCGAGTTCCTCCAGCACTTTGTGTTTTGCTTAAGAATCCAGCGCCTGCAGTTCCGTCTCCACTTCTATCTCATTCCATTCCAGCATTTTATCTCTCTTTATTAATGTGCACAAACCACTATTAATTAATGTGCATGTCGAGGCACAAACCAGCCAGGCTGACGAAGGGCCCTGACCCTAAACGTTACCTAGCCATGATCTCCAGAGATGCTGCCTGGCCCGCTGAGTGGCTCCAGCACTTTCAGTCTCTGGTATAAACCAGTGTCTACATTTGGCTGCTCCACTGTGAAACCTCCTCAAGGTTGAAGAAGTTCTCCTCTCTCCGACGGCAGTTCTGTAATAACCTCTCTCGCGGTCTGAAGTTGGGCCCCGAACCGAAACGTCAATTATCCATGATCTCCAGAGATGCTGCGTGGCCCGCTGTTGCTCCAGCACTTTGAGTCTGCCCTCTCCCACTGTTCCCCTTCTATGACCCCGTCCCTAACATTTAGTTGTGTTAATTTTCACACATAAATATGATGCATCCATCTGCCGCACATTTGGCTTATCACAGCCGGGAATTGTTTCAGGGTCAGTTATTCTACTTCCCTGGGCCCGGAAACAAATGTTAAACCGAACTTGGCAGATGCAAGAATCATTCAGCTGGCCAGGTCAAGAGGGAACCCAGAGAGAGCTGAGAGATACAAAGACGATTTTGCTCCCTCACTCCCTCCTTGCAAGGAAATCAAGATAATTAAATGCCAACACTACAACTGTTGGGGATATAAACACTGCGACAGAGGTTGAGGTTGTTTTTATTAACCATTTTGTATCATTTAGGGAGAGAGGAGTAACCGCAGATGCGAGTTTATACCAAAGATAGACTCAAAGCGCTGGAGTAACTCAACGGATCAGGCAGCATCTCTGGAGATCATGGATAGGTGACGTTTAAGGTCGGGACCTTTCGTCAGACTGGGTTGGTTTGTGCCTGAAAATGCGCATTAATAGAGAGATAAAATGCAGGAGTGTAATGAAATGGAAGTGGAGCCAGGGAACTACAGGCGCTGAAGTCTTAAGCAAAACACAAAATGCTGGAGGAATTCAGCGGTTAGGCAGCATCAGTGGAGGGAATGGACATGCGGCGTTTCGGGTTGGGGAAATCTGGGATCCGTGTGATACACCAACCCCACAGCATCGCGCTCAGTGCTGTCGGGGTGGCGGTGGAGGCAGGTGCGATCGTAGAGTATAAGAGGCTTTTGGGTAGACACATGGATATGCAGGGGATGGAGGGATATAGATCATGTACAGGCAATGATTAGTGTAACTTGGCTTCATGGTCCGCACGAACCCGAGGCTGAAGGGCCTTTTCCTGTTTTATGTTCTATATTAATTACCGTGGATAGTTAATGTTGTTCCGTTTCCTATAAACATTTTCCAGGGGGATGTGTCGTCCAACAGTACCACACAATGGTAAGTGTCAGCATCGCGCACAGCCACCTCCTGAATGACCAGCGAGCCCATAGACACGGACAGTCGGTCGCCTGTCTTCAGAAAACTCTCGAAGTTGTTGACAGAGAGCTCCGGGTTGTCTCTCGTCCGAAACCAGTATTGCCTCATTGAAACGACCTCCCCCTCTCCAGGCAGCAGGGAGCAGGTGAACACAGCTCTCTGCCCTCGGAGAAGCGTCAGAGCTGCAGGAGACTGGTTCACCCTCACACCGACAGCGGACCCTGGCACAGAAAGTGAACACAGTTAATGGCATGTCTCCCGAGTAACTCGAGTTTACTATCATGGTCACACGGACAGTGATGTCCCGGCGCAATTAAACCACCGCTCTCTTACCTGTATCCACTTTGTAGGAAGGAACTGCAGATGCTGGTTCATATCCAAGACAGACACAAGGTGCTGGAGAAACTCAGCGGGTCAGGCAGCATCTCTGGAAAACATATCCGAAGAAAGGTCGCGACCCGAAAAGTCTTCTGTCCATGTTCTCCAGAGATATTTATTCACAAAATGCTGGAGTAACTCAGCAGGTCAGGCAGCATCTCAGGGGAGAAGGACTGATCAGTCTGAAGAAGGGTCTCGACCCGAAACGTCGCCCATTCCTTCTCACCTGAGATGCTGCCTGACCTGTTGAGTTACTCCAGCATTTTGTGAATAAATACATTCGATTTGTACCAGCATCTGCAGTTATTTTCTTAAACTACATGTTCTCCAGAGATGCTGACTGACCCGCTGAGTTACTCCAGCACTTTGTGTTTTGCTCAAGATTTCAGCATCTACACTTCCTTGTGTCTCTTGAATTTAGTTGCGTTAACGTCCTCATGTAAACTTATGTTAACTGCATTTCCAGCATTAACAATTCCTTGTGTCGCTTATATTTAACATCGACACAAGGTACTGGAGTAACTTAGCGGGTCAGGCAGCATCTCTGGAGAAAAATGAAGGGGGACTTTTCGGGTCGAAACCCTTCGCTTAAATTTAGTCGTGTTAACGTTCTGACATAAACTTATTTTAACTGCATTTTAACGGCTTTTTGTGTAAATTAAAATCTTGTTTGCAACAGCATCACATGTACATACACTGAGACAAACACACATTCACAAACAAACTAAACATAAATCACACATGAAATTTCTGAAAGAAAGACAGCAAAAAACACAACAAACATTCGTGCAAAAGGCATAGGAAGGAACAAATTATTGGAAGACAACATGAACAATGATTAGCAAGGGTGAACATGAATGAATTACCTAGGAGAAAGAGACAGAGTGTGTCGATGAAGTTTGTAAACGATGACATTTTGGTGAGGGAAGTGCCGAGACACGGGTCACACAGAGCCAGCCGGCCGATGGTCATTCTGCAGAATTCACAACTGCTGCCAGTTTTTCTGCGCTGCTGTGCGTCAGATCGACCGCAGATTGGATGTTCAGTGCAACAACTTTGCGTACATCCGTGGAAACGAGGAACTGAAGATGCTGGTTTACAAGAAAAGAGACACAACGTGCTGAAGTAATTCAGCGGGTCAGGCAGCATCTCTAGAAAACATGAGTTGGTCCCAACATAGTGATGGAGATGGGGGGACGGGGGGACGGGGGACGGGGACGGGGACGGCGTTCCCTAGTTTTCAATTTCCAGCAGTTTATTGATTACTGCAGAAACATTCGAGTCGTTTATCACTTTATTCAACTCAGACGAAAACGATTTGTTAACTGCCACTGATAGCACAGTAGTTAACAGGTAGTAGTTATACAATGTGACATCAATACATCGATCCACATTCCTCAGTAAATGTAATTGTGTGTTGACCATGTATTAATGACACCGCTGTAGCGACCATAGAAAGTGGTCCTAGTTGTCGAACACTCAGATTGGCCAGCAAGGTCACGTGTGGGTGCGACCGTAGGGATTGGTCCAGAGAGCGACACCGCTGATTGGACAGCGTGGTCATGTGCGCTTTTGGCGCCCAAAAAGAGTCAGTTGGGAGACGTCTTCGAAGAGAACAGTTAGTTTTAATGGTTGTCTGTAATCTTGTTAAGAAAACTCTGTAATCGAATATTGCTGTCGCAATAAACTTCTTCAACAAAGAACAAGTTTCCAGACTCGCCATATTGGTGAACCCGACGTGATCCAGCCGATCACTTACCATGAGTGAATCAAACGCCTCGATGTTGGTTCCTACGCCCAGCATTCACCTTCCTACGGTCAGCGTTCACCTTCCGTCGTTTTGGATACATCAACCACAATCTTGGTTTGTCCATACCGAAGCCCAGTTTCACTTAACAAACATCTCAACAGACGCAACAAGGTATTACTACCTCGTCAGCACTCTACCGCCGGTGACGACCGCGCGGGTGATGCGGTTCATCATAAATCCTCCGGCAGAAAACAAGTACGAGGCCATGAAGGCACTGTTGTTACAGACCTTCGGGTTCAGCAGGCAGGACCGAGCGAGCTAAGCGTCTGATGCACCTACCGGATCTTGGAGATCGGCTGCCGTCCGTTCTCATGGCTGAGATGTTAATGCTAGCAGGTGAACATACGGATTGCCTCATGTTCGAGCAGGGATTCCGAGAGAAGCTTCCCGAAGATGTCAAACTTATGCTCACGGATTGTTCTTTTAAGGACCCCGTGGCATATGCAGAAAAAGCTGATGCGCTCATGGCGTCCAAATCGAAAGAAAGAGGTTCGATCAACAAGGTCTCGACATCAGCGGCCGCGCCACAGCGACATCAAGATGGCGCCGCGTCTCCCGCCATTTCTCCAAAAGCCCGCCAAAAGGATCCGCACAAGCGCGGCTGGTGCTATTACCATCTACGATGGGGTGGAGAATCCCGCAACTGCCGCTCACCTTGTACCTTCTCGGGAAATGCCTCAGCCGATTGTACATAGAGGCAGTTGCGATTGGCCAGAACCGACGCCTCTCCGAGACCGATTCACGGACACAGAATTTTTGGTTGACACGGGAGCCATTGTCAGTATCGTACCGCCGACCGACCTTGAGACCAGATCGGGTAAGACAGGTCCTACCCTCTTCGCGGTTAACGGCAGCCCCATCCGCACGTTTGGTACGCGGACAATGTCCCTGGTTTTAGGCCTCCGCACGTATGAATGGCCATTCATTATAGCAGACGTCAGCCAGGCGATCCTAGGCGCAGATTTCCTCTGGGCCTTTTCACTAGTCCCCGACGTCCGCGGTAACGACCTCCGACCCTCCGCCAGCAACGATGAGCCCGCCGCTCCGACAACCGCCACCCCGCCCAGCCCGACTGTCCAGGCCGTTGTCGCGGCCCCCGACTCGTATGCTGAGGTCCTGGCGGAGTTTCCAGAGCTGCTCATCCAGCGTTTCAACGCCCCTTCGGCCAAGCACGGCGTGGTCCACCGCATCCGCACCGAGGCCCCCCCCCAGTTTTCGCTCGGGCCCAGAGGCTACCGCCCGACAAGCTGGTGGTGGCGCGGGTGGAATTTAGGAAGATGGAGGAAATGGGCATTGTCCGTCAGTCCGACAGCCCGTGGGCCTCGCCGGTGCATATGGTCTCCAAAGCATCTGGGGGGTGGAGACCATGTGGCGATTATCGCCGTCTCAACGCTGTCACCACGGCTGATCGCTACCCCATACCGCACCTGCAGGATTTCTCGTCTGGGCTGGAAGGTGCGGTGGTGTTCTCCAAGATCGATTTGGTGCGGGGATACCACCAGATTCCTGTGCGGCCGCAGGACATACCAAAAACTGCCACGATCACTCCGTTCGGGTTGTTCGAATGGTTGCGCATGCCTTTCGGTTTAAAGAACGCGGCACAGGCTTTCCAGCGACTGATGGACCGTGTGGGTCGGGATTTGCCTTTTGTGTTTATTTATTTAGATGATATCCTGGTTGCCAGCCCCTCAGTGCAGGAACACCGGGCCCACTTGCGGGCCGTATTCGAGCGGCTCCAGGCACACGGGCTCGCCATCCAACCCTCCAAGTGTCAATTCGGCCTTCCTTCTCTCGATTTCTTAGGGCACAGAATCACCCCTGCCGGCGCCATCCCTTTGCCCGAGAAGGTGGAGGCTATCCGGGCATTTCCGCGGCCCACCACAGTGAAAGGTCTGCAAGAGTTCGTAGGCATGGTTAACTTCTACCATAGGTTCGTCCCGGCAGCAGCGCGGGTCATGCGCCCGCTCTTCCAGTGCCTTGCGGGTAAACCTGTAGAGTTGATATGGTCCCTGGCCGCGGAGTCGGCCTTTGCAGCAGCTAAGGCGGCTTTGGCAGACGCCACCATGTTGGTCCACCCGAGCACCTCCGCCCCCACGGCCCTGACGGTTGATGCCTCTGACGTGGCGGTGGGTGGGGTTTTGGAGCAGCAGGTGGGTGGCTTTTGGCAGCCCTTGGCGTTTTTCAGCCGGCAACTGAGTTCGGCTGACCGAGAGCTTCTGGCCCTCTATTTAGCTGTTCGTCACTTCAGGTATTTCCTTGAAGGTCGCCCGTTCGTGGCCTTTACGGACCATAAACCATTAACTTTTGCTTTTTCCAAATTGTCCGACCCATGGTCGGCCCACCAGCAGCGGCACCTGACTGCCATCTCCGAGTTTACCACCGATGTCCGTCATGTCGCTGGTAAGCTTAATGCCATTGCTGACGCCCTGTCTCGACCTGCTTTTCCCCCCATTTCAGCGGTGGACTGTGAGGTGGATCCCCAGGAGCTTGCGGAGGCACAGCTCCTGGCGGACACCGCCTCGGCATACCAGTCCACCACTTCGGGGTTGAAGTTGGCTCAGGTGGCCTGCGGGCCGGAGGGCACAAAAGTCTGGTGTGATGTTTCCCTTCCCCGTCCCAGGCCGGTAGTGCCGCCTTCCCTTCAGCGCCGGGTGTTCAATGCCATTCACGGGCTGGCGCACCCGTCCATCCGCTCCACCTCTGCCTTAGTAGCCGCTCGGTTTGTGTGGCATGGCCTGCGTAAACAGGTAGCTGTTTGGGCCCGTTCCTGCGTTCCCTGCCAGACCGCTAAAGTCCAGTGCCATGTCCAGCCCCCGGTACAGGAGTTTGAGGTCCCAGCTGTCCGTTTTTTCCATATTCACGTGGATTTAGTCGGGCCCTTGCCTTCCTTCCGGGGCTACACCCATCTGCTCACGGTAGTGGATCAGTTCACCCGGTGGCCCGAGGTTTTCCCATTGTCAGATACCTCTGCTGCCTCTTGTGCCAGGACCTTGGCCCTCCATTGGGTGGCACGTTTCGGGGTTCCGGCTGTTATTACCACCGACAGGGGGCCACAGTTCACTTCGACCCTCTGGGCCATGCTAGCAGAGCTGTACGGTTCCCGGTTGCAACACACCACAGCTTACCACCCCCAGGCTAATGGGCTTGTGGAGAGGTTCCACCGACAACTCAAGGCGGCCCTCAGTGCGAGGCTGGAGGGCCCAGACTGGGTAGACCAACTTCCCTGGGTCCTTCTGGGCATCCGGACCGCTCCTAAGCAGGATCTCGGTGCTTCGTCCGTGGAGCTAGTATATGGCTCGCCACTTCGAGTACCCGGGGATTTGCTTCCGGACCCCTCCAGCCAGCTGCCTCCAGTCCCGTCAGTCTTAGCATCGCTCCGGGCACGCGTGGGTTCCCTGGCCCCGGTTCCGACTTCACGTCATGGGTGTCCCATGGTACACGAACCGCCTGCCCTGAAGGGCTGTGAGTTTGTATTTCTGCGTAAGGATGCCCATCGTTCCCCGTTGCAGAGGGTCTATGAAGGGCCGTTCCGGGTTTTGCGTAAGGGGACGGTCACCTTCACCTTAGACGTGGGTGGCAGGAGTGAGCTCGTCTCGGTGTCCAGGCTTAAACCTGCGCACTTGGATCCGGACCGCCCGGTCCTGGTCGGCCAACCACCTCGGTGAGGTCGGCCTCCTGCAGTTCCACTCAGTCCAGGACCCCCCGCTCCGGTAGTTCCACCAGGTCCGGAATCTCCTGCTCCTGTGGTTCAGGCTGCCCTTCTCCTTACTCGTTCTGGTTGCGAAATCCGGCTCCCTGCTAGGTTCCGTACCTCGGGTTCTGGGGGGGTCATGTAGCGACCATAGAAAGTGGTCCTAGTTGTCGAACCCTCAGATTGGCCAGCAAGGTCACGTGTGGGTGCGACCGTAGGGATTGGTCCAGAGAGCGACACCGCTGATTGGACAGCGTGGTCACGTGCGCTTTTGGTGCCCAAAAAGAGTCAGTTGGGAGACGTCTTCGAAGAGAACAGTTAGTTTTAATGGTTGTCTGTAATCTTGTTAAGAAAACTTTGTAATCGAATATTGCTGTCGCAATAAACTTCTTCAACAAAGAACAAGTTTCCAGACTCGCCATATCGCGTTTGAATAAAATTCAAGTGAGAATTTGTTAAACTGTCAGGGCGCCCCGACCGCGAGCGCGGGCTCAGGTAAAGACTCTGACAATCCGACGGGCACTGAGGGACGAGCCGACTTTGAGTTATTTATTCTTTATAATTAAACCTTTATCTATAACTACCTTGTTGGAGTAAAACGTGAAGTGAACAGAAAAAAACCGTTGCCCGCTCTGTGCGCCAACCGTCAACAACAGCCGGCGGCCTCTGCCCGGGACGCGAACGCGCACATCCCGCTGGCGGTGGCTGCCTGGGTAGCGCACGCGCACATCCCGCCTGCACTTTGCACGTGCACATCCCGCCTGCACTTTGCACACGCACATCCCGTGTGGGTTTCCTCTCACATCCCAAAGATGTGCGTGTTTGCAGGTTAATTGTCCTTTGTAAATTTCCTCTGCAGGGAGTGGATGAGAAAGTGGGACAACATAGAACTAGTGCGATTGGGTGATCGATGGTCTGCGTGGACTCGATGAGACAGCTGTTCCCCCCTCGCCAGGTCCCCACATCGTTCTCTGGGTCCCCCCCATTGCTGTCGGCGGTGCGGTCCCCTTTGACGCCGGTGGCTTGGCACCGAGTTGGGATCTGCAATGGGCTGTTGCAGGTGGATCTGCGCCATCAGTCCACACGGGCGGCTGATCTGTCATGCTTACATTGATTAATGACACATCTTCTGGATGTGCTTTCAGGGACCGCCTGTGAGATTTATTTGGAAACACCACTCCAATGGACCACATTTATGGGCGCCACAGTCTGTGGGTGGAGCTGCTGCCTCACAGCGCCAGTGACCCGGGTTCGACCCTGACCTCAGGGGCTGACTGTGGAGTTTGTCCGTTCTCCCTGTGACCGCGTGGGTTTTCTCACGGGTACCCTTGTTTCCTTCCACATCCCAAAGACATGAGTTTGATTAGACTTTACAGGCTCTCAGACCACCTTTGATCAGACTTTACTGGTTTTATCTTGCACTAAACGTTATCCCTTGTATAATGTAACTGTACAATGTGAATGGCTGGATTAATCATGCATCGTCTTTCCGCTGACTGGTTGTCTCGGTACACGAGACAATAAACTCTGTAAATTGTTCCAGGTGTGTAACGTGTCGATGTGGCCGAAGAGTTGGTTGCCACGCTGTATCTCAAAACTCCACTACACTTGATCTAAGTTATATAAGACGTTGGCAAGGCCATATTTGGACAATCGTGCTCAGTTTTGATCACCTTGCAGAAGGGATATCATTAAGCTGGAAAGAATGCAGAAATTAAGGAGGATGTTGCCAGGACCCGTGGGCCTGAGGTTTAGGGAGAGTTTGGGCAGGCTAGGGCTTAATTCCATGGAGCGCAGGAGGCGAGGGGTGATCAGATAGAGGTGTATAAAATCATGAGGGGAATAGATAGCGTGAATGCACACTTTTACCAAGCTTTGGAGAATCAAGAACCAGAGGATACCGGTTGAAAGTGAGGGGAGCTGTTTAATAGGAACCCGAGGAGCAATATCATATCATATCATATATATACAGCGCGGAAACAGGCCTTTTCGGCCCACCAAGTCCGCGCCGCCCAGCGATCCCCGCACATCAACACTATCCTACACCCACTAGGGACAATTTTTACATTTACCCAGTCAATTAACCTACATACCTGTACGTCTTTGGAGTTTTCAGATAGTTTTCAGAAAGAATGTGGTGGGTTTATGGAATGATCTGCCATAGAGGTAGTTGAGGCAGGTACTATAACAACATCTACAAGACGGGCTGGAGTAGACATTTACACAGGTGCATTGATAGGAAAGGTTTAGGGGGCTATGAAGCAAACATGGATAGCGCGATTAGCTTTTTTGGTCACTTGGACAGGTACATGGATAGGAAAAGTTCCGAGGGACATGGGCCAAACGTGGGTAGGTGGAACTCGCATAGATGGGGCATCTTGGTCGGCAAGGATGAGTCGGGCCAAAGTGTCTGTCTTATGTACGACTTCACAATCCTTACTAGGAGTGTGGACATCCGAGTCCCATTGTTGCCAGATTTGGTTAAAGTGGAAGATGTACCATGTTGACACTGTCATTCCTTCATTATTACAAAGTCCCAATTCCTGGAATTCCCCAATATCAAGAGTGAGGACTGAAATTGCTGGCTTTAGGATGGAGTACATGGATACATCCTTACTGTCATGGAGTAAACATATCCATAGCCCATTATGCAGTTTTAGTTTAGTTAAGCGATACAGGTCCTTCAGCTTACCGAGTCCACTGACCATCGATCTCCCATTTACACTAATCAAATCCAACTTTATTCTCTCCCTATTGGTTCTTAATCCCCCACAGATTCTACTACTTCCTACACATTACAGGCAATTTACAGAAGCCAATTAACCCACAAACCAGCATGTCTTTGGGGTGTGGGGGGAATTCGGAGCACCCGGAGGAAACCCACGTGCTCGCAGGGAGAATGTGCAAACTCACATACAGAGTCAGCACTTGAGGTCGTGATTCAACCTGGGTCTCTGGCGCTGTGAGGCAGGGACTTTACTCGCTGTGCCACTGGTGACTGGGCAATTTCACTTTGCTCACTCTTAAAAATGAGTCAAATGCATTTGCCAAATTGCCTCTTCAATATGTTCTCTTTGAATAGACGGGTAGGTCTTGTATCCAGAATTGGAGACTCTCACATGACATTAAAACGAATAGTACCGACCTTTGTTGAATTCAGTCAAAATCCAACCAATATTAATTAAAATCAAAAGATATAACTCAAACACTGGAAAGAACAGGATCATATTTTTAATAAAATCAACTTTTGTGAAATTAATTCCTAAAATTAGAAAATTAGTTAACATTTCGATTTTTCTTCAGAAATCTTTATGGACTATTTAAAATAATCATAATTAGTAACTTTAAAAGTAAAATTAATGAAATAAACCATGTTAAATGATAAACAATTCGGCGTTTCCTCAAAGTTCATTTTTTGATACCCATTCTGGCAGAAACATTGTCCAACAAACATCCAATAAAATTGTCATTCACACTTATTGCTTACAAACTCTCCAGTAACATGAAGGCGGCCAAATAACAGAACTTTATTGTCATTCGGTATAAATACCGAACGAAATTTCAGTAGTCACAAGACACAGCAGAAAAGAAAACACAGGACACACGACTCCAACACAAACATCCATCACAGTGACTCCAAACACCCCCTCGCTGTGATGGAAGGCAACAAAACTTCCACTCTCTTCCCCCCGCACCCACGGACAGGCAGCTCGACCCCTACCGAGGCGACCGACCCGCACGGCCCCCGCAAGGGGATGGAAGGCCTCGCGGCCGAGCCGCACCGGGCACTGAAACATCCCGCGGCTGAGCCGGCGATGTTACGTCCCGCAGCCGAGCCGCGCCGGGCGATGGAAGGCCCCACGGCCGCTGAACCGTTCCGCGGCCGTACCGGGCGATGGAAGGCCCCGCGGCCGTACCGGGCGATGGAAGGCTTTAATGTAATGTAATGTAATGTATTGTAGTGCGGGAGGACTATCGGCTGTGACTCAATGGAGACCTGAATTTATCCACGGAAGCATGCAGGGGGCAGGTGTCTCTGGTTGCTAGAGTGTACCCATCATCTTTTTATCTAGGGTATCTTCACACCTTTCCACTGCATTCTTGGACAGAATAAAGATTCATTGATAGCTGTATCCCATCAATAGCTGGCAGAAGGTGGTGTGACCACCTAATTCCACATTGGTTGTCATCGCCGATCAACTGGACTCTGACAACTTGTGCTCGTTTCCCAAACACTCTTTATTTACGCGCGCACAAGGAGAGCAACAAAGTGCCAGCTACCAAACTACTCTGAAATTCTGCTTACAAGTGTTGACTTTTATATAAATTCTGACCGATTCAAATCCTGCACACTCTCCAAATTCCTATCACCAAGCACAATACGTTCATAAAAGCACTAAAATCAAATTTAAAACTGCATGCTGTTCAATCCTCTATTTGCATTTAATCAGTAAGATAACTCTCTTGGACCTTGTGCTGTATGGTTAGAGCCAGTTGCACGTCAAAAGGACAACTCTCCAGGAGCTTGTTCTGCACAGCTATCACAGGCAGTGCATCACAGGCTAACTCTCAAGGATCTTTAGCTGTAAACGTGTGGCTGGTTGCACACTAACTTAATCTTTCTCATACTGCAACTTCCACAAGGTAGAGATTGAAATATTCATAAAACATTCATGAAATATCAGAATATTGAAAAGTTCAAAGCCACAGAACATGCATCTAAACCAGTTACATAGGATTTCTAGTTTTCAATTAAAATTCATGACATTGCAATTAACAAAACATATTAAAATCCAGCGCTAATGATTAATGTTTTTAAAGTCCACTATTTCACTAAGATACACCCAAAACCTCTAAAACATATTCAAAATTCAAAACTGTAGCTGGAGGCAAGGTACCTTAGCCTTTGTCATACTGCAGTTCCCACAAGGTGAAGTTTGAAAGCCTCAGATACTTCATTACAATCTGGTCTTCACTGTGCACAAATCTGGTGACTTACCTCCCTCTCCCTTCATTCTCATCTCATCTCATCTATGATCGACTTTTTCCAGGTTCCAACAAATTAACATCCTTATGCTGACCACACCATCTTCAACAACCAACACTCAACTGTTAGATCTCTCCTGGGCTTCATCAAGTGTGCATTACGTCTAAAGTTTAATTTATAGCACTTCAACAGCTAAGAGCACGCATCTAAACCAGTTGCTTATACAATTATAATAAAAAGAAACTGCAGCTGCTGGTATATACCAAAGACACAAAACGCTGGAGTAATTCAGGTCAGGCAAATTCTCTGCAGAAAATGGATAGCTGACGTTTTGGGTTGGGACCCTTCTTTAGACCCTGTCTAAAGAAGGCAGTGGAGGCCGATTCACTGGATGAATTTAAGAGAGTTAGATGGAGCTCTTGGAATCATTGGATATGGGGAGGTAGGCACAGGTTACTGATTGTGGATGATCACAATGAATGGCAGTGCTGGATCAAAGGGCCAAATGGCCTCCTCCTCCACCTATTTCCTATGTAACCCGAAATGCACCTATCCATTTTCTAGAGAATTTGCCCGACCTGCTAAGTTACTCCAGCATTTTGTGTCTATCTCTACTTATACGATTGCTAGCTTTTCATTAACATTCATTATACTGCAATTCACAAAAAATATTAAAGGCTGATGCTAATATGTTTCAAATGTCCACTATTTCACTGAGATACTCATGAATTCAAAAACCTATTCAAAGTCCTCTCTTCAAACAATATTCAAGAACCTCCAACTCATCTTCCTTTCTAGTCTGATTTATGAGATTGTGTGAATTCTAAGTCCTTTAATCCCAAGCATTGATGTTGATTGCATATCCTTATGGATCGGTTTACCTGTATAATATGGGTTGGCGTTCCCCAATCTGCCGAATTCTACAGCATCATATCAGGCTCATTCACGGTGCTAATGTACAACCAACTTTCTCAACGCAGCCTCTTCTGTCATGTACGAGTCAGAATCCATGGAAACAGGCCATTCAGCCCAACTTGCCCATGCCAACCAAGATGCCCCAATTACCTGCCTGTGTTTAGCCCAAATCCCACTAAAACTTTCCTATCATAAGACCATAAGTTGTAGCAGAATGAGGCCATTTGGTCCATTGAGTCTATTCTGCCAATCAACACGGCTGATCTATCTTTCCCTCTCAACCCCATTTCCCTGCCTTCTCTCGTAACCTTACGAATTAAGAATCTGTCAGACTTCAATTCAGAAACACCTAAAGCCGTGGCCTCTACAGCCATCTGTGAAATGAATCCCAGATTCACCACCCTCTGAAGGCACGTACTTTTATATCCTCATCTTTCTGAAGGTACGTACTTTTATTTTATCCATGTACCTGCCCAGATGTATTTTAAATGTTATTGAACCTGCCTCAAAGGTTTCTCCTGGCAGTTCGTTCCATTTACCTACCACCCTCTGTGTGAAAAAGTTGCCGCTCAGGTTCCCATTCAATCTTTCCCCTCTCACCTTAAACCTATGCTCTCTGGTTCTTGATTCCCCTACCCTGGGGAATGACTGCATTCAAATTATATATGATTAACCATTTCAATGAGCACAATGAACATACTGCAATGAATACTGCAGATACTGGAAATCCAAAACAAAAATAGAAAATATTATCAGCGGGAAGAGAAACAGAGGTTTCAGAACGAGAAAAAAAAAGAAAATAAACATTTTTTAAATAGTTGGCTTCCAGTGGGTAGAGCTGTTGCTTCACAGCGCCAGACACCCGGGTTCGATCCTGACCTCCGGTGTTGTCTGTGTGTGGAGTTTGCAATTGGGTTGCAATTCGTTTGCAATTGGGTTTGCTCCGGTACTCCGGTTTCCTACCACATTCCAAAGATGTGTGGGTTTGTAGGTTAATTGGCTGTAAAGATGCCCCTAGTATGCAGGGAGAGTGGATAAGAAAGTGAACTAGTGTGAACGGGTGATCGATGATCAGCATTGAGAGAATGTCCATGATAGATTGGAGACCAAACTCACCTACACAAAAACCGGGAGTTTTATTTTCAAGTTTTAGAGATACAGTTTGGAACAGGCCCTTCGGCCCACCGAGTCCATGAGACCATCGATCACCTGTACATTCGTTCTACGTTATCTCACTTTTGCATCCTATATATTTGGGGCAATTTACACAGAGCTGATTAACCGACAAACCCGCATGTCTTTGGGATGTGGGGGCATTCGGATCACCCAGGGGAAACCCACATGGTCCCAGGGAGAACGTGCAAACTCCACACAGACAGCACCGGTGGTCAGGATTAAACTCGGGTCTCTGGCACTGTAAGCAGCTACTCTGCCACTGCGTCGCTGTGACACCGGGGGTGGTTCAGGCAGAGGATGACGTGGATCTCATTTAAGGTCCATGTCCAAGTGAAGTACGGAGCTGTGAGACAGTTCGAGCGAGAGCCTACTACTGCCAGCACATGGTGTAGAGTATAGAGCTCGGAGCATGGATGGAGAGTGAGGCACGGAGCTGTGGGAGAGAGAGCGAGAGTCTACTGCTGACAGCGCATGGTGTAGCTTGTAGAGCTCGGAGCATGGATAGAGAGTGAGGCACGGAGCTGTGGGAGAGAGAGCGAGAGTCTACTGCTGACAGCGCATGGTGTAGAGTGTAGAGCTCGGAGCATGGATGGAGAGTGAGGCACGTCGGTATAAGTAGGGTCCAGGGACCTTAGACCATGGATGGCCCAGAAACTGAGAGACCTCAGATTGGAACTGGAAGCCACGTGGAACAACTGAGCAGTGAAGGCAAGTGCTGAGGAATCACACGTGGCTATAACTCACAGAGGGGGAGCAGTGAGAGAGAGTGTGTTTAAATTTTAAACAATAACATTTAGCTCAGTTTTGAGATACAGCACGGAAACACGCCCTTCGGCCCACCAATTCGGCGCTGACCAGTGATCCTCGTACACTAACACTATCGTATACGCTAGGGACAATTTACAATTCTACCGAAGCCAATTAGTCTACAAACACATACGTCTTTGGAGTGTGGGAGGAAATTGGAGCTCCCAGAGAAAACCCACACAGGGCACGGGGAGAACGTACAAACTCCGTACAGCCAGCATCCATAATCAGGATCGAACCCGGGTCTCTGGCTTTGTAAGGCAGCAACTCTACCGTTGTGCCATCGTGCCACCCACTTATTTATTAAATTTGGCGGTCAGGCCCTTAAACATCTTACAGGACGATGATTCACATTAGACACCAACAGCAAAGAACAACACCTCATAGCACCTTTTGGATTACAAATAAGCACTCAATCCCATCACAAAGCAGAGAACACCTTCAAAGTAGACATACATGGCAGCTGAGAATCTTGAGTAGTTGCATGAATGCACAGAAAGATATCCACGACTGTCCACATTTGATTATTCTTTGCCCTGCAGTGCTTTTTTTTGTAGACAAAATGGTTAAGCTATACGTTCCTTATTGTTGGTGTCGAGAAGCTGACACCGACTCCTGTTTAAGGACCTGATCCTGAAAGCTATTTCTTAGCACCCCTGGTCAACCGACCAAGATCTTCAGACTGATTGTGGTGGGGAGTGGGGGGGGGGGGGGGGGGGGGGGGAGAGAAAGCAGGAAGAGAGGAGTGGGCCAGATAAAGCCTGGCAAGTGATGGGTGGATACAGGTAAGAGGTGGATACAGGTAAGATATGGGTTTGATTGGCAGACAGGTGAGCAAAGGCCGGAGATGAAAATTCGAAAATTCACTAGTTTCCTTGTGTGACAAAAACACGTTATTTGGAGCAATGCATCTTTTGATTTATAATTCTGAAGATTTTGTTCCATCATCCACACGGACTAAGTGTTTTCCATCTGAAAATCAAGGGAAAGAAAATCAACATTGTCCCTGCTAATGCTGTCCAGACATGGGTTTGCACTGTAAACAATAATCATAACATTACAGTAAACCCTCTTTATAACAGACCATGGGGGGTGGGGGGGGAGGGGGAGAATGGTATCTGTTATTACCAATCGCCTGCTATAACTGAGTAAGGGATTACTCAGGAAACATGAGGCAGGAAACATGTTCCCAATGTTGGGGGAGTCCAGAACCAGGGGCCACAGTTTAAGAATAAGGGGTAGGCCATTTAGAACAGAGATGAGGAAAAACTTTTTTAGTCAGAGAGTTGTGAATCTGTGGAATTCTCTGCCTCAGAGGGCAGTGGAGGCCAATTCTCTGAATACATTCAAGAGAGAGCTAGATAGAGCTCTTAAGGATAGCGGAGTCTGGGGGTATGGGGAGAAAGCAGGAACGGGGTACTGATTGAGAATGATCAGCCATGATCACATTGAATGGCGGTGCTAGCTCGAAGGGCCGAATGGCCTACTCCTGCACCTATTGTCTATTGTCTATCATTGTATAAGTGCTGGAGTAACTCAGCGGGTCAGGCAGCATCTCTGGACAACATGGACAGGTGATGCTTCGGGTCAGGACCCTTCTTCAGACTCTTGGTCGGGAACTGGGTCTGGAATGCAGGTGGGTGCTGGCGGCCGGGAGAGAGGCGAGGGTGGGCAGGGTCAATGGTCGCGGCCAGCCGGAGTGCAGGTAAAGGTCGGGGTGGCGTGACTTTTCACTGTACCTTAGTACACATAATAATAAACCTAAACTAAACCTATTCTAAAACTGCAGCTGCACTGAATTTTGAACTATGCACATTATTTGTGATCCAACCAACCACATAATCGTCTTATCTGAGAATTCCAATCTATGGAGGTTGCATTACTTAATACGGCAATCCAGAAAATAGTCATCAATCATTCCACACTGCCAACAATTTCAAAGTTTCTCATGACTCACAATCAGAAACATTATGCCAAACTGAGTTAATCCATCCGTGCAGTATAAGTTTTACTTTACCATACTTGAGAGACACTGCGCTGAAACAGGTCCTTCGGCCCATCGGGACCGCACTGACCAGCCATCACCCCGTACGCTAGCACTATCCTACACACTGCACATGGCGGAGTATTCAGCTAGCCACACGGCGGGAGGATCCCGGCAAGCCTCAGCAAATCCCACCAGCAGGCCCAGCTGGCTTGCCGTGGATCGAGGACCAGCTCCACAGACCAGAACTCGCCTGCAAGGCCCGGATCACCCTCCCAGGGTGGAGTGGGTTGGACAGAGGGGCCGTAAGCAGACTGGCTGCAGGAGGTAGTGCCCTGCCTTGACGGGGGAGTGGGCCGCTGGAAGCCCTGCAACAGCCTGGGGCTCGGCTGGACCGGGCATCGCTCCAAGAGGCCGAGCATGGGGACCGGGCACCGTCTAGAGTAGTGGAGGACATCGTGGTTACACATGGCCAGGCCGACCCTGCAACGCCACCAGGACAACAGGCCTTCATGGTCAGGTCAAGAACCCTGCACTTACAATTGCCACTCCAAAATAGCACCAAAACATGGGGTCACAGAGAGAACGTACAAATTGCGAACAGACAGACCTGTAGTCAGGATGAAACCCGGGTCTCTGGCACTGTGAGGCAGCAACTCTACAAGTGATAATAATAATCCTAAACCTAAATCTTGTGGGTTGGTGAATCTATATCCTGGAATTGTTCACCAATAAACTTGTCAATGACTGATGGATCCCAGATTATGAATGAAAATATCTCTGCTGAGCTTATTTAAGTTAACTTTCACTTGATTAATAACCTGAGATAAAATTACCTGTGAATCCCACTCGAGTCTGTTGTTTCATCCACTTATGCCACATGGAGCAGATGTACTGATTCTGTTCATTGAATCCGTTCAGATTGTGGGTCACGTTGAAATGGCCATTGCTTTCTCTCTCCATGATTATTTCACTGTTCTTGTTTAAATCAGTCCCGGATTGGTCCTTCCACTCCACCGTAGGGGCAGGATACCACCCTGACGACCGGCAAGAGAGCATTTCCATTTCGAGGTCCCAGTTAAGTTTGATACCACCAGCAGCTGCCAAGAAAAGGAATATAAATTGCAACCATTAATGGCGGCATGGTGGCACAGCGGTAGAGTTGCTGCCTTACAGTGCCACAGACTCGGGTTTGATTCCAACTACAGCTGCTGCCTGTACGGAGTTTGTCCCTTTTCCCCGTGACCGCGTGGTTTTCTCCAGGTGCTCCAATGTCCTCTCACACTCCAAAGACTTGCAGGACAATATGGGAATTTTTACCGATGACAATATGGGAATTTTTACCGATGCCAATTAACCTACTGACCTAGGATAGACACAAAATGCTGGAGTAACTCAGACAGCAGAAGGAATGGGTGGCGTTTCGAGTCGAGACCTTTCTTCAGACCTCTATGTCTTTTGTGTGGGAAACTGGAGTCCCCGGAGAATACCCACGTGGTCACGGAAAGACCATACAAACTTCACACAGACCTTACCCGTAGTCAGGATCGAACTCTGGTCTCTGGTGCAATAAGACAGCAACTCTACCGCTGTGCCACCATGCCACCATTAATAGTTGTATAATTAGATACCCCAAAGACACCCTGTTCTCTGCAATATTGATGCCATGGACATTCTCAGATACATTTCCTGACAGAGGCATGAAGTTTATTTGAACTGGTGAAACTTCACAAATGAATTCTGATGAAGTCAGATGACACCAGAATTATCAGCATCTGGCTTCCTGTAAAATAAAGCTGTGTTAAGAATCAAAAAGAATCCCAAATTCTCAACAATGAAATAAATAAACCCAGGTACATTTGACCTTCATTGTAAACAGAACAAGATAGAAGACAAGGAGGTTTCCAGTAGTGGGCGAGTCTAGGACCTGAGGGCACAGCATCAGAATAAAACAATATTCCTTTAGAAAGGAGAGGAATTTCTTCCAACCCAAGGGCATGAATCTGTGGAATTCATTGCCACAGACGGCAGTGGAGGCCAAGTCATTGTTTTTTTTAAAATGGAGATTGACGGGTTCTTGATTAGTACGGGAGTCAGGGATATGGGGAGAAGGCAGAAGACCTGATGTGCCGAATGGCCTAATTCTGCTCCTATCACCGGGTGGCACCACGACGGCAGCCTCGACTACAGTCTGTCTTTTTCATCTTTTTTTGGTGTGTTTAGAAAGTTTGTGTTAATGTTCTCTGGTTTTATGTGGGGGATGGGGAGACAATCTCTTGCCTTGTTGGAGATGCGATTGTTTTCAGGATCGTATCTCCGGTCGCTCTGCGGCCTAACATCGTGGAGCTGGAGGCCTTACTCGGGACTGACTATGAGACCCACTGCGGGGTGTGGACTTACATCGGAGCCGATTCCTTGCCTGGGATCGATGCTCCAACCGCGGCCTGCGGACTTTAACTTCGAGGAGCTCGCAGTCTCGGGTTGAGACCCACGTCGGGATGCTCCAAAGCCGCACGAGGTTTGATAGCCCCGACCCGGGGTCTTATCGCCCAACGTGGGGAGCTGAGATCCCCCCCAATGCGGGAGCTTGATCGCCCTGACGAGGATGGCCCACCGCCGGCTAAGGGTGTCAAGATCGTCCTGTCAACGCAAGTTTAGAGGCCCCCGACCGCTGGAGGACAAAGAAGGGAGAGATTGAACTTTTTTTCGCCTTCCTTCACAGTGAGGAATGTGGAGGAGTCACTGTGGTGGATGTTCATGTTAAAATGTATTTTGTGTGTTTTGTTGCTTTTTATTGGTATGACTGTATCCCAAATTAAATTCCTCGAATGATTCAAAACATACTTGGCTAATAAAGTATGATTATGATTATCACTTATGAAGACATACCCCAAACAGATAGCTGGACAATTTCAACTCCATATCCATTGTTAGTGCTAATACTGACAATGTACTTTCCCTCATCCCAGATTTGAACATTCTTCAATGTAAGGAGTGCTTTTCCTTCTTTAAATGAGAGTGCGTCAACGTTAATTCTCCCCGAGTAGTTGGCATGTTGTTTGCTGACATCGCTTTTATCTTCCTTGTACTCGTACAAGCTTCCGGCAACTTGTTCCTTGTCCCACCTCACCCTTGGTGCACATGGATGGTTGCACTCGAACGTACACGTGAAGGTGACATCCATGCCGATCTCTGTATCTGTGGCTGGTTCACAAGTGGTGAATGCATCTGAACAAAAGACAGAAAGGGGTTTATTATTGTCACGTTCACTTGAGTTGAGTTGAGTTTATTGTCACATACACCGAGGCACAGTGAAAAGCTTTTTGTTGGGTGCTAACCAGTCAGCAGACAGACAATACATGATTACAATCGCAACGTCCAGTGTATAGATACATGATAAAGGGAACAATGTGCACAACATTTAGTACAAGACAAAGCCCAAAGATAATCTGATGGTCTCAAATGAGGTGGATGGTAGTTCAGGATTGCTCTCTAGTTATTGGTGGGATGGTTCAGTTGCCTAATAACAGCTGGGAAGAAACAGTCGCTGAATCTGGTGGTGTGCGTTTTTACACTTCTGTACCTATTGCCTGATGGTAGAAGAGGGAGTGGCCAGGGTGCAACTTGTCCTTGATTATGCTGCTGGTCCTGCCGTGGCAGCATCAGGTGTAAATAGAGTCAAAGGAATGGAGGTCTCGACCCGAAGCATCACCCATTCCTTCTCTCCAGAGATGCTGCCAGTCCCACCGAGTTATTCCAGCATTTTGTGTCTATCAAAGGAATGGAGGTTGGTTTGTGTGATGGTCTGGGCAGCCTGTGTCCACAACTCCCTGCAATTTATTGCGGTCTTGGATGGAGCTGATCTTAAACCAGGCTGTGATGCATCCCGATAAAATGCTTTCCATGGTGCATCTGTAGAAGTTGGTGATAGTTATTGGGGACATGCACAGAGATACAGTGAAAAGCTTTGTTTAACATGCAGTCCAATCAAATCAGATACTGTACATGTGTGCAAGATACAACTTCTGGATGCACTGGGACGCATCCTCAGTGATGTGACCCGGGGTCATCGGGTGTTTCGGGTCTCACAACATCAGACACCCTCGCCCATGCGACCCAGCCGGGGTTGATCAGGCCCCGACTTGCATCCCAGCAGCAAACGCCCATGGATCAGGCCTCGTAATCCAAAGCCATCTAGTGGCTTTCTCCGCTTGTGGATTGAATGGCACTCTTCTTTGCCAGCCCCGTAATGCCCAATTGGTTGAGGGCTTTGCAGAGTTACCATCCTGCAAAGCTTCTACAGCCCACCTCTATGGGTTAATAGCATGTCTTCCAGCCTTCCCCAAGGGACTTTGGGCAGCTGCTGAGATGTTCTAATGATCCCCTTCCAGTGCAAAGTGGGCAGGAAGGTGTCACGCTCTTTCCCCAGACGTGGAGGTTTGCTGGGCTTGGTAGGGCATCGTAGACAGCTTGGACAAGGAACCGGACGCGCTGGAAATCTGCCTGCATGATGTTTGACCAGGTAATCCTGCGCTGCGGTATGCTCTCCCACCTTGTCCACGCTCCCTGCTGCCTGAGCCCCACCGTCCTGCTCACACGCTCTTCCTCCACACCTGCTCGGACCTCTTCCTGGATGAGATGGTGTCTCTCCTTACCCTGGGCCTTGCCAACCCGGATCTTAGGGAAGTATCCCAAGCCTGCTCTGCCAGTTGCTATGACCCCCACCAATGCCTTTTGCCTTAGGCGTGACTCTGCCACCTCCACTGCTTTCTCTGCCCTCCATTTCCTCCCTGTTCTCACCTCGATGCCAGCCGATTACACCTTTTGGTCCCTAGAGTCCCTGTACTGTAGGGCTTCTCTTGTCCGTGCCACCATAAGCTCTTCAGTGAGGCCACTGTATGGGAGCTGCAAGATGTTACTGGTCCCGTACAGTGCTGCACTGTTGAGGCTGCGGGGAAGGCCAAGCCACTTGTGGAGAAAGCCACCGATTTTTCCTTCGAGGGACTCAACTGTGGTCAATGGAACAGCGTAAACCAGGAGAAGCCACAGGACACGGGGCAGGATGGAATGCTGATAGATCCAGGCCTTGAATCTGCCAGGCAGGCCTGACTTGTCGACTTTGGTGAGCCAGGCTTCAAGGTCTTCGATGGACTTTTGAATGGCAGCAATCTTTCAGAGTTGCGTCAAAAAGCTTCCCCAAGCTCTTGACAGGTTTCTCAGTAATGGAGGGAATGGCAGTTCCGGATAATAAGAAGTGGAATTTGTCAGTCACCTTCCCCTTCTTCAGCACCATGGACCTTGACTTGGTTGGCTTGAAACTCATCCTTGCCCAGGTGATCAGTTTCTCAAGACCCTGTAGGATCCACCTACTCCCCGGGACTGATGTTGTGGTGATAGGCCGTCCATAAAAGCTCTTATTGGGGGCTGTCATACACCAGACTTGGTTAGGGGGCCTCTGCATTCCACCTCAGCTGACTTGGCCACCATGTTCATGGCAAGAGCAAAAAGAATAACAGAAATGGCGCAGCCCGTTATTATTCCTTTCTCAAGCTCATGCCAGTCTGATGTTTCTGACCCAGAAGTCACCCTCAGCCTGAAATGATGGTAATAATCCAGGATCAGGACCTTGATCTTACTGGGAACTTGGTGGCGATGTAGTGCAAGCTCAACCAGTCTGTGCGGCATGGACCCATAGGCATTGGCCAGGTCCAACCACAGAACAACTAGGTCGCCTCTGTTTTCATGGGCTTCTCTGATGAGCTGCGTGACTACTGCAGTGTGCACCAAGCAGCCGGGAACTCCAGGAATCCCACCCTCCTGCACTGAGGGGTCGATGTAGCTGTCTTTGAGGAGAAACTCAGTTAATCTTCGGGAGACAATGCTGAAAAACACCTTCCTTTCCACGCTCAGCAGCGAGATTGACCGAAACTGATTGTTCTTTGAGTTTTCCTCTTTCGGGATCCAAACTCCCTCAGCGTACCTCCAATGATCAGCAACTCTCCCCCTTCGCCATACCACCTTCAAGATCTTCCATAGGTGTGGAAGGAGCTCTGCGCAGCGCTTGTACACTATGTATGGTACCACTATGTATGGTACACCACCAGAGGCTGACCGTGCCGCCTTGATAACCATCTCAACCTCCTTCAGACTCGGCTCCCTCAGGTTGAACTCTTGTTGGGGGGGCTGGGCTGATGAGAGCTTTGTTGGGGTCAAGCCCCTGTTCCCTCATCGGATCGCTCAGGGTGTCATGGAGGAAGCGATTGACTTCATCTGTTGAGCACATGAGGCGGCCACTGCGCTTGTCCCCAAGTAATCGCCTGGTGAAGCCAAAGAGATTGGCAATGAATGCAGCTCACTTCCTGGCTCTCTCTCTGCCTCTTCTCCTGTGCCACTCTGCTCTGTGGAGGGTCATAAGCCTTTTCCTTAGGATGTTTCGTAGGTCGGCCAAGGCTTGCTCGTCCTCTTCTGTAGATGTCTTGTACGGGTTTTTGAGGGTTCGAAGCTCCTGCCGCAGTTGATGTATTTTGGTGGCCCTGCGGTTCGTGGTGTAGGTGGTGGGCTTGGTGTTACCTTTCTCACCATGGTCAAATCTTTCAGAGGCATAACTGACAATGATGGCAGTCATTGTTTGGAGTCGGCGATCTGCATCTCCTTTGGCTGTGGCGTGAATGATGTTGGTCACGTCTTTGTCAAACTGCAGCCATTCGTTCCGGTTGCTGGCTGGGGGCCACTTAATCCGTTGCTGTGGTACTACTCTGCAGGGGTTGGGAGACTGGTGTGTGGAGGGACTGGGCTCTGTGGGGTGAGTCCTGGCCGGGTGAGTCCTGCGTCTCACCAGGTTCAGGGCCTGTGCGCTGCACCTCTTTCTCCATCTCCGAGCATTTCATTTTATTGCGTGGGTCAATAACCTTTGGTCCATCCTATTGGAGATCTCATCCTCCCCCCCTCTCGGGATCTCCTGGGGTTATGTTTCATAAGGCCTTTCCGTAGCTTATTGGGTTTCTTTCTCACGAAAGACACAGACTGGGGTTCTAACCCACCCTGTCCCGGGTGCCGTCTTTCCGTGCCATCAACTGTCTCTCCAGTAGTCACCAAACTATTCTATTCTAGGTGCCACTGGCTGAGCCAGACTTCAATGTGCAAGATACATCTTCTGGATGCACTGGGACACATCCTCAGTGATGTGATCAAGCCAAAATCAAGTACAATAGATAAAGCAAAGAAAAGGATACAGAGTGCAGAATATAGTTCTCAGCATTGTAGCTCAACAGTTCCATAGACAAAGGAGTTGAGGACTCTGAGGGTGGGGAATCTGTGGAATTTATTACCACAGACAGGAGTGGAGTCTTTTTTTGAAGCAGAGATTGATAGATCCTTGACTAGGAAGCGTGTCAGATATGCCATTTCTTGCGGCCTTGGTAGGTAATTATATGTTACTGCTGGTTTATTATTGTCACGTGTACTGAGATACAGTAAAAAAATATCACTTTATGTGCTATCCAGACAGATCATACCATACACAAGTACAACAGGTTGTGCTTTGAGCATGCGATAAGGCGCTATATAAAATAAATGAATTATTATTATTATTATTAAAGTTCCTTCCAACACAGCATGTATATGTATGCCGACTTACTCCAGCACCTTAGGTCTCTGATGATGCAGGCTGCCTTCATGAGACACCACCTATTGTAGATCCCTTGGATGGTAGGGAGGATGAAGCATTTGGACTACTGCTGGTGGTGACCGGGCAGTGTCCACCACTCTCTGTAATCTCCTTCGTTCCTGGGCGGTCGAGTTGCCGAAACAGGCGTTGATGCAACCAGTTAGTGTGTTCTCTACCGTACAGAGGTTCCAGAGTATTCATCGGCGTCCCAAATCTCCTCAATCTTTTCAGGAAATGGGCTGATGAGCTTCCTTTGTGAATGCATCAATGTGCTGGGCCTAGGACAGATCTTCATAGATATGCTCGACCAGGAACTTGTTGACTTACCAGCGTTGGCCCATCTGTGATAAACGTTGTGTGGATCATCGGCTCACCCCATCTCAAGTCAACCATCTGCGCACTGGTCTTGCTGATGCTGTGACCAAGATTGTTGGTCCATTCTGGCAACAACTGATTGAATGGTCCAATGAATAAGACCCCCAGTTCTTCTTCCCGGCTTTGTCCAGCCTCTGCAGCGTCACCAATTCCCTCCACCCTCCTCTAGGGTTATCATCGGCGGAGCCGGCCGTCTTCGGAGGCTGCGGGAGCGGCTGCGACGCGACGCGCCTTGGGCTTGGCCCGCTGTGGACCGTCCGGTGCGGCCTGCAACCACAACAACCTGACTGCTGGCGAGGACAGCAGGAGAAGGGAAAGACATTGTGGCCTTCCATCACAGTGAGGAGAGAGAGGACTGGAGGAGACTCACTGTGATGGATGTTTCTTTGATGGATGTTTCTTTTTTTGTGTGTTTTTGGGGTTGGGTAATTTTAATGCCTATTTAATGCTTTTATTGTTGGACTGTGTTTTGGGGGTTTTGGGGTTGTGTAATTTGAATGCATATTTAATGCTTTTATTGTTGGACTGTGGGTGACCGAATTTCGTCCAATATTGGATGACAAATAAAGCTATCTATCTATCTATCTATCTATCTAGGGTTCCCGGTCTTCAGGGTGAGCAGGAGATGAGCCTTGAATGAGGCTCCCCCTGCAGGCGGGTTCCTATTCCACAGCGGGTGAGCCAGGCCAGTGGCCCTCCGGGAGTTCTTCCCCAGGGCCTTACCATTTACTCTGCAAGTCCTGCCATGTTTTGTCAATTTCTTCCCGAGCTTCTCACAATATCCAAGGACGCACTTGATCAGATCACTGGGATTTATCTACCTACTGCTGTCTAAGCGTATCAAGCGAAGTTCAGCATGTCCCCAACGACTCTCACAAACTTCTACATTGAAGCAGCAGGCAGTGAAGAAAGCGAATGGTATGTTGGCATTCATAGCAAGAGGATTTGAGTTTAGGAGCAGGGAGGTTCTGCTGCAGTTGTACAGGGCCTTGGTGAGACCGCACCTGGAGTATTGTGTGCAGTTTTGGTCTCCTAACCTGAGGAAAGACGTTCTTGCCTTAGAGGGAGTACAGAGAAGGTTCACCAGATTAATCCCTGGGATGGCGGGACTTGCATATGAGGAAAGACTGGATAGACTGGGCTTGTACTCGCTGGAATTTAGAAGACTGAGGGGGGATCTTATAGAAACATATACAATTCTTAAGGGGTTGGAGAGGCTAGATGCGGGAAGATTGTTCCCGATGTTGGGGGAGTCCAGATCCAGGGGGATAAGGATAAGGGGGAAGTCTTTTAGGACCAAGATGAGAAAACATTTCTTCACACAGAGAGTGGTGAGTCTGTGGAATTCTCTGCCACAGAAGGTAGTTGAGGCCAGTTAATTGGCTATATTTAAGAGGGAGTTAGATGTGGCCCTTTTTGCTAAAGGGATCATGGGGTATGGAGAGAAGGCAGGTACAGGCTACTGAGCTGGATGATCAGCCATGATCATATTGAATGGCGGTGCAGGCTCGAAGGGCCGAATGGCCTACTCCTGCACCTATTTTCTATGTTTCTATGTTTCTAAAGCGTTTTACCTGGATGCATCACAGCTTGGTTTGAGACCAGCTCCATCCAAGACTGCAAGAATTTGCAGAGTTTTGTGGACACAGCGAATACCTCAGGCTGCCATCTCCCCTCTCCCATCGGGCAAAAGGTATAGAAGTGTGAAAACGCACACCTCCATATTCAGGGACAGTTCCATCCCAGCTGTTACCAGGCAACTGAACCATCCAACCAACAACTGGAGAGCAGTCCTGAGCTACTATCAAGTAATTCAAAAGAGTTAGATAGAGCTCCTAGGGCTAACGGAATCAAGGGGTATGGGGAGAAGGCAGCAACGAGGTACTGCTTGTTGATGTGGTAGATGGGTCTCGACCCGAAACGCCACCCATTCCCTCTCTCCTAGATGCTGCCTGACCTGCTGAGTTACTCCAGCATTTTGTGATACCTACTGATTGTGGATTTTTATTTCACAAAATGCTGGAGTAACTCAGCAGGTCAGGCAGCATCTCAGGAGAGAAGGAATGGGTGACGTTTCGGGTTGAGACCCTTCTTCAGTCTTGATCCGAAACATTACCCATTCCTTCTCTCCTGAGATGCTGCCTGACCTGTTGAGTTACTCCAGCATTTTGTGAAATAAATACCTTCGATTTGTACCAGCATCTGCAGTTATTTTCTTACACTACTGATTGTGGATGATCAGCCATGATCACATTGAATGGTGGTGCTGACTCGAAGGGCCGAATGGCCTACTGTACCTATTGTCTATGTATCTACCTCATTAGAGGCCCGCGGACTATCTGTTATCGGACTGCTGGACTTTCTCTTGCACTAAACGTTATTCACATTATTCCCTTTATCATGTATCCACTCACTGTAAATGGCTCGATTGTAATCATGTAATGTCTTTCCGCTGACTGGTTAGCACGTAACAAAAGCTTTTCACTTTACATAACAATAAACTGAACTAAAGTTAAGTAACATGGACTTTCTTCAAGATATCAGTAGTAACATCCACAAGAACCCCCAGCATTCAGGACTTTCCCCAAGGGAAATACAGAGGAAATATCCGAGCAACTATCCAGCCAGGAGCTAGACTGACGTCACTTTACCTGCCGCACCACAGAGGTACCATACAATCAGGTTTTCAATCTTTAGTCTGAGAGATAGAACACAGAAACAGACCGTTTGGCCCACCGAGTCCACACCGACCAGTGATCCCCGCACAGTAGCACTATCCTACACACACAAGGGACAATTTACAATATTACCAACGAAACAGGGAGAATGTACAAACTCCGGGAAGACAGCAGCCATAGTCAGGATCGAACCTGGGTCTGTGGCGTAAGGCAGCAACTTACCCCTGCGTCACTCTCTCTCTGCTGCATTCTGACTCATTGTTACCCATTATTCATCCAATAGTGGTGGTGTCACAGGTACATGGGTAGGATAGAGGGATGTAGGCAGATGGTACTAATGTAATGCAGGCAGATGGTACCAGTGTAGATGGAACATGTTGGTCAGCGAGGGCAAGTTGGGCCAAAGGGCCTGTTTCTACACTGTAAGGCTCTAATAAATGTGAACGGAAACATAGTAATGCGAGGAGGTTACTCATAATAACTCTAGCCTCATCAAGGGTGAAGGTTACCACGCTAGTGCCAACACCAAGACTGAAGCACTTGCAACCACCCACACCCAGAAAGGAACTTACCAGCACAAACGAACAAGATGGAAAACACCAGATGTTTGAAGTACATTATTCTGAAATGAAAGTAACAACTGGTTAGAATGGAGGAGAGCGAGCATTTAAAGTCAACCCAAATGATCACAAATGCATAATAAAAGTTCATTCCCCAAAGAGAGTGCTCCTGGCCTCCCATCTACCTCATTGGAGACCCTTGGACTATCTTTAATCGGACTTTAACTTGCACTAAACATTAATCCCATTATCCTGTATCTATACTCTGTGGCTGGCTTGAATGTAATCATGTAGTCTTTCCACCTACAGTGTAGCATGCAACAGAAAAGCTTTTCCCAACACAATAGACAATAGGTGCAGGAGGAGGCCATTCGGCCCTTCGAGCCAGCACCGCCATTCAATGTGCTCATGGCTGATCATTCTCAATCAGTTCCCCGTTCCTGCCTTCTCCCCATACCCCCTGACTCCGCTATCCTTAAGAGCTCTATCTAGCTCTCTCTTGAATGCATTCAGAGAATTGGCCTCCACTGCCTTCTGAGGCCGAGAATTCCACAGATTCACAACTCTGACTGAAAACGTTTTTCCTCATCTCAGTTCTAAATGGCCTACCCCTTATTCTTAAATTGTGGCCCCTTGTTCTGGACTCCCCCAACATTGGGAACATGTTTCCTGCCTCTAACGTGTCCAACCCCTTAATAATCTTATACATTTCAATAAGATCTCCTCTCATCCTTCTAGATTACAGTGTATACAAGCCTAGTCGCTCCAGTCTTTCAACATATGACAGTCCCGCCATTCCGGGAATTAACCTAGTAAAGTTACGCTGCACGCCCTCAATAGCAAGAATATCCTTCCTCAAATTTGGAGACCAAAACTGCACACAGTATTCCAGGTGCGGTCTCACTAGGGCCCTGTATAACTGCAGAAGGACCTCTTTGCTCCTATCTCTTGTTATGAAGGCCAACTTTCCATTGGCTTTCTTCACTGCCTGCTGTACCTGCATGCTTTCTTTCAGTGACTGATGCACTCGGAGACCCAGATCTCATTGTACGTCCTCTGTTCCTAACTTGACACCATTCAGATAATACTCTGCCTTCTTATTCTTACCACCAAAGTGGATAACCTCACACTTATCCACATTAAACTGCATCTGCCATGCATACGCCCACACGCACAACCTGTCCAAGTCACCCTGCAACCTCATCGCATCTTCCTCACAGTTCACACTACCACCCAGCTTTGTGTCATCTGCAAATTTGCAAATGTTACTTTTAATCCCGTCATCGAAATCATTAATGTACATTGTAAATAGCTGGGGTCCCAGCACCAAGCCTTGCGGTACCCCACTAGTTACTGCCTGCCATTCTGAAAGGGACCCATTTATCCCCACTCTTTGCTTTCTGTCTGCCAACCAATTTTCTATCCATGTCAGTACCCTACCTCCAATATCATGTGCTCTAATTTTGCCCACTAATCACCTATGTGGAACCTTGTCAAAGGCTTTCTGAAAGTCAAGGTACACCACATCCACCGGCTCTCCCCTGTCAATTTTCCTAGTTACATCCTCAAAGAATTCCAGAAGATTGGTCAAGCATGATTTCCCTTTCGTAAATCCATGCTGACTCGGAACAATCCTGTTACTACTATCCAAATGCTCCGCAATTCCATCTTTTATAATTGACTCCAGCATCCCCACCACTGATGTCAGACTAACTGGTCTATAATTACCCGTTTTCTCTCTCCCTCCTTTCTTAAAAAGTGAGACAACATTAGCTACCCTCCAATCCACAGGAACTGATCCTGAATCTATAGAACATTGGAAAATGATCACCAATGCGTCCACAATTTCTAGTGCCACCTCCTTAAGTACTCTGGGATGCAGACCATCAGGCCCTGACTATTTTTTTCCTCTTTACATACCTAAAAAAGCTTTTACTATCCTCCTTTATATTACAAGTACAGCAAAGCAACGAAGAGTGGGAAGCCAGAGGATTGGGACTCTTTTAAAAAGAAACAGAAGATGACTAAGAAGGCAATACGGGGAGAAAAGATGAGGTACGAGGGTAACCTAGCCAATAATATAAAGGAGGATAGTAAAAGCTTTTTTAGGTATGTAAAGAGGAAAAAAATAGTCAAGGCAAATGTGTGCCCCTTGAAGACAGAAGCGGGGGAATTTATTATGGGAAACAAGGAAATGGCAGACGAGTTGAACCGGTACTTTGGATCTGTCTTCACTAAGGAAGATACAAGCAATCTCCCAGATGTTCTAGTGGGCAGAGATCCTAGGGTGACAGAGGAACTGAAGGAAATCCACATTAGGCAGGAAATGGTGTTGGGTAGACTGATGGGACTGAAGGCTGATAAATCCCCAGGGCCTGATGGTCTGCATCCCAGAGTACTTAAGGAGGTGGCGCTAGAAATTGTGGACGCATTGGTGATCTTTTTCCAATGTTCTATAGATTCAGGATCAGTTCCTGTGGATTGGAGGGTAGCTAATGTTGTCCCACTTTTTTAGAAAGGAGGGAGAGAGAAAACAGGAAATGATAGACCAGTTAGTCTGACATCAGTGGTGGGGAAGATGCTGGAGTCAATTATAAAAGACGAAATTGCGGAGCATTTGGATAGTAGTAACAGGATTGTTCCGAGTCAGCATGGATTTACGAAGGGGAAATCTTGCTTGACTAATCTTCTGGAATTCTTTGAGGATGTAACCAGGAAAATTGACAGGGGAGAGCCGGTGGATGTGGTGTACCTTGACTTTCAGAAAGCCTTTGACAAGGTTCCACATAGGAGATTAGTGGGCAAAATAAGAGCACATGGTATTGGAGGTAGGGTACTGACATGGATAGAAAATTGGTTGACAGACAGAAAGCAAACAGTGGGGATAAATGGGTCCCTTTCAGAATGGCAGGCAGTAACTAGTGGAGTACCGCAAGGCTCAGTGTTGGGACCGCAGCTATTTACAATATACATTAATGACTTGGATGAAGGGATTAAAAGTACCATTAGCAAATTTGCAGATGATACAAAGCTGGGAGGTAGTGTGAACTGTGAGGAAGATGCTATGAGGTTGCAGGGTGACTTGGACAGGTTGTGTGAGTGGACGGATGCATGGCAGATGCAGTTTAATGTGGATAAGTGTGAGGTTATCCACTTTGGTGGTAAGAATGGGAAGGCAGGGTATTATCTGAATGGTGTCAAGTTAGGAACAGGGGACGTACAACGAGATCTGGGTGTCCTAGTGCATCAGTCACTGAAAGGAAGCATGCAGGTACAGCAGGCAGTGAAGAAAGCCAATGGAATGTTGGCCTTCATAACAAGAGGAGTTGAGTATAGGAGCAAAGAGGTCCTTCTGCAGTTGTACAGGGCCCTAGTGAGACCGCACCTGGAATACTGTGTGCAGTTTTGGTCTCCAAATTTGAGGAAGGATATTCTTGCTATTGAGGGCGTGCAGCGTAGGTTTACTAGGTTAATTCCCGGAATGGCGGGACTTTCATATGTTGAAAGACTGGAGCGACTAGGCTTGTCTACACTGGAATTTAGAAGGATGAGAGGAGATCTTATCGAAACGTATAAGATTATTAAGGGGTTGGACACGTTAGAGGCAGGAAACATGTTCCCAATGTTGGGGTGTCCAGAACAAGGGGCCACAGTTTAAGAATAAGGGGTAGGCCATTTAGAACTGAGATGAGGAAAAACGTTTTCAGTCAGAGTTGTGAATCTGTGGAATTCTCTGCCTCAGAAGGCAGTGGAGGCCAATTCTCTGAATGCATTCAAGAGAGAGCTAGATAGAGCTCTTAAGGATAGCGGAGTCAGGGGGTATGGGGAGAAGGCAGGAACGGGGAACTGATTGAGAATGATCAGCCATGATCACATTGAATGGCGGTGCTGGCTCGAAGGGCCGAGTGGCCTCCTCCTGCACCTATTGTCTATTGGCTAGTTTACCCTCATACCTCATCTTTTTTCCCCATATTGCCTTCTTAGTCATCTTCTGTTGCTCTTTAAAAGAGTCCCAATCCTCTGGCTTCCCACTCTTTTTTGCTTTGTTGTACTTCTTCTCTTTTATTTTTATGTTGTCCTTGACTTCCCTTGTCAGCCACGGGTGCCTCTTACTCCCCTTGGAATCTTTCCCCCTCTTTGGGATAAATTGATCCTGCAACTTCTGCATTATTCCCAGGAATACCTGCCATTGCTGTTCCACCGTCTTCCCTGCTAGGGCCTCCTTCCAGTCAATTCTGGCCAGCTCCTGCCTCATGCCTCTGTAATCCCCTTTGCTATACTGTAATACTGACACTTCCGATTTTCCCTTCTCCCTCTCAATTTGTAGAGTAAAACTTATCATATTTTGATCACTGCATCCTAATGGCTCTTTTACCTCGAGTCCCCTTATCAGATCAGGTTCATTACACAACACTAAATCCAGAATTGCCTTCTCCCTAGTAGGCTCCAGTACAAGCTGTTCTAAGAATCCATCTCGGAGACACTCCACAAACTCTCTTTCCTGGGGTCCATTACCAACCTGATTTTCCCAGTCTACCTGCATGTTGAAATCTCCCATAACCACCGTAGCATTACATTTGCGACATGCCAATTTTAGCTCCTGATTCAACTTGCACCCTATGTCGAGGCTACTGTTTGGGGGCCTGTCGATAACTCCCATTAGGCTCTTTTTACCTTTACAATTCCTCATTTCTATCCATACTGATTCTACATCTCCTGATTCTATGTCACCCCTTGCAAGGGAGTGAATATCATTCCACACCAACAGAGCGACCCCACCCCCTCTGCCCACCTGTCTGTCTTTTCTATATGTTGTGTACCCCTGAATATTCAGTTCCCAACCCTGGTCTTCTTGTAGCCATGTCTCAGTGATTCCCACAATATCATACTTGCCAATGTCTAACTGAGCCTCAAGCTCATCCACTTTATTTCTTATACTTCACGCATATAAATACAACACTTTAATTTCGGTAATCACCTCCCCTCTCACACCGGTCACAATTGGCCCTGACCGTACTCTCTTATCCCTTCTAGAACTTCCCTCCCCATTCATTCGAGAATCCTTTGCAATGTCTCCTGTATTCGCTTCCCCTTTAACTCCATCTCCATATTCCCAGTTTGTCAACCCCTCCCCCCCACTACTTAGTTTAAAGCCACACTTGTAGCACTAGCAAACCTGCCTGCCAGAATGTTGGTCCCCCTGGTTAAGGTGTAACCCGTCCCTTTTGTACAGGTCACCCCTACCCCAGAAGAGATCCCATTGGTCTAGAAATCTAAATCCCTGCTCCCCGCACCAGCCCCTCAGCCATACATTCACATCCCCGATCTCTCTATTCCTGCCCTCACTAGCACGAGGTACAGGTAGCAGTCCAGAGACAACCACCTTCGATGTCCTACTTCTCAGTCTTCCTAATTCTCTAAACTCACCTCGCAGTATCTCCTTCCTCTTCCTCCCGACGTCGTTCGTGCCCACATGCACAACTACTTCCGGTTGATTGCCTTCCCTCTCTAGGATGTTCTGAAGCCGCTCCGTGATGTCTTGAACCCTGGCACCAGGGAGGCAACAGACCATCCTCGAGTCCTGCCTGCCGCCACAGAATCTACTGTCCGTACCTCGGACAATGGAGTCACCCACTACTATGGCTCTTCCCGACTCGAGTTTCCTTGCCTGGGTTAGATCTCCCAACACATCCGCCGCTCGGACTGGAAGCGTCTTCTGCCCCGACAGTTCCCAAGAGGGTGTACCTGTTTGCAATAGGCACAGCCACCGGGGTCTCCTGTAGTCCACGTTGGCTCCCCCCTGAAACTGTCTCCCACCTTCGTGACGATAATCTAAACAAATTGGTTCTGTTCATTTCATTATTTTTACTCTGTGCATTTTTACATGCAGACAGATAAAAGTCAATGAAGGATCCTGACCTGAAACGTCATCTATCCATGTTTTTCAGTGATGTTGCCTGACCCACTGAGTTACTCCAGCACTGTGAGTCTATCTTTGGTATAAATCAGCATCTGCAGTTCCTTGTTATCAGATGAGAGTTGGTCTTGGCATCATGTTCCTGTGCTATCTTTTATTAGGATATATGCCTTCATCAGTCAGAATATTGAGTATAGAAGTTTGGAGGTCATGTTGCAGCTGTACAAGATGTTGGCGAGGCTGCATTTATTGTGTTCAGATCTGGGCATCATGTTTTAGAAAAAAATGTCAATCTGGAAAGGGTACACAGAAGATTTACAAGGATGTTGCCAGGACGAGAGGGTCTGAGCGATAGGGAGGTTGAGTGGGCTGGGACTCTATCCCTTGGAGCGCAGGAAGGAGTCTCAGGGGTGATCTTATAGTGGTGTATAAAATCATGAGAGGAATAGATCAGGTAGCTGCACAGAGTCTCTTGCCCAGAGTAGGTGAATTGAGGAACAAAGGACATAGGTTAAAGGTAAAGGGGAAAAGATTTAATAGCAATCTGTGGGGTAACCTTTTCACACATAGGGTGGTGGGTATATGGAACAAGCTGCCAGAAGAGGTAGTTGAGGCGGGGACTATCCCAACATTTAAGAAACAGTTAGACAGGTACTTGGATAGGACAGGTTTGGAGGGATATGGACCAAACGTGGGCAGGTGGGACTAGTGTAGCTGGTACATGTGATAAAGTTGGCTAACTAGCCTTGCCTTGCAGAGGTTGATGGGATGCTCGACTAAAGAAAAGGTGGCTAAAAAAATGTGTGTACTGCAGAAGTCAAGCCCAGACAGCTAATTTGGTTGCTCCAAATCGCTGCTCCAGATGTCAACTTATTTACATCGGCGAAACCAAACGCAGGCTCAGCGATCGCTTCGCTCAACACCTGCGCTCGGTCCGCATTGGCCAAACTGATCTCCCGGTGGCCGAGCACTTCAACTCCCCCTCCCATTCCCAGTCTGACCTTTCTGTCATGGGCCTCCTCCAGTGCCATAGTGAGGCCCACCGGAAATTGGAGGAACAGCACCTCATATTTCGCCTGGGCAGCTTGCAGCCCAGTGGTATGAACATTGACTTCTCAAACTTTAGATAGTCCCTCTGTCCCTCTCTTCCCCTCCCCTTCCCAGATCTCCCTCTATCTTCCTGTCTCCACCTATATCCTTCCTTTGTCCCGCCCCCGACATCAGTCTGAAGAAGGGTCTCGACCCGAAACGTCACCCATTCCTTCTCTCCTGAGATGCTGCCTGACCTGCTGAGTTACTCCAGCATTTTGTGAATACCTTCGATTTGTACCAGCATCTGCAGTTATTATCTTATACATTTGGTTGCAGAGATACTTAACTATTGTGTATATGGTCAGTGGCATGGAAGATGTTAATGGCTGAAACTGCCTTCATGTCTGGTTACCCCAATATGATAATTGCCTCTATTGTGTACCTCTATTATGTACCTTGAGCACTGCAGAAAGTTTAGCTCAGATAGCTAACTTGGAGCAGGTTTATTCCATATATGGTAAAGCCATTTGTTTGTGGATTTTGCATGTCACCTCCATAATAAAAAGAAGCTGTATGCTGCTATTGCTGAAGTGGGTGCTCAGATCTGGCAAATATTGCTACGTACTTGTAGCCGGCTCTGCCACTTCCCGCCTGGGCGTTAGTGGGTAAGCTTTATGTGTTTTAAATTGATTAGGTGGTTGTCTATTTGTTACAAGGTCAAGAACGTTAACACATGTTGGCCGGTATGGGCAAGTTGGGCTGAAGGGCCTGTTTCCACACTGTATCACTCTATGACTTTATTACTATTATTAACAGGAGCAATATCTAATTCTGAAGACGATAAGTAAATAAAATGCAAATTAAATGTTTCTCAGGACTAAGGGAGTCACAGCTGTTGGTTAACACAACAGGCCATAAATATCAAAGATAGACACAAAGTGCGAGAGTAACTCAGCTTCTCTGGAGAAAAGGAGTAGGTGGCGTTTCAGGTCAGAACCTTTCTTCAGACTGAAAATAGAGGGGGCGAGGTGGGCACAGAAAATAAATTGAAGGCAAGAAAAGGATACCGTTTATTTTCCATAATTGCCCCCCTTGTTCTCCCCCCACACAAGCTGCCACACCTGCTGAGTGTTTCCAACATTTTCTGCTAATATTTTAGGTTTCCAGCATCCACGGTGTTTATTTAGGTCTTCTAATATCCCTCAACGCCTTGCCTATACTTCATTAGGATGCTACAATGATCAAATAAACTTAGTGGACAGACCTGCAATATTAACGTAACAGATATAAAAATACATATTTACAACTAGAATTACAATGACAAAATATTGACAAGGAATACGTACATTGATGGTAGGTCTCGTTGCTTGAGAAAGCTGAGCCTTCGTTTATCCTACTGCCCCTTTTCACTGGCTCCACTGAAATGAGGAAGTTACTCTGGAATGAAGTGGCCAACATTGATACAAATCAGGAACAGGTTCGGGCCAACCAGATGCCCGCTTCCCGTATGCGTCACTAGTTGCCGGGCAGAGGCGGCCGCGGCACGTTGTACAACGTTGTTCTGCTGCAGACTACGCCTGCGCGATGCTCTTTGGAGTATTCGTTCATTAACTTTTAAGTTGGTTGTTCAGAATAATCAAAACAGTATAACTGAGGGGTACGTACCGATAAATGATGCTTTATTTTTAATGCACTGATGTCTACAAGTCAGTTCCAAGTTATCTGCATGAAACATTTCCGTTTTTGGTTCAGTCAATGTGGAGATGAAACTTAAAACACAATGACTTGAATATTCAATAGGCATATTGGAGGCGTTTGGTGAAGCCTGAATATTCAAATATGTGAGGTTGGAAAGTTAGTGGGATTTATCAAAAAGTTTATGTCATGAATCACATGCATTAATTGATAATCAGCCCAGAAAGGTGGTAACTGGCTTTTCTGCTGTGTTTTATATTTTAACCCTGTCTTCATTAATTTAGTTATATAATCTTGCACTTAAATTTAATATTTACTCATTACAGTTCTACCACTGATTTTCTGGCACTCTTGTTCCAGAGCTTTGCTAGTTTATCCAGCAGGCCAAGAAAGACGGCTATGGGGATAGATTTGTTGGCTCCAGCTGGGCTGGAGTTCCAGAGCCCCGGCCGCAAGTAGCAAATTCAACCCACTGATCGGCTGTGGAAGTCCCGATGAGGTCAAGATTGGCTGTCTTGCCCAGCCTAGGTGCCACATTTTCGGGAAGACTTCCACGGTGCGGGGGATTTCTCGTGTAATCTCTAGCGCCCTCTAGTGGCCGAATTGACAAATTGGCCATGGAAGTCCCGATGAGGTCGAGATTGGCTGCCTTGCACAGCCTTGGTGCCACATTTCCGTGGAGACTTCCAGAGCGCGGGGGATTTCTCGCAGAACCTCTAGCGACCTCCAGTGGAACCTAGTGTTTATTACAAGTCGATACATCATTTATTTTTCTTTCTTTTTTTCGATCCGATTTTCTCCGTTTATTTGGCAAAGTGAAAAACGTGGAAACCATGCAAAAAGCGCGGAAAATGGATTTAAAAAACGTGGAAATCCGCAGAAACGCGTAAAATTCACATGCCTGAAATATTGGAAAATAAGTTTGGTTTGAGCTGCAATTGGTCATTCTCACCGATTTAGTTTAGTTTTTTTTTAAATGGCAAAAAATCAATTGAGGTTTATAGATAAAGTTCCTAATTAGCACAACACTGGATAGTGATTGGCATTCATACTCTAAATACAAAAACAAATCTTCAGGTGAGCCAAGATGGAGTATTGGTGGAGGAACATTCTTAATGGGTTGGATACATTTACTTTACAGTTGTAGGGAAACAACAAAATATAAAAAACGCCTTTCCATTCATGAGAGGTAGAAACACACTTACTGCATTTAAAGAAAGATTTTACCTACGATTTATTAAAAAAATTTGGCCAGGAGATGCAAGACTGGAGCTGCAAGGAGATGCAAGGCTTGAGCTGGAGGAACTCCGGAGGAACTGGTCGTATTTTGAGTCAACACTAATCTGGAGAAGGTAAATGGTATAACTAAACCAAGGCAGAGTGCATTGAAGATGGGACATGTAGATATTCTGCTTATACCACAGAAAAGAAGGTAGGGTCTATAGGTAGAGCTACGTAAATGGAAACAAAGCGAAAGGGAGAAATGTGTGCACATCCAAGTGTGCAGGTGTTACCCGAAACGTTCATGCTATTAGGATACAAGGTACCCAAGCCAAACACAAGGTGCTGTCCCTCCTCAATGCGTGTGGCCCCACTCCAGTATAGAAGGCAGCTTAGGTCAGGAGGGGAAATGTAGGAAGGGGGGGGGGGGGGCTAAATTGGCCAGCAACCAGAAGACAGAGCAGACCCCGGCAAACCGAGCACAGGTGCTCAGCGACACAGCCACCCAATCCACACCTGCTCTCACCGATGCAGGAGGCCACATCGGAAAACTGTGTGCAGCAGACAAGGAAGGAGGAAGAACATGCGAACGTCTGTCTCACCCAGAAAGACTGTTGGCATCACTAGATGGTGGCAAGTGAGGAGGTAGGGAGACGGGCGTCACATGTCCTGCGTTTGCAGGGGAAAAGTACCTGGGAGGAGGTGGTTTGGATGGAGTTATCACCTCTGAAATCTCTCCTCTATGCTTCCAATCTTATAGTTCCCCAGCCCTGAACTGCCCATTTCTATTTCCGTTCCAAAATCCACAACAGGAATGCCGACTGTTCTAGTTGCTTCTGTCCCTTCCCACCCTACAAAACACATCTCCAAATACCTCAATTGCATCTCTTTCTGCAACCCAAGCCCTCATGCCCTGGCAACACCTTCATAAGTCTCTTCTGCACTCTTTCCAAATGAGTACTCTATACTCCAAATGTGGCCTCACCAACGTCTTATACTACTTTAATGTAACATCCCAACTTAAATACTCAGTACCGTGACAGATGAAAGCCAATGTATCAAAGGCATTCTTTACCACTATCTGTGACACCACTTTCAGAGAACTATGTACTCATACTGCAAGATTGCTCTGCTCTACCACACTCCCTGGAGCCCTATCATTGTGAAGGTCCTGTCCTGGTTGAACTCTCCAAAATACAACACCTCACACTTATCTGCACTAAACTCCATTAGCCCTTCTTTAGCCTATTTTCCCAGCTGAGCAAGATCCTGCTGTAATTTTTGATAACCATCTTCACTGTCTATAAAGCTGCTTACTTTATTATCATCTGAAAACTTACTTACGCCTTGTACATTCCCATCTAATGTACAAAAACATGATTAGTAAGTTTGTAGAGGATGCATCTCTTGTGGCTGCAGGGAAAAGTAGACAATAGAAAATAGGTGCAGGAGTAGGCCATTCAGCCCTTCGAGCCAGCACCGCCATTCAATGTGATCAGCAGGTGAAGGAGAGGGTTAACAGAGGGGGAACTGAGTGGGTCTCTGGAGGAGGAACCTGAGGGCTCCAAGACTTTCTTGACGGGCAATAGAAGTGTAAAGGGACTGAAGGTCCATGGTAAAGATGAGGGAATGGGGGCCTAGGAATTGAAAGTTATTGATGTGTTATAATTCTAACCATTATTAATCTGATGACTACATTGCATTTTCTGTAATGATTTATCAGAAGGCATTCTGCTCAAATAACTTCAAACAGTTTGTTCTATATAAAAAATAAATGTTGCTAAAATAATTATTTTTTCTGCCATATTTCAGTGGGTGTCCTTAAACTTTCAAATGATATAAAGTGTTCTAGGCATATGGAGAAGGAATTTTCCCTAATATATCATCACATCACCTGTTCCATTCACCAAGATTATATACCTAATATATCTGTGCACAATGCTGTTTCAATACTATGACCTTCAATGCAGAATACAGAAGTTTGTTTTTTGGGGCACTGGTCAATTCTTGTCGAAATTGATGGTAGATCCAAAAAGTCTTATCTAATTTTAATTTTAATTTTCTTATAAATTTTATGTGCATTTATCTAAAATTATTTGTATCACATCCATACAGTCAGATGGTAAGATATCAGAGGTTAATTTCGAGCTTGATTGCAATGATGGCAATGGTGGCAATTGCTGATTGATATGTTCTGCAAAATAGGATAAATGAGAAATATACCAAGTTAGAGTAGAAGAATAACATTTTCTGATCAGCACCAAAAGTACAAAATAATTGTACAAATCTAAATTTTTCTGAAAACAAGCCATTGTGTTTTTCCAATCAACTTACATCTTAGTGCAGGGTGTAAGTCATAGTTTCCAAAATATGTTTTGTACATTTAGCTGTAATGGCATTTACCATATTGTGTTATTCTAGGCATTATTTGGTCTCTAATTCGATTTCTTAATACAATATTAATTTAATTAATATTAGATAATAATATTATTTTTTGAAAGTTCAGACAATGAATGACTTTTCATTAAAAAAACCTAACTACCCCATGAGAATAGTCACACTGCTTCACCCTTGGGATACTAAATGTAACGGCTCTGCAAACCGGTTGCCTAATCTGTGATTGGGTTTCCATGCAGAGAAGGGAGGCACAGTGGCACAGATGGTACAGTTGCCCACAACGTCAGAGACCCAGGTTCAATCCTCGACTCCACACAGTCTACCTAAACCTACCTGATCACCCAATTGCTAAACATTTTAATTCCGCCTCCCATTCCCACGCTGACCTTTCTGTCCTGGGCCTCCTCCACTGTCAGAGTGAGGCCCAGCACACATTGGAGGAACAGCACCACATATTTTGCTTGGGCAGCTTACTCCTCAGCGGTATGAATATTGACTTCAAATAACCCTTGCTTTCCCTCTCTCTCCATCCCTCCCCCTTCCAATTTCACTGACCAGTCTGACTATCCCCCCCGATTAAATGTTATCTCTGCATGCTTCGTTGTCACCTTCTCCTAGCTAACAATGATCTATTCTCCATTTTCCGTGACACCTTACGCTTCCTTTTCTCTGAATCTCCCTCTCCCCGGACTCTCAGTCTGAAGAATAATTGCTTTAAGATATTTATGCTGCAAGCTTTACAAGTGAAAGCTGAAGCTGCAAAAATTATAGTATTCAAACTAAGTATACACAAACAACACCAAACGTCGGGAGTTTTGTTTTACCAAGTTCTGATTCATCGCAAACGTCAAGACGTTGGAGGTTTCATAATTTTGAAAGTAATTCGTCTACCTAAACGAAGACAGACAAAATAACCATTAAACATGCAAGTCTGGCAAACCAGAGGCGTATCTATGGGCACTCACATGGGCCCTAGCTATGCTTGCCTCTTTGTCGGGTATGTCGAACAGTCCCTGTTCCGGATGTACACTGGCCCCATCCCCGAACTCTACCTCCGCTACACTGACGACTGCATTGGTGCTACCTCTTGTACCCATGCAGAACTCACTGACTTCATACACTTCACTTCCAATTTCCATCCTGCCCTTAAATATACCTGGACTATCTCCAGAAATCTCCCTCCCGTTTCTGGACCTCACCATCTCCATCACAGGAGACAGACTAGTGACTGACATCTACTATAAACCCACTGACTCGCACAGCTATCTGGAGTACACTTCTTCCCACCCTGTCTCCAGCAAAAAGTCTATCCCCTTCTCCCAATTCCTCCGTCTACGCCGCATCTGCGCCCGGGATGAGGTGTTTCACACTTGGGCATCAGAGATGTCCTCATTCTTCAGGAAACGGGGCTTCCCCTCTTCCATTATAGATGAGGCTCTCACTAGGGCCTCTTCTACATCCTGCAGCTCCGCTCTTGCTCCCCCTCCCCCATTCGTAACAAGGACAGAATCCCCCTCGTTCTCACCTTCCACCCCATCAGCCAGCGTATCCAACAAATCATCCTCCAACATTTCCGTCCCCTCAACAGGACCGCACTACTGGCCACATCTTCCCATCCCCTCCCCTTTCTGCATTCCGCAGAGACCATTCCCTCCGTAACTCCCTGGTCCACTCGTCCCTTCCTACCCAAACCACCCCATCTCCGGGCACTTTCCCCTGCAACCGCAGGAGATGCAACACCTGTCCCTTTACCTCCCCCCTCAACTCCATCCAAGGACCCAAACAGTCTTTCCAGGTGAGACAGAGGTTCACCTGCACCTCCTCCAACCTCATCTATTGTATCCGCTGCTCTAGATGTCAACTTCTATACATCGGCGAACCAAACGCAGGCTCGGCGATCGTTTCGCTCAACACCTTCGCTCAGTCCGCCTTAACCAACCTGATCTCCCGGTGGCTGAGCACTTCAACGCACCATCCCACTCCCAGTCTGACCTTTCTGTCATGGGCCTCCTCCAGTGCCATAGTGAGGCCCACCGGAAATTGGAGGAACAGCACCTCATATTTCGCTTGGGCAGCTTGCAGCCCAGCGGTATGGACATTGACTTCTCCAACTTTAGATAGTTCCTCTGTCCCTCTCTTCTCCCCCCCCCTCCTCCTTCCCAGTTCTCCCCCCCCTCCTCCTTCCCAGTCTCCACCTATATCCTTCCTTTGTCCCGCCCCCTGACATCAGTCTGAAGAAGGGTCTTGACCCGAAACGTCACCATTCCTTCTCTCCTGCCTGACCTGCTGAGTTACTCCAGCATTTTGTGAATAAATACCTTCGAGTCTGGCTTAAGAGATCATTGCTACAATTTTGATTGTAAACCTCAATAAAGTGAGAAATATATATTTTTTAATGAAACATCCGCGAGCAAAAATAATCCATGCAATCAATTTATTTTAAATTGAGAAACTATGTTTAGTTTCAAATGGCTATGTGCAGTATCTCAATGCAAAAGAGAGCAAAGTTATCCAGAATCTTTTATAGTTTCATTTAGGAAAAGACTGACGTTCCAAGATCACTTTAACTGATAAATTGCCCATTTGGTAGTAAAATAAATCTGGATTCAGCTATGGGGTTTCCTAGCCATGACCGAAACTGGATTCAAGAAATCTTCGACAGAAAGTCAGCCCTGATAGAAATACTGATCCTTAATTTCTAACTGGAATTCTGAATGTAATGGTCATCTATACACCAAGCATCAACACATATATCCCTACTATTTTGACTATTCTGGTATTAAACATTCCCAGCCACATAGGATCAAAACTTATACACACTTCCAAATAAATAATTTTAACAGAAAGAAATGAGACACTATTTTAAAATATGGAGCAACGGAGCAACGGTGGAGGGCATCGACACATCGCCTGGTCACGCTGACCCCTGCAACTCCAACCTACTGCCACTGCCTGGACAATGTGCTTTTATGGCCAAGACTCTCACATTATTAATAACTCTGAACTTGAAGGGCACAAGATGTCGCTGGAAACATGGCGACTCTCGTGTAGTGCCTCACTGTGATCTACTAATCTCACACTCCTGTACTTAAGTATGATTGTACCCCATTTACAACAAAATGATTACTGAACTGTATACAAAAAAATGAATTTCACTCTACCTAGGTACATGAGACAATAAAGTACCATAGAATAATTAAATGAGAGAAACATAGAAAAGTGGCTTTCAAAATGATGCCCTCAATATTAAAAGCTCTCGAGCTTTCATTTGGACAATAGAGTGCTACATTCCTTCTTAACCCCTACCCCAGCACAATTTTGCTTCTTAAAATAAAAAGTTCTGCTAAGCTACAGTGATATAGGTCTTTGCAAACACATAAATCACCCGCGTACTTATTCTTCCTATTGTATGGGGTAGAGAATGTATTCATGATGTACACTTCCTGATATAGATCATTAAATAGGATTTTGAAATCGGACCCTGTCTGAATTTATCTTATCACCCTTATTATTTGGTCCACAGACACAAAGCAACTGGAGTTCTTCATGGTCTGCATGAATTTGAAACACCCAACATTACTCAATAGATACAAACAGAAGTCAGGTTAATGTTTTTTTAAAAGAGGGGGTTGGGGAAAGGAAGAGGTAAAGCTGGATTGGCCAGTCTTATTAATACATAAGACTATAATTGTATTCACCAATTGCAAGGTATTATCTCATTTACTCTGAGCACACTATTCAAATTCATTTGTTCTTTTTGGTGACCATTTCAAGTATTATGTTCAGTTCCCAATAAATTGCTGTTTCCTTATGGATATGTCAGAGCAAAAGGATTTTTATTTACCGTGCACAATGCGTGGAATTGGTTTGCCAGGTTCATCGTTTCCTTCGACTGGTTCTACCCTATTCTTTCTCTTCTTCAATTTTTTGAGCTCTGTCATTGTTGAAAATACAGATTTTGAATGAACATTTTTTAAACAGTGCATGTCCCACATTTCAACAGTCATTGCAAAGGATTCTAAACAGTATTCATACTTTCTAAGCAACTCACTTTGTTCCTTTCCTGCTCCAATGTCTGATAGATAATCTTCAGTCGGCTTTACTTTGTTCTTACTTTTTTGCTTTGCTTTCCTCCCTTTAATCTTCTTTTCTGCTTCATTGCTTGATAGATAATCTTCAGTCGGGTTTACTCTGTTCTTCCTTTTTTGCATCTTTATCTTCTCTTCAATCTGACATCAAGAACAATTGAAAAATATATTTTAATGCACAAAAAACCAACAAAAAAAAGTGAATTATTCATGGCTGGCATAAAGAATTAAAGTGAGTGTTAAAAAGCTCATAAGTTGTCAGAAATAGTTTTTGGCCTGAAGAATGGAAACATTTAGAACTCAAAGGAGAACCAATAAATTGATAAAGAATTTATAAAGAACGGAATACAAGACAAGATGTGCAAAATCATGAGGGGAATAGATAGGATGAATGCACAGCCTTTTACCCAGAGTAGGGGAAATCAAGAACCAGAGGACATAGGTTTAAGGTGAGAGGGCCAATATTCAAGAGGAACCAGAGGGTCAACTTTTCCACACACAGGGTGGTGCGTATATAGAAGGAGCTGCCAGAGGAGATAGTTAAAACAGGTACGATAACAGCATTAAAAAAAAGATTGGACAGGCACAAGTGGATAGGAAAGATTTGAAGAGATATGAGCTATATGTGAGCAAATGGGACTAGATTAAATCTCTGTTGGCATGGATAAGGCCTGTTTTTATACTGTATGCCTCAAATGGTGTGAACATAAAATGGACTGCAGGAGGAAAATACTAAAAATGGCAGGTGTGGGCCCTTACATGGATGACCAAAATGGCGGCGCTGCCATAGCAGCTGCGGCTTACCTGCGGTCCATTTGTCTTTGTGTTTTTGTTGTTTTTTTGTCTTAATTGTAGTTGTGATGTCGTGTTTTTGTGTTTGTGTACTCTGTGTGTGTGTGTGTGTGGGGGGGAGGGGGGAACTGTAAAATTGTAAATATGTGTCCCTTCCGAACGGAGAGCCGACCTTTGTGTTCTGGGTCGGGTCTCCGTACCTGCTGCGGCCTACCATCGGCCCAACTCCTGGAGCTGGCGGCCTCCAGGGCTCTGGTTCGCAGAGCCCGCGGATCGGACTAACCATCAGCGGAGCCGGCCGTCCTTGGAGGCTGCGGGAGCGGCTGCGACTCGCCTTAGGCTCGGGCCACGTGGATGCCGACATCGGGAGCTGCGGCAGCGTGTTCGCCCGCCCCGGGTCGCGGGGCTTGGGTCGCGGACATTTCACCGTCCGACGCGGCCTAAAATAGGCCACGGGATTTTTCTCTGCTGGGCGGGGGCTTCAATGTCGGGAGCCATGACCGCCCCGACGTGCAGCAACAGCGGCAGCATGTTCGCCCGCCCCGGATCGGACTTATCACCGGCGGAGCCAGCCGTCTTCGGAGGCTGCGGGAGCGGCTGAGACTCGCCTTAGGCTCGGGCCGCTGCGGACCGTCTGGCGCGGCCTGCAACCACAACAACCTGACTGCGGGAGAAGACGGCAGGAGAAGGGAAAGACATTGTGGCCTTCCATCACAGTGAGGAGAGGACTGGAGGAGACTCACTGTGATGGATGTTTCTTTGATGGATGTTTCTTTTTTTGTGTGTTTTTGGGGTTGTGTAATTTTAATGCCTATTTAATGCTTTTATTGTTGGACTGTGGGTGATTGAATTTCGTCCAATTTGGATGACAAATAAAGCTATCTTGAATCTTGAATCTTGAATCTTACAGGCAGAAACAGGGGAATTAAAGATGGAGAATGGCAGAGAAGTTAAATAATTCCTTTAAATTTGTCTTAAAGAAATAATACAGGTATACGAGAGATCAAAAAGCCAGTGAGAATGAGAAATGGAAGGAAAGGAGTATTAATCAATAAAAGTGAAAAAGAGTAGTCAGCAGACTTAACTATAAACCTTTACGCAAGACATGCAATGCTGAGGCTCTATAAGGCGCTATAAGGAGAGATGTAATGCTGAGGCTCTATAAAGCTCTATAATATGTAATGTTGAGGCTCTATAAGGCTCTATAAGGGGAGATGTAACGCTGAGGCTCTATAAGGCTCTGTAAGGAGAGATGTAATGCCGAGGCTCTATAAGGCGCTGGTCATCCCGCATTTGGAGTACTGTGAGGAAATTAGGACCCCATATCTGAGGAAGGACGTGCTGGCTCTGGAGAGGGTCCAGAGGAGGTTTACAAGAATGATTCAGGAATGAGTGGGTTTGCACATGATGAGCTTTTGACAGCACTGGGCCTCTATTTGCTGCAGTTTATAAGGTTGAGGGGGGATCACATTGAAACTTACCGAATATTGAAAGGCATAGATAGAGTGAATGTGGAAAGGATTGTTGACCCTATTACCTCTATAGGGTATCAAATGACATGTCGAACAAGACTCTAAACCGAGGTTCAGTCTGAATAAGGGTCTCCACCCGAAACATCACACATTCCTTCTCTCCAGAGATGCTGCCTGACCTGCTGAGTTACTCCAGCATTTTGTGATACCTTTAGTGTAGTTTACTACAACTTAATCTTTATTAACACTCGAGTAACTTTAAACATGCATGCAAACAATTGACTTCTAATAACTTCTTATTTACTTTACTATTTCAACGTATCACTTCTTAAACTAAATCACAAAGTCAGATATTGCCGCTATGAATGGATTGGCCAGATTCACTCTATTAGTAGGGGGTTTGTCTTCTCTGAGCTTTGAACTCCATCTTGCGATGGCTGTTCACGGATTGTCGCTGCCGATGTCTCGGAACGCCCTTCTTTTATACTAATTTTCCTACAATCTGCTAAAGGAAGCCTTTGTTCTAACCCAAGGCTCTCACAATTCTAAAGTCAATCATTTTGAGTTGTCGCTCATCCAAGTGCTGAATCAACAAAACGCATCTTCGTTCCTTATCAGGCTAGGGAGTTCTTAATTATGTTGCCTGTTCATATTTTTATTCTCATCATACAGTTCCTTTGCAAAATGGCTGTTCCCAGACACCTTATCTTCTCAAAGCCATGAAGTTACTTGCAGCTCTGTTCTCACCAGATGTCCATCATGTGACCATTTTCACAGTGTTTCTTTGTTCTCCTGTTCCCTGGGTTTCGCTCTGTCTGTCTCTAACTACTAGCATCCTCCCAAAGCCTGTCGGGATACTTGACATCCAGTCCCAGGCTATAGGATGTTTCCACTGGTGGGAGAGTCTAGGACCAGAGGTCATAGCCTCAGAATTAAAGGGGGCTCTTTTAGAAAGAGGATGTAGAAGTGAGCAGGAACTTCTTTAGATAGATGGCATTTAATCTGTGGAACTCATTGCCACAGAGGGCTGTGGAGGTCAAGTCAGTAGATATTTTTAAGGCAGAGATAGACAAATTTTTGATTAGAACAGTTGTCAAGGGTTATGGGGAGAAGGCAGGAAAATGGGATTAGGAGGCAGAGATCAGCCATGATTGGATGGCAGTGGAGCCGATGGGCCGACTGGCCCAATTCTACTCTTATAACGTGAACTTTACCTGCATTATATTATAGATACCATTAGTTTAGAATTAATAAATTACATTAACATTAACTGTAAACTTCAGTTTAGAAATTGATATGAATGTTATTCTAATGGATTGACGTTAAAACAGTTTGTGCATATCATATCATATCATATCATATATATACAGCCAGAAACAGGCCTTTTCGGCCCACCAAGTCCGTGCCGCCCAGCGATCCCCGTACATTAACACTATCCTACACCCACTAGGGACAATTTTTACATTTACCCAGCCAATTAACCTACATACCTGTACAACATTAAGGAATCATGTTGCAGCTTTATAAACATTTGGTTAGACAGAATCTGGACTATTGTGCACATTTCTAGTCACCCCATTCCAGAAAGGATATGGAAATGTGGAGATGGTGCAAAAGAGGTTTACCAGAATGCTGCCTGGATTAGAGGATATTAGCTACAAGGAAGTATTGAGCAAACGTGGATCGTTTTCTCTGGAGCATCAGACATTGGTGCGGGGGGTGGGAGGGAGATCTGATAGAAGTTTATAAAATTATAAGAGACATAGATCGGGTAGACTGTCAGAATCTATTTCCCAAGGTGGAAATATCAAATACACAAGGGCGTAGTGTTAAGATGAGTGGAAAATATTTAAAGGAGATGAGCAGTGCAACTTTTTTTATGAAACACACAAAGTGGTAGGTGCCTAGAACACACAGCCACAGGTAGCGGTGGAAACAGATACGATGGTGGCGTTTAAGATGCTTTTAGATAAGTGTATGGATATGCAGGGAATGGGGGGATATGGATCATATTTCACTACCCACCAAGTTAATGATTTTGGATATGGGTTGAAAGGGCTTTCTGCTTTGGTTCGGTTCCTCGTTATCTTCCTGATTTGAAGAGTGTCCCGGACCTGAACATTCTCCGTTTTCTCTGCTTTTACAAAGACAAAAATATACATATTTTAAATAATTTAAACATTTTAAACAATTAATTCCCAGTCAATATTTAGGCAGGCAATGTCATCACTGATTGCCCATACTTCAGTTCAGCAATTGATACAGCTGTACGTCTTGTAAGTTGGTGGGTCTCAAAAGAAAGGCATCCGAGAATGCATTTGTGTGACCTTCCAACAACTACGTCTTAAGGTGCAAACTTTCAAATCTTCAAAACATTACGGTGTTATGATTCAATCAGCAAACTCGTAACAACCCGAACTCTTGTTCTCAGGATTATTGGTGCAGTGGTACCCAGCACCAGTGATCTAACACACGGTCAAAATGGTGCCTTATATAATGACAAAGTCATGTACGAGGAGCATTAAAATGAGGATTGACCAAAATAAAAATCTGAAGAGATGTGTAAATGACCCAGATTTGTTTTTGAACAATTTAATGCTTCCACTAATAAATGTTATTTTAAAGAGGGGAGGAAAAAGAGTGGAAGGGCTATAGTGATAGGGGATTCAATTGTAAGGGGAATAGATAGGCGTTTCTGCGGCCACAAACGAGGCTCCAGGATGGTATGTTGCCTCCCTGGTGCAAGGGTCAGGGATATCTCTGAGCGGCTGCAGGACATTCTGAAGGGGGAGGGTGAGCAGCCAGTTGTCGTGGTGCACGTTGGCACCAACGATTTAGGTAAAAAACGGGATGAGGTCCTACAAGGTGAATTTAGAGAGCTAGGAGATAAACTAAAAAGTAGGACCTCAAAGGTAATAATCTCTGGATTACTACCAGTGCCACGTGCTAGTCAGAGTAGGAATAGGAGGATATTTCATATGAATATGTGGCTTGAAAAATGGTGCAAGGGGGAGGGATTCAAATTTTTAGGACATTGGAACCAGTTCTGGGAGAGGTGGGACCAGTACAAACAGGACGGTCTGCACCTGAGCTGGAATGGAACCAATGTCCTAGGGGGAGTGTTTGCTAGTGCTGTCGGGGAGGATTTAAACTAATGTGGCAGGGGGATGGGAGCTGGAGGAGAGAGACAGAGGGGTGTAAAATGAGGGTAGAAGCAACAGGTAGCAAGGTGAAAAGTAAAAGTGGCAGGCAGACAAATCCAGGGGAAAAATCAAAAAGGGCCACTTTTCAACATAATCGTACAAGGGGTAAGAGAGTTGTAAAAACAAGCCTGAAGGCTTTGTGTCTCAATGCAAGGAGTATACGTAATAAGGTGGATGAATTAAATGTGGAGATAGTTATTAATGATTATGATATAGTTGGGATTACGGAGACATGGCTCCAGGGTGACCAAGGCTGGGAGCTCAACATCCAGGGATATTCTATATTCAGGCGGGATAGACAGAAAGGAAAAGGAGGTGGGGTAGCGTTACTGGTTAGAGAGGAGATTAAAGCAGTGGAAAGGAAGGACATTAGCTTGGAGGAAGTGGAATCGATATGGGTAGAGCTACGAAACACTAAGGGGCAGAAAACGCTAGTGGGAGTTGTGTACAGGCCACCTAACAGCAGTAGGGAGGTTGGGGATGGCATCAAGCAGGAAATTAGAATGCATGCACTAAAGGCGCAGCAGTTATAATGGGTGACTTCAATCTACATATAGATTGGGTGAACCAAACTGGCAGGGGTGCTGAGGAAGAGGATTTCTTGGAATGTTTGAGAGATGGTTTTCTAAACCAACATGTCGAGGAACCAACGAGAGAACAGGCCATTCTAGACTGGGTATTGAGTAATGAGGAAGGGTTAGTTAGCAGTCTTGTTGTGCGAGGCCCCTTGGGCAAGAGTGATCATAATATGGTAGAGTTCTTCATTAGGATGGAGAGTGACAAAGTCGATACAGAAACAAGTGTTCTGAACTTAAAGAAAGGTAACTTTGAGGGTATGAGGCGTGAATTGTCCAAGATAGACTGGCGATTGATGCTGAAAGGGTTGACGGTGGACATGCAATGGAAGGCATTTAAAGGTCGCATGGATGAACTACAACAAGTGTTCATCCCAGTTTGGCAAAAGAACAAACCAGGAAAGGTAGTGCATCCGTGGCTAACAAGGGAAATCAAGGATAGTATTAAAACAAAAGATGAAGCATACAGATTAGCCAGAAAAAGTAGCATACCAGAGGACTGGGAGAAATTCAGAGTCCAGCAGAGGAGGACAAAGGGCTTAATTAGGAAAGGGAAAATAGATTATGAGGGAAAACTGGCAAGGAACATAAAAACAGACTGCAAAAGCTTTTATAGATATGTCAAGAGGAAAAGATTAGTTAAGGCAAATGTAGGTCCCTTGCAGTCGGAAACAGGTGAATTGATCATAGGGAACAAGGAGATGGCAGACCAATTGAACAAATACTTTGGTTCTGTCTTCACTAAGGAAGACATAAACCGTCTGCCGGAAATAGCGGGGGACCAGGGGTCTAATGAGATGGAGGAACTGAGGGAAATCCAGGTTAGTCGGGAAGTGGTGTTAGGTAAATTAAATGGATTAAAGGCAGATAAATCCCCAGGGCCAGATAGGCTGCATCCCAGAGTGCTTAAGGAAGTAGCCTCAGAAATAGTGGATGCATTAGTGATAATTTTTCAAAACTCTTTAGATTTTGGAGTAGTTCCTGAGGACTGGAGGGTAGCTAATGTAACCCCACTTTTTAAAAAGGGAGGGAGAGAGAAAACGGGGAATTATAGACCAGGTAGCCTAACATCGGTAGTGGGGAAAATGCTAGAGTCAGTTATTAAAGATGTGATAGCATTACATTTGGAAAGTGGTGATATCATCGGACAAAGTCAGCATGGATTTACCAAAGGCAAATCATGTCTGACGAATCTTATAGAATTTTTCGAGGATGTAACTAGTAGAGTGGATAAGGGAGAACCAGTCGATGTGTTATATCTGGACTTTCAGAAGGCCTTCGACAAGGTCCCACATAGGAGATTGGTGTACAAACTTAAAGCACACGGTATTGAGGGTTCAGTGTTGAGGTGGATAGAAAATTGGTTGGCGGACAGGAAGCAAAGAGTAGGAATAAACGGGTCCTTTTCGGAATGGCAGGCAGTGACTAGTGGGGTACCGCAAGGCTCAGTGCTGGGACCCCAATTATTTACAGTGTATATTAATGATTTGGACGAGGGAATTGAATGCAACATCTCTAAGTTTGCGGATGACATGAAGCTGGGTGGCAGTGTTAGCTGCGAGGAGGATGCTAGGAGGCTGCAGAGTGACTTGGATAGATTAGGCGAGTGGGCAAATGCATGGCAGATGCAATATAATGTAGATAAATGTGAGGTTATCCACTTTGGCGGCAAGAACAGGAAAGCAGATTATTACCTGAATGGTGACCGATTGGGAGAAGGGGAGATGCAACGGGACCTGGGTGTCATGGTGCACCAGTCATTGAAAGCAAGCATGCAGGTGCAGCAGGCAGTGAAGAAAGCGAATGGTATGTTGGCATTCATAGCAAGAGGATTTGAGTTTAGGAGCAGGGAGGTTCTGCTGCAGTTGTACAGGGCCTTGGTGAGACCGCACCTGGAGTATTGTGTGCAGTTTTGGTCTCCTAACCTGAGGAAAGACGTTCTTGCCTTAGAGGGAGTACAGAGAAGGTTCACCAGATTGATCCCTGGGATGGCGGGACTTACATATGAGGAAAGACTGGATAGACTGTGCTTGTACTCGCTGGAATTTAGAAGACTGAGGGGGGATCTTATAGAAACATATAAAATTCTTAAGGGGTTGGAGAGGCTAGATGCGGGAAGATTGTTCCCAATGTTGGGGGAGTCCAGAACCAGGGGTCACAGCTTAAGGATAAGGGGGAAGTCTTTTAGGACCGAGATGAGAAAACATTTCTTCACACAGAGAGTGGTGAGTCTGTGGAATTCTCTGCCACAGAAGGTAGTTGAGGCCAGTTCATTGGCTATATTTAAGAGGGAGTTAGATGTGGCCCTTTTTGCTAAAGGGATCAGGGGGTATGGAGAGAAGGCAGGTACAGGCTACTGAGTTGAATGATCAGCCATGATCATATTGAATGGCGGTGCAGGCTCGAAGGGCCGAATGGCCTACTCCTGCACCTATTTTCTATGTTTCTATGTTTCTATGTTTCTATGTAACCTTTCTGTATTTAAAATAAAATATGTAAAGGTTGAATTTTAACATCTTAACATTGTTGGAGCAAAGGAGGGTACTGTCAGTGAGCGTACACCCAAAATATGCTACAGGGTGATTAGTAGAGTGGCTTTTAAGGTAACCACTAGACCAAGTGGACCCGTTGGGCCCATTCCTCGTAGAGGGGGAACAGGGAAGGGGAGAGAGAGGGTGTCACTGAGTGAGCCCTGGACCCAAAGCCTCTCCTGTAGTGGTGTAGCACCCTCAACCCCCCCACTCATTCCCCCTTATCCCCCCCTCCTCCCCCCACTGACCCATTCCACCCCCCGACCCCACCCCCACTTGTCTCTCCCCTGCCCCCACCCCCACTCCCCCAGCCCTGCCTCCACTCCCATTCCCCCCTCCCCACCCCTTCCCCCTCCCCCTCCCATCACCCCCACCTCCCTCCCCTCCCCCACCCCCACTCTCCCCTCCTCCCCACCCCCACCGGATGACATCATAGGCACTCTAAAGGCCTTTAGGGATATCACGTTCTTTACTGGTGGGAGAAAGCTTACTCGTGATATAAAGTATAATTCAAGCGGATGATTCATGCATAACATAAAACAAGGACTCGTGGAGGAGTTGGGAAAGTTTGCGGGAAGACAGCAGAGGGTCCAGGAACCTGTAGCAATCCTCATCCAGGCAAATTAAAATTTTCATCCTGATTTGTGGTTTGCAGTGGCACCAAGTTCTGGAATTCTGACCCAGAACTTCTCTTGCATCTGCCTTAATTAGTCTTTGTGACGTAGAATCAAATTTTCTTTGTTAATTTTACCATGCTTAGACTGTTTTATAATGTTAATGGCACTACACAAATACCATCTATTAGATTTGAAAGCATGTGAATATTGCATTATTTTATCTTTACAATCTAGATTGTATACAGAGAGGAAATTATTATTTTTTAAATTTCATCAAAAACGGTGGGAGATGGTCGAAATTAAAATCTAGGGATTGGAGAACAATTTCTTCAAAGGCATAACGTTGAAGAGAAGGGAAGCACAGTGACACAGCTGGTAGAGCTGCTGTCTCACTGTCCCCGAGACACTGGTTCGACCCTGACCTCGGGTTCTGTCTTCTGTCTGATTGTTCACCGCCACGTCCCAAAGTGTGAGTTTGCAGGTTAATTGACCCCTGCAAATTGCCCCTGGTGTGTAAAGAGTGGATACGAAGGTGGAATAACATAGCAATGCGCAAAAAGCTGTTTGATAGTCCGCATGGACTCGGCATGCCAAAGGGCCTATTTGCATACAATCAATTAATTAGAAATGATTTAAAGAAATCAGGCAAGTGTGACTGATATCTTTTACCTCTTCTTGTGTACTTTTTGTATTATCTCTTCACGCTCTCGTTTCTCTGCTTCTTCCGCTTCAGTCCGCTCACTTACATCTTTTTCAACCCGTTCTACCAGGCTATCAAAGTTGATTATTACGCTATCCACAAGCCAAGAAAGACTTCTAGCAACATATTTGTCCAATATAAGACTCTCTCCTATAATGGCAGAACATCGTTCCTGTTGGTATAAAATAAGGGAAGAAAAAGATGCTCGTTCAGAAATTGCTACTTCACTTCAAAGACAATGCATATAACGGCCGGACCTCTTGTTTGCATTAAAAACAGACAAAATCAGAAATGGCAGCAGATGAATTGAAGAACTTGATCTCAATCTTTCAGCCTCAGAAGAGCTCAGTTGGGAGAGCATTAGACTGAAGATCTAAAAGGTGCCTGGTTCAATCATGGGTTACACAGTTCCGGTGGCACAGCGGCACAGCGGTAGAGCTGCTGCCTTACAGCATCGATCCTCCCTATGGGTTCTGTCTGTACAGAGTTTGTATGTTCTCCCTGTGATCTGCGTGGGTTTTCTCCGGGTGCTCCGGTTTCCTCCCACACTCTAAAGACGTATAGGTTTGTAGGCTAATTGGCTTGGTAAAATTGTAAATTGTGCCTAGTGTGTTAATGCACGGGGAGCGTTTGGTTGGAGCATACTGGGTGGGCCGAAGGATCTATTTGCACGCTGTGTCTCTAAACTAAACTAAAGTTAAGTTTAGACACACTATCTGGACATAAGGACATTAAGTTGAACATTAATTTGGACATTAAGACATTAACTGGACATTAAGTTGAATTACTCACGTTGTTTATGACGACCATCAAAGTGCTTTATATTGCCTTCACTATTTTGAAGGACTCAGTGTGGGTATAATTCTAGGATTCATTCATTCTAGGCTTCATTCTAGGATTCTATGATTTACTTTTTCCACCACTTTTTACAAAGGTTTGGATATACTGGTGTTTAACATTGATGGTGGGGTGGGGTGGGGTGATTGATGGTGATTGATGGTGGGGTGGAATCAATAAGAGTACGAACATTTCCCATCGCTTCAGCACTCATAGTGTGCAACGTGATCAATGTAATTTGGCATTTGGAAAACAAATGACTAAATATGCAATCAGGATAGAGGATAGGGAGCAATGTCGTTGCTTAGCCACACAGTTGGATATAGTAGCATTCGTTAGAGTGCAAAAAAAAGGCCCGGGAGATGTGCCAGCCAGAAGATCAATTGAGGATTGAGCAGGGCACAGAAGGGCAGGGTTTTGGCTCGATTCTGAGTTACAGCAGTAAAATTAGTCAGTGGAAGGGAAAGTGCTGGGAAGTGAAAACATGATCTAGCAATGTTTAAAATAAGGATGGGGTTTATTAGAAAAGAAGAAGGATGATGAGCATTGAGGAATGTACCTCAGAGGTTGAATTCTGGAGTTGCAAAGGGACATGTTTGACAGGAGGGGGGATGGGGGAAATGTGTTGCAGGGATGGGGTGCAAAGTTAACCTTTGTGCTGATTAGTAAGCATTTACAGTTAGATGGCATAGCAATAGAGAAGATGTTTGCCAACAGGCGGACTGAAAACTGACAAGAATATCAGCAGGTCTATTAATGCCGTAATTCAGAGAAGCAACAGACGTGGAAGATTGATGGGTGAATATATTCTCAAAGTAAAAGGGGAAAACAACCAATAATACCTTTCCCCTTAAAATAAAGTGGTTTTCATTCAACCTTCAAGAAATTCTGCAGTGTACCTGAATAACAGTCAGTTGCACATCTTGATTTCACAGCTCATCAGAAAGAAGAAGTAGAATTTTTTGTTGTTGCATAAATCAACTACTTAATTTACTCAACATACATAGCAATGCGCAATAGGATGGAAGTACCTTAGCTAATAAGTTGATGACCACCATTACCACATTGTTGTTGATGTATATGATACCATTATCCACAATGTTAAATGATATAGTGAACAGCAAACAAAAATAATTTCCAAAGTTATTTTGTAGTTCTGTCAGTGTTGGTTGCTTTCTATCCTTCAAAGTACTGCCTTCCTCTGAATGCAAGGTACCAATTTTTGCAAAGAAAAGCAAGAATGGGAACAAACATTAACTGTAAAGATTTAAATATAGCAGCAATCAAGGTCTCAGAAACACAAACTGCCAAGTACAAGAACAGTTTGAGAGCAGGATCTATGTTTGTAAACTAGTAAACAGAAGATAAATAAGTAATGGTAAACATATAAAAAATATTTATTAGACTAACAATATCATATTCTTTGTGTGGTATCTTAGTCTAGGAAAGATGTCAAGACGATAGAGAAGACAGAAGTGATTCACTGTGATTTCACAAAGGCATTAATAATGTAGAGGATAGGAAGGTGCTTTTAAATGGAAGTATTTGAACTTAGTTACTTACAATACGGACGGGCCATTTATTCCCATTGACCACTTTATTCAATGAAAGGTATTCCATGAGCTTAGCCTCCCTTAAAGCTTGTTTTGATTGTTTGTTTGCCAGTCTAAAGTAAAGAAATTAATTATATTTCACGTCCACTATTTAAATTTACGAAATGTAATCACATAATTGGTGAAATATTAGTCTGTTATTCAATGGGACAAATTGTCACGTTGAGCATTGACAAATGAACTTCCTAAGATGCCTTTGTGTGGACTTTTGTTTTCTCATTTCTTTGAGAAAGATAAATTATTAAAGCAATTAGACTGTCATCCATTCACCGGAGGATATCCCAGCATCTTTATCTTATCTGTTATATACTTTAATTCCTTTGCCTTATTATGTTTGGACATACTAATCAATTCTACTACTTATATCTCTATGATTAAACCCAATATTGTTTTAAAAAAAAGGCAATTCAGAATTTGATTTCCAAAATAAGGATGCTAGTCTAATTTTCCTTAAAGATTGTAGAGTTACGATGATCCCCATTTTTAAATATTCACAATTATAACTTATTGAAGATAGGAATTTGCATTTACTATATTACAAAAATAGATGTTTAAATAAAATTGATTCAAAGCAGAAATGAATGTATTTATAATGATGAAATCAATCTGTAAAATGACTTGTCATTTCTTTCAACCTTGAAACTAGAACCATAATAATGAATTGGTTCTCAAATGTCCTTACCAGAACCAGTTCAATGAAATGGCTACTCAAGGAGAATACAACATGGCAGATTAGTCTTCAATATTTTAGTTTTAAATACATTACATTATCCATTATGATTGTTTTCTAATTTTAATCATTTGCAATCTATAATCAATTAATTTACATGGCACTGCGTCTTGCTGCAATAATTATGGAATCTATATATTACTAAAGCTCTTGTTTGTTTGTTTGTTTCCCCCCGTATTGTTCCCTCTGTATGTTTGTGCCTTATGTTTGTGTCCCCGTCACACAATAGCGTGACAATTTTAGCCCCACCTTACTCACCGTTGTCCTGGGGTCTTTACTACCCAAGTTTCATTCAAATTGGTCTTATATTTTTAAAGTTATAGACATTTTAAAGTTTAAAAATGACCTTTTCAACTTACCCTGGCTGTCTTCAGCGTTCAACGTCACAATGGGACCCGCCCAAGTGACGGGAGTGGCGGCCAACGAGGGAGGGGGGGCCCACAATGGCTGCCGGGGGTGGGACCCGCCAGAGTGGCGGCTATTGGGGGGGGGGGGGGGTGGCTGCTAAGCCGACGAGCTGCCGCTAACTTTAATAAATGCTCGTCAGTTGGGGGAGGGTTGCCGGGCCGCAGGATGGCTCCCCGACTTACGATGCTTCCACTTACGATATTTCGACTTTGCAACAATGTGGGAGGGGGGGGGGGGAGGAGGGGGGGATAAAGGGGGTTGAGGGGGGATGGAGTGGTTGAGTAGATGAGGGGGGCGGGGGAGGTGAGGGGGCGGGGGAGGTGAGGGGGATAAGGGGGATTGAGGGGGATGGAGTGGGTGTGGGGCGGAGAGGAGGAGGGGGGATAAGGGGAGTTCAGGGGAGAATGAGTGGGTGAGGGGGTTGGGGGGGAGGGGAGATAAGGGGATTGAGGGGGTGGAGTGGGTGAGTGGGGGGGAGGAGGGGGGTATAAGGGAGATTGAGGGGGGATGGAGTGGGTGGGCGGGGGTGGAGGGGAAGTGGAGGGGGGATGCTACACCAATGCAGGAGAGGTTTGGGGGGTTGAGGGGGGATGGATTGGGTGAGTGGCTGGGGGGGAGGAGAGGAGGGGGGATGAAGGGGGGTTGAGAGGGGATGGAGTGGGTGAGTGGCTGAGGGGGGGAGGGGAGGAGGGGGGTAGTGGGGGGGGAGGGGGCGTGCGGGAGGAGAGGGTGCTGGACCAATGCAGGAGACATCTGGTCTAGTTAGTCTAGGTCCACATGGTCTAGTTGTTTCTAAAAGCTTTAGGCGATAGGGTAGCCACCAAGGAATACATTCCTCTGCCGTGAAAGACAAATTCGATTCCCAGGAGACAGAACTAGATTCCCAGAACAACAAAAAAATCCCACCCTTGACGTCACTGGGAAGGTCAAATTGTTTGATCACATCTCTTTTGGAAGCTTGTCAAGTTATCTACTCTGAGAAACTATTTTTTTTTTAACAAGATGGAGTATCATTGAATAAAAGCCAGAAATTGTGAACTGCAGCTTTCTTTGAGACTTGAAGCGACTCATGCAAACAACATAGTTCCAGCTAAGATTTTAAACAGTGTTACCAACACTATCCAGATCACATGAGGTATGGTATAAATGATATTAATGGTATTTTATGGACTATATCAGTGGCAAAATATGCTTAGGGTGAATAATGAAAGACAGTCTGATTGATTTTGGACAACTGTTGCACTGAGAGCTAAAGATCATAACTGTTAAACATTGTATTATGAATTACTTTGTAAATTTAAAGCATTTAAAATTCTTTATTCTGTGACAAAATTAGCAGGACCAGGACTTTTATTTAGCCGAGAGAGCCCTTGGTATTTAGCCTAGAGAGCCCTTGGTCCACTTTGATTTTTTAAACTTTGATTCTCGTGCATAGTTGATTTTCCCTGAAAGTGCCAACAGTAGAATAGCTCAGAATGAGAGAATACTTTGATAACAGGTACGGTGAAATTATGAACTAGAACAAAATGTGAATGGTGGAAAGTAAAAGTGGTAATATTCAGCTATAGGGATTTTAAAGGAGCCGAACAATACTGGGAAATATTATTGAAAATTAAGTAATACAAGACCAAGTGGACCCGTTGGGCCCATTCCGCATAGAGGGGGGACAGGGAAGGGGAGAGGGTGTCACTGAGTGAGCCCTGGACTCAATGCCTCTCCTGTATTGGTGTAGCACTCTTAACCCCCACTCAATCCCCCTTATCCCCCCCTCCTCCCCCCACTCCATCCCCCCTACCCACCCCTACTTGCCCCTCCCCTGCCCCTTCCCCATTTGCCCCTCCCCTACCCCCACTCCCCCTAGCCCTGCCTCCACCCCCATTTCCCCCTCCCACCCCTATTCCCCCCTCCCCCCTCCCCTCACGCCCACATGCCCCAACCTCCCTCCCCTCCCCCCACTCTCCCTGCCCACACCTCACTGTCCCCCCCACCCCCAATCTTCCCACCTCCACTCTCCCCCACCCCACTCCTCTTCTCCCCACCCTGCCCTCCTCCCCACCTCCACTCTCCCCCCCACCCCCACTCTCTCCTCCCCACCCCCTCCTCCCCACCCCCTCCCCCCACTCTCTCCTCCCCCCACTCTCTCCTCCCCCGCCCCACCTACCCCACCCCCTCCTCCCCCACCCCCTTCCCCACTCTCTCCTCCCCACCCCCCCTTTCCCCCACCCCCACTTTCCCCCCACCCCCACTCTCTCCTCCCCCCAACCCCTCCCCATTCTCCCCTCTTCCCCACCCCCACTCTCCCCTGCCCCGCACTGTCCCCCTTCCCCCCCACCCCCACTCTCATACCACGACCCCCAACCCTCTCACCCGCACCCTCCCCTGCCTCCCACACCCACTGTCCCCCTTCCCCTCCTCCCCCCACTCCCTCTCCCCGACCCCCTTCCCCCCACCCCCACTCTCCCCCCACTCTCCCCTCCCACCCCCACTCTCTCCTCCCCGTCCCCCTCCTCTCCCACTCGCTCCTTCTTTCCACCCCCACTCCCACTCCCACCCTCCCCTCCACCCACTCAAACCCCCCTCCTGCGAGCCCGGCCACGCCGCTTAAAGCTCAGTGTGAGGGGGAAGAGGAAAAGGGAGAGGAAGGCACTGAGCAAGGCACTGCCGTCAGTCGATGCAAGTTAATGCAAGTTGACTAAGAAAGTTGTAATCACAGAAATTTGAAAATTAATATTATAGGAACAGGCTCAAATTACTTACACTTCTGAAGGAAAACAATGCATTGTAAGGAAGTTGCAATGGAAATATTCAAATGGTTTACATTTTAACTTAAGAAAGTTTCTTTGCTTCACACAGAATCAAACGTATTTGTAATGATTCAAAGTCCACAAATCTGTAGAGAAAGCAGTGGTTCTGAGGAGCAAAACCGTTTGGCAATAAACCAAAGGAGCCAAAAATGAGGGACCGCCTTCAAGAGCTTAGACAAAGGGCAAAGGAGACTGAACTTACAACAGACAATGAAAGTGAAAAACTAAAGCAAACAAGGGGCAATGTGGCTTTTAAACACCAGGTTATCATTTTTGAAAATGAACCAGTTATACTGGATTTCTTAGCATACACGCATGGAATTAAAGATGAAATTAATGAACTAAGAAATGATGTAAAGAAACTGAGTGAACAAAGCAATGCCTCTGTGCTTTTCACACGACGATTCAGTATTATAAAAAAGGACAGTTCCAATCTCAATAAATGCATCAAAGTCCGAGCTGCATCCATCCACAAGCAGTTAGATTCTTTATCAAATGATGTAAAACGATCCATTGCAGAGTTTGGAGAAGATGCAGTTGTTTCAAGAGTTAAGAGAGCACAATATTCTTTCATGTTTGAGCAATATCGGATGACCATGTTCCAAATCAACACTGTTCTAATTACCAAGCAGGAAAGTTGCAAGAAATTCATGCAACGTCAGCTTGATGTCTTTGGAAAGGAAGTATCAGAAGAGGAGCTAAATATCATGGTGGAACACAACAAGTGGGACATTTTCAATGAAAACTACCTCAGTGACCTCAAAATTACTAAACGACGCATGTCTGAAATTGAACTCCGCCATAAAGAGCTGATCAGCCTTGAGAACCAGATCAAAGAGCTGAAAGATCTGTTTGTGCAGAGTTCACTTTTGGTGCAAGAGCAAGGGGACCTCCTCAACAACATTGAAAGAGCAACAATGAACACAAAAGAATATATTGAGAAGAGCAAGGATGAAATCACCCAAGCAGGAAAATACGCAAAGCAAAGTCTATGCAGACAGTGCTGTTGTTGGTGTTTCACTTGTTGCCTGTAGCTTTATTTAATGGGGCGGCATGGTGGCGCAGTGGTAGAGTTGCTAGGAACCCAGGTTCGATCCTGACTGCGGGTGCTGTCTGTACAAAGTTTATATGCTCTCCCCGTGACTGTGTGCATTTTTTCCGGGTGCTCCAGTTTCCTCCCATATTCCAAAGACGTACAGATTTGCAGGTTAATTGCCTTCGGCAAAATTGTAAATTGTTCCTAGTGTGTAGGATAGTGCTAGTGTGTGGGGATCGCTGGACGGCACGGAATCAGTGGGTCATAGGGCCTATTTCCACGCTGTATCTCTAAACTGAACCAAGAACATGTAATAGGTCCATTTATTGCCAACAATAATTTCAATGAGAAACTATTGACTTTACAGTTACCTTAAGCCACATCTGTTAATAGAATGCTGAGACTGTGGTTTAAACACTGTTACTCCAAGGAATAAGTAAATATACAGAAAGATAAAAGTAAAGCTAGGCACTATCATGCAAAATCAAAATTAATGCAAAAACAAAATTAATGAGTGAATTTAACCAACAACATTACTAATGGTCAAATTGAGACTGGCGAGTATCAAGAATTGCAAATCACAAGCTGTTATTAAGGAAGCCTGAAAATATCGTAGGCAACCCAACTAATCCGCGGTCTATTTGACAAGTAAATAGTTTATGCAAATTGGATCTGTAGCAAGAGATTGATGATAATTGGATTTGCGCAAGAGGTCACCACATACTTGGAGCAACAAGTTTGTTTTGAGTTCATACTTCAGATAGCTCTGAAACCTGTAATAGTGAACTGGCCTTTTGCTTTGCTGTGCAAGAGCAATCTCACACACCATACATTACAAAGGTAACCATCTTTAAAATAAAATGAAAATTACAAAATTTCCTTGAGGTTTACTTTTACTTCAATTTTCATTCCTACCAAATAGTGAACTGCACAACATCCAAGATTTTTCAAAACGAATCGTCAGACCTATCAATTACAAACTGAAAACAAATGTCAGGCTGAGCATTACAGGAGTTGGATAATTCAGCAGTAGCCGTGGCGGCTTCTCTTCCTTCTTCAACTAGAAAACAAAGGCCTTGTGATTTGCTGGAAGTGGAAGCTGATGATACCACAGCAAGGGCAAACTCAGTGAAGAGTGCAACCATTTTCCCATCTCATCGAAAAAATGTGCTTAAGGAATTGAATAAAGCAGAAGAGGAGAATTAAGTAAAAGTGAACAGAAATAGAAATAGTGGATGGAAAGAAAGGATTAAGGGGAAAAATGCCCAGGAAGGCAGACAAAAGGCAATATTTTCTTTTAATTTAACGATAAACTATGTGCTAGATAGAATGAGATTGAACAGTTTAAATTGTTCCTTGTGGGGGCAGGGGAGGGGGAAGTGGGGGTAGGTGGGGATGGAGTGGGTCAGTGGGGGGAGGAGGGGGGATAAGGGCGATTGAGAGGGGGGGGTTTGAGGGTGCTACACCAGTACAGGAGAGGCTTTGAATCCACGGCTCCCTCTCGCTGCAGCGCTGGCACCACAGGGCCCAGGTCAGTGATACCCTCTCCCCTTCCCTGTCCCCCCTCTACGAGGAATGGGTCCACTTGGTCTAGCTAACCATTAAAAAGATAACTAGAATGCTAATTTCAGTTAAATAGTTTATTGTTGTCAATTTAACAGGCAAATTCAGCAAGTTGTTAAAATAATGGGCTAATTAAGAAAAGCTGAGAGACAGAGTCACAAGGAACTGCAGATGCTAGAATCTTGAGTAAAACGCAAGTGTTTGAGGACTCAGCAGCCCAGGCAGCATCTGTGGAAGAAATGGACAGGCGACATTTTGGGTCGGAACCCTTCTTCAGAACTCTGTTTCTGAAGAAGGGTCCTGACCCAAAATGCTGTCTGACTATTTCTTCCACAGATGCTGCCTGGCCCGCTGAGTTTCTCCAGCACTGTGCTGTGGAAAAAATGCTGTCGTGAGCAGCACTTGAACCTGCAAATTCTAGAGATCTGGATTTCATAATGCATCACTTATTTCCCGCATTGAAGTAGCTATATGTGAGCAAGACACCATGGTTTTCTATGGTGATTTTCCAAACCAATGTTTACCAAAGAAGAGAAAGATAAGGGAAAACAAGCATTTATAAACAAGCCATTCTAGCTGAAGAGAAGATTTGAGGAATACACTGTGAGTGGGCGGATGCATGGCAGATGCAGTTTAATGTGGATAAGTGTGAGGTTATCCACTTTGGTGGTAAGAATAGGAAGGCAGAGTATTATCTGAATGGTGTCAAGTTAGGAAAAGGGGACGTACAACGAGATCTGGGTGTCCTAGTGCATCAGTCACTGAAAGGAAGCATGGAGGTACAGCAGGCAGTGAAGAAAGCCAATGGAATGTTGGCCTTCATAACAAGAGGAGTTGAGTATAGGAGCAAAGAGGTCCTTCTGCAGTTGTATAGGGCACTAGTGAGACCGCACCTGGAGTACTGTGTGCAGTTTTGGTCTCCAAATTTGAGGAAGGATATTCTTGCTATTGAGGGCGTGCGGCGTAGGTTTACTAGGTTAATTCCTGGAATGGCGGGACTATCATATGTTGAAAGACTGGAGCGACTAGGCTTGTATACACTGGAATTTGGAAGGATGAGAGGAGATCTTATCGAAACGTATAAGATTATTAAGGGGTTGGACACGTTAGAGGCAGGAAACATGTTCCCAATGTTGGGGGAGTCCAGAACAAGGGGCCACAGTTTAAGAATAAGGGGTAAGCCATTTAGAACTGAGATGAGGAAAAACTTTTTCAGTCAGAGTTGTAAATCTGTGGAATTCTGTGCCTCAGAAGGCAGTGTAGGCCAATTCTCTGAATGCATTCAAGAGAGAGTTGGATAGAGCTCTTAAGGATAGCGGAGTCAGGGGGTATGGGGAGAAAGCAGGAACGGGGTACTGATTGAGAATGATCAGCCATGATCACATTGAATGGCGGTGCTTGCTCGAAGGGCCGAATGGCCTCTTCCTGAACCTATTGTCTATTGTCTATTGTTCCTCGTTTCTACAAGAGTCCTGACCTTATAGACTTATCAAAATGCATCACTTCACACTTGCCAGAGCTATATTCTAGTATGTGTTTTTCTTTCCTCCCTGCCAAAATATACCTGTACTCACTGATACATTTGGTAAAAGTCTGGAATGAGTAGATATTTCACCATAACAATAATCAAGAAATTAATTAGGAAAAGTGTTAATACAAGTTTTACTTTAAAAGATGGGCATCAACATAACCACAGAAAGTAGATAAAGAACTACAGATGCTGGTTTATACCAAAGATAGACAAAGTATTGGCGTAATTCAGCAGGTCAGGCAGCATCTCTGGAGAAAAAGGATAGGTGATGTTTTGGTTCGGGGCCCGTCTTCAGATTCTAGTCATTTTTTCTCCAGAGAAGCTGCAGAAGTTACGCCAGTACTTTGTGTCTATCTTTAATAATGTAAAGGTTCACTTTTCCTGTGGAAACAAATCCACTTTAGCTCCAATTTTAAATCTGACATTAAATTCAATACATTAATCATAATGCTCCAAGACTAAGATCTTACAAATGAGCAGAAAATCTTGGATTTTCTTGAATCCTGGAGTTCACAAAAGCAGAATATATTAGCCAGATGTTTAAGCTGCTGGAGAATCAGCTTCCTACTAACCAGACAAGATACTTACACCAGGGTGGGTTTGCCAGCAACCCTAGGATCACTCACGACCTCTTCCACAAGCCTTTTTACTTCTCCCATTCTCCGAATGTCACTGCAATCCACAACAAAAATGATTCCAAAGGCGTTGGCATAATAGCTCTTCCAAACCTTTCTGATGTTTTTCCCACCTTCCACGTCAAATATGGAGATGTCATATTTGCCCGTCATTATATTATCTCTTGAAAAACCTATTGTAGGTTCTGTTGAAGAAAGAAAAAGGAAAACGCAATCAAAATACTACAGATGCCCAAAATTTAAAAACAAAACAGAAAAAGCTTGAAATATTTAAGGACAGGCAGAACCTGGGGGGATGGAAACAAAGTTAATGCTTCTGGTTCCCTCCCACATCCCAAAGGAGAGTAGGTTGGTAAATTACAGGTTGACAGGTAGAAGGTCTGTATTTTTCTGTGTTATGAGACATGCTGAGGTTATTTCAACTCTAAATCAAGTCCATTCACCATTAAATTTTAAATAAATTATCAGCTTATTGCTAATTTTCTGTTTGATAAGCATCCCCATTAAAAACCTTGGTATGTTTAGGCTATATTAAAAGCACTGTACAAAAGAACTAGAAAATGCTGTTGATGCAACGTTTTAAAAGAAAGAATAGGATGAGAAAAGGAAACAAAGAACAAAATTGAAGGTGTACAAGATTGAAAGGCAGGAGGAATTAAGTTATGATGGAATCATAATTGGACAAGCAGAGTCCACATGAGTTATAAATAGCAAAAGCAAATGTCTCAAAAACAAAAGGGATAGAATATTTCTGATCTGAATAATTGTGCTCAAATGATCAGTCTAAACGGATACGAAGTAAGCGGTCATTAGGTATAGATAGACAAAAAAGCTGGAGTAACTAGTTCCCCAAGCTTCCATCAAGCCATGTTAGGGGGGGGGGGGTCAAAGGGCGAGACCATGAAGTGCAAAATTAAAAAGTCTGGTTTAGAGTCTTTTTGTAGATGGGAATGTTGTGCCCCATAATCCAATGAATTTAGTCTTCCCCGTATAGGGATGACCACAGCATCTGGTCCCCTAAACTGTGCAAAGAAGTACAATAAAGCTAAAAGTAAGGAAAGGATGATTATTAGATTTTATAAACTCATTATTGCCACCTACTGTAAAAACTAGCAAGAAAAAGCTGCAGAACTTGAAATTGAGACCGATATCATAAGGCAATCTAACCAATTGCACTTACTCTTAATGTCCACTTAATACAAAATCAAAAACCAGTGGCTCCTATAATGTGAATCCATTTCGCTGCCAACACCCACTATGGCTTAAACCTGCAGCCATCAAGTAATTCCGTTTTCTGAATTTGTAATGGGAGCTACCTATCATTAATTCTGCTGGTGGCCTATTTAGCTCGAGATTACAAGATTTCCTGTAAAAATTAATCCTTCCATAAGCTAGGGTACTGGGTCCGATTTACCCCTACCCCAAAGTGAACATTGGACTTTGTCTATGGAACTGGTGCAATACAATGCTGAGAACTATATTTTGCACTTTGTATCTACCCCGTTGTTCTAGCTATTGTACTGCAGTGCGAATTGATAGTATTGATGTATAATATATCTGATCTGTTTGGATCGTATGCAAAACAAAGCTTTTCGCTATATCTGTGACAACAATAAACCTAATAAACGAAAACACCACATCTGGTGCTTGTGCAGGGTACTGGCAGCTGTTTCTGCAGGGATGAATGGAAAAGAGTCCTAATTTTGAGAAGATAGATACAAAATGCTGGAGCAACTCAGGTTTCGGGTCAAGACTCTTCTTCAGACTGAAAGTCACTGGAAAGGAAAATGAGATATAGATGACGATGTAGAGAGATATAGAACAAATGAGGGAAATATCTGCAAAAAAAGTTGCAAATAAGTAAAATGCAGGAGAGGCCATCATCTCCTGTTTTTTTCTTGAATAATCATGGCTTGTTTTGGTCCTAATACTCAGAATTTAATTTTCATCACTTATTTGCTTAATTATATTATTACTCCAGCTGTCATTTTCTCCCTCCCAAAGTGCTCATGGAAAGAAAATTCTCAACTCTCATTTTCATACCTCCCTCTGTCAATGTTCTTGATTTTTTTGTAACCAAAGGTAAATTTTGTGGTAACAGCTATATTCGAAGCAGATCAGACTGCGGAATCCAATTGTAATGTGCTGGTCACGAAATGCTAAGTGTATGTATTGTATGATCATGAAATTAAAATATCTTGACCATAACATCCCAATGATCTAAAGAACATATCAAACAAGTTTTCATCTGTGCAAGTAATGACCTTTATTAGTTGCAAGTAATGCCACCTCCACAATATAATTATGCAATTAAGTGATTAAAATTAAATTTGGAGTATAAGAAGCAAAACGAGGCATTTTGGACAAAACTGAGTCAACTTTAGTGTTTTAATATCTACAACAGAAGCAGAGATTTATAATTCTCTGTACTTTCAGAGATTCCTTACCTCCCAAAATCCCTGTTCTTCCAGAATTATCCAATCTCAACAGCATGAGAGTAATTTTCCTATGAAATGAACAATTGCGAACAATTTTTCCATTAATTCAACAATAAATGTGAACCAAATGTTAAAGTGCAGAGCTCGGAAAATGGTGAAACATTATAAATCATTTATAAATTGTTTACCAATAAAATCATTTTTCAGAATCACATTCCCACTACTACAGTAATGCTGTTGTATGGTTTCAACCGAGCACAAAATATGTGTTCCCTTTGGCACATTACAAGGAGCAAACCATATGGCAAACTGAAGGGACAAAACTTTATACTGAGTATTCAATATTTGTTAAGGGTCTGTGAATAAATGAAGAATTGATTTTAGGCATCATCAGAAACATATGTAGAAATCAGACAGGAACAATAAAAGAATATTCCCTGCAGCAATAAGGTAAGTACAGATCAGAACCCACAAAAGAAGCAGAGGCAACTTTACCGATTTGGCTGGAAGGAAAATGTGGGATAAGAGACTGTAAAAGATTCTTTTTTGTGGATGTGTTGATTAAGGTTAGAGATACAGTGTTGGAACAGGCCTTTCGCCCCACCGAGTCTGCTCCTAACAACGATTACCCTCCAACTGCAGATTTATCAACATTCTGTCAATTACAACACCTGCCACATGTTGAACGAAAGGAAAAAAAAATCAGGAAACTATTAAACTACCAATCCTCAAAAAGTTAAAAGGCAAATGGAACTGGCAAGATTAATTATTCTGCAGAAGTAATTTGCCAGTGATCCACCCACCTGACTGATATTTAACATGACATATTTCACTTAGAGATATGACAATCAGAATACCCCAAATTATATTTTTGCGTTGTAAAATAGCTTTACAGGGAAAGTATTTAAGGGCCTGTTCCACTTAGTCGATTTTTTAGGTGGTTTTTTAGGCGACTGTCACAGTCGTAGCAGATCGCCAAAATTTTCCTTTACCCGACGACAATGACCACGACAATGCCGAGTTAGGTCGAGATTACACCGTCTTTGGAAACATCGCGAAATTCCCACGCTGTCAATGCTTCTCCGGCGTCCTAATTTTCGCTGAAATCACTGACAAGTCGGTAAGTACTTGAGAGTTTTGAAATGTAACATCTTGCCCGCGGTACTTGAAAACCAAGCTTCACGATAACAAGGCATAAACTGGATTGACTTCCAGTTTACTAATAGCAGTATTAAGAAATTTAATTTTTAAAGTGGTTAAATGGATTTTTGTGATGAGTGTGGACATTCTTTGAAAATGTACGGGAGATGCATATCTGGTTTCTGGGTTGCATATCTGGGTTGGGAGCACACTTTAAATGTAATCACTGAGGGCCATAAACATCGCGAAAATTCCCACGCTTACCTGACCATTAAACTGTCGCCTCCAATCTACCTGTCAAATGTCCTGACGGTAAATAAATTGGTTAAACACAAGTATTTTATGGTATCTTCAAATGACTTTACTTAATTTAATATTACGTGCTTCTAAATGCATCTAAGACAACCTAGCAAACCTGGGGACAGCACGCGACAGCGCCCGCAATAAGCAACGATACCTGGCGACAAGCCAGCTGTCGCCGAGAAATTTTACTCCGGTTGATTTCTCAGCGACGTGCTGAGATCCACTACGATTCTTGGAAGACTCCTCACGATCATGCCCACGACACCCTGGCGAACTCTCAGAAGGCAGTGGAGGCCAATTCTCTGAAAGCATTCAAGAGAGAGCTCGATAGAGTTCTTAAGGATAGCGGAGTCAGGGGGTATGGGGAGAAGGCAGGAACGGGGTACTGATTGAGAATGATCAGCCATGATCACATTGAATGGCGGTGCTGGCTCGAAGGGCCGAATGGCCTCCTCCTGCACCTATTGTCTATTGTCTATTGACAGCCTAGTCGCCGGCAGTCACCTTAAAATCGCCTAAGTGGGACAGGCCCTTAACTATGTAGACGCCCAGTTATTATTAATATATTTGGTGAGCTGTTGGGATTGAACTTCAGCAATGGATCACAAATCCTGAATATCACTTAAGCCAACAAAAAGATATTGGGCTGGTTTATATTTAATTATAAACAAATATTAGAGGCAGTGGCAATTTGGACTGAAATTCCCCAACATAGCAAGGGGGAACTAAGTCAACCAACACAGGAAATCCCCAATAAACTGAACCCAAATTCCTATTCCTATCCAGGAAATAAAATATAAAATTTGTTTTCTTTACTTTGTTTATGATCTATTTTTAATTAACTTATTTGAATTATTAAAATAATTCAAATAGGCTGTAAAGAACTTTGATAACCAGACAAATGTAAACATTCTTACTGACTTGACAGTAGGGAAAACCAATGGGAGTTTTGCTCTCTGAAAGGCTGTTAGAAACATGCCAAGGCTGGGTCTCAGCTGTACTCTGGACGAGGCGGAATTGGCAATAATGTATTGCTATACATTTCAGAGGCGAGGCAAGGCAACACAAGACAAATGGAGTTCATATCTGTACCAGATTAGTACTTAAGATTGGTTGGAGGGAAGGAAGGAAAGAAGGAAAGGAGGAAGATAAACTGTGGCATTCGATCCACAGAAAATGCTTCTCACTGCATTGACAAATTTAATGCACAAAATACAATGATTTTAAGGGTTACAAAAATAATAAAGACAATAGAACACATATTATTATTTATTGTCACCATTCACCATACTTTTTAAAGAATATCTTGTCTGCCAGGTGCTAATATCATTAGCTGAGAGATAAATAAATACTTTTCTTCATTGATATCTACTTGCCTTTAGCACACAGACATTTAAGCAATGTTAATAGATTAAGCTTAAGCAAATATACATGGATATTACATAAATTAATGTTTTGAGCATATTGAAGTACACAAATGGATTATTAAACATTTAACTTTAGAAGTTGTTGAATTCTTTTGATTTGACTGTACAATTTATGTTGCTGGCTTACATATAGATAGGGATCATTGTTATATAAAGTTTTGAAAAGTAGTCCATGCCTTTGAGGGAAGTTAGTTTTGAAAACATCCTTTCCTTTATTACATTTAAATTGTCATACAAGGGGAATTTTCAAACCCAGTTGAAATTCATATATTTTCTTTTCATCCAGTCAAACCCCTGTCCCCTGTTTCCATCAACGGCGTGGATGTGCAGTTTACCAGGGAGTACAAATACCTTGGAGTGTACCTGGACAGTAAACTGGACTGGTCCAGGAATGCTGAGGCCCTGTACAAGGGACAGAGCCGGCTGTACTTTTTGAGAAGGCTCGGCTCCTTCAAAGTCTGCAGTAAGATGCTGCAGATTTTCTACCAATCGGTGGTAGCCAGTGCCATCTTTTTCGCTGTCGTGTGCTGGGGCAGCAGGGCGAAGGCTGTAGACGCCAATAGGATTAACAAACTCATCAGGAAGGCTGGCTCCATCCTGGGGGTGGAGTTGGATTCATGGAAGGTGGTCTTGGAGGGGAGCATGCTCCTCAAATTGGCTCGAAGGGCCGAATGGCCTCCTCCTACACCTATTTTCTAAGTTTCTAAATTGTGGAGCATCCTGGACAATACAGCTCACCCCCTCCATGACGCACTGGTCAACCTGAGGAGTTCCTCCAGCAACAGGCTGGTTCCACCAAGATGCAAGACAGAACGCCACAGGAGATCCTTCTTCCCTGTGGCTATCAAACTGTACAACTCATCCCCCTTCTGTCTTGGGCTAGACTGAGACTGGCTCGACTCCCCTCCCCCCTCTCTGAACATCTCCAATCCTTTCCACTCATCACTTTAATTTCATGTTTCGTGTATTCTGTGTTTTTATGACTGTTGGCCGATCAATTTCCCTTCTGGGATAAATAAAGTTCTATCATATCGTATCGTATAATGGAAAAATTCATTGCTAACAGGAATCATAAGTTTAAATCATACCCGTCAGGTTCTCGACGTTTGACCCAACTGCAGCACTGCCTCATGAGGCTAAACATGTCTGCCCAATGGCTACACGTCCGCTATACAAAGAGATAATTCTCTGCAACAAAATGAAGAAAGCTTATATCAACCAGCGTTCACTAGAAAATATTTGCAAAGATAGAAATAACAAACTTATTGTTATTTCGTGCAAACGAAAAAGGATTAATGGCTTGAAGTGCAAAGTAAGTAAGAGGATATAAATCATAACTGTATTATTGATATTCAAAGCCAGGTGTGTTCTTCCAAGGCTGACAGATGTTGAACATAGAAAATTTTGAATGGATACATTCAGCACGTCAGTGGAGAGTCCACTGATGCTAAATGATCATTTTGTGGCAATCATTTTGTAGCAATCATCGTTTTGTTTCAGATTTCTAGCACCTGTTTTTCTTTAACATATCCATTATTGGCAGATCTCTGGACTAATTATCTAAGTTATAAGCAATCACTTCTCATCAATATTTTTCACATAAAGACATTGGAACTGTAGTTAAATGCAGCAATTATAAAAAATCAATTGCTATCAAAGCCTCTCTCTCTCTTCCTCGTGCCCCACCTGGAATGCACGCCCACAATCCCACCCCACCCCTCCCCCCTTCTAACTATTTTCCGTCCTCTGGCCACATTTCATGCCTCTGAGATAGTGTAGAATTTTTAATAAAAAGTCCATAATTTTTCCAACTTAGAAGTTTAATGTTCACTTTCCATCTCAAGCATGTTTCTTCACCCTGACTTTTTAGAATTACTCTAATTCGACATCAAAAAGAATTATGCTGCTCAGAAGCCTGATAGCAGAGGAGAAAGAAGCTATTCCAGAGTCTGGTGGTGTACACATTCAAGCTTCTGAATCTTTTTTTTCCGCTGAGAGCAGATAGGAGGAATGTCCAGGGTGGGACAAGTCTTTGATTATGTTGTCAGCTTTTCCGATACATTGTGAAGTGTAAATGGTGGAGCATTTGATCTGTGTGATGGACTAGACTACGTAGTCATAAAATGGAGATGGGATCACAACCCAGCGTATTGGAAAATGTTATGAAAAATATTACCTCTACAAGCCTAAACTGTGCAAACCTCCACAGCCCAGTGCTTCGGCCAAAGATTTTTTTAAAAATAGAAATTGATTAAAAGAAGTGAACATTCATTTTGATAAGGGAGTATTTTCGAATTCTATGAATGAAAATTAGAATAGAAAAAATTCTAAGGTTAAATAATTCTTGTTATTAATGTTTTGAAATATAGAGTGTGATTACACAAGATCTTAGTCCAGACTTAGAAATAGTATTACAAAGAAAACTATCCGCACATCATGTGGACAGTGGTGCTCCGCAGTCATCGATGCTGGGACGCTCACTTGCAATCTATATACTGAAACTCTCGTTTGTTATCTTGTTTGTGACTGAACTTCAGCCAAAACGGTACATGATAGCGCGACAATTTTAGGCCCACCTTACTCACCATTGTCATGTAGTTTTATTGAAAGTAGTTTATTGCAAGTAGTTTTATTGAAATCGGTGTTATATTTTTTAAGTTATTCACATTTTTAAGTTTAAAAGGAGGGGAGGGGGAGGGGAGGAGGGAGGGAGGGGGAGTGGGGGAGAAGGGAGAGGGGAGGGGGGATTGAGGAGAGAGGGGAGGGGGAGGACAGGGTGCTGCACCAATGCAGGAGAGGTTTAGGCCCAACGGGTCCACTTGGTCTAGTTATAAATAAAAATGTAGATGGATTGGTTAGTCGGTTTGCAAATGACACAGAATTTGGAGTTGCAAACAGTAAAGACTTGTGCTCTACGATATAGTTATATTTAACTTTCCTGCCCATGTCTGAAATGGATTTAAAAGTTTACTGTATACTGGAAATTTGAAATCAAAACAGAAAATGCTGGGAACACTCAGCAGATTATTTTTGTGTCTGTTTACAATACTTGGTTTTAAAGGTACTTTTTAGATTTTGGTCTTGTGTTGGTAACTGTTTCAAGATCAATCATTTGAATGTAAAGCAAACATTAACCCTACATAGAATAGCCTTTATTGTCATCCAAAAACATGTTTTTGGACGAAATTACGTTACCCCTAGTCAACAATGAGAAGCAATAAAAAGAAAGCAATAACACACACAATCACAAAAATCATCATAAAACAAAAAACATCCATCACAGTGAGTCTCCTCCAGTCACCTCCTCACTGTGATGGAAGGCCACAATGTCTTTCTCTTCCCTGCCGCCTTCTCCCGCGGTCAGGCAGTAGAAATTGCCACGTCGGGGCGGTTGGGGCTCCCGACATTGAAGCCCCCGCCGGGCGGTGGAAATCCCGTGGCCTTTTCCAGGCTGCGCCGGACGGTGAAAGGTCTGCAGCGGGCCGACCCAAGCCTCGCAATTCAGGGCAGACGAAGACGCTGCCACTGCCGGAGCTCCTGAAGTCGGCCCCCACCCAGGGGCCTGCGAGCTTCAGACGTCCACAGGGCCCGCGGCCGAAGCCTCCGAAGGCGAGTCGCAGCTGCACTCACAGTGCCACCACAGCCTCCGAAGACAGTCTGCGGGCTCGGCAAACCAGGTGGTCCCAGCTGGAGACCGCAAGCTCCAGGTGTTTGGCCGATGGTAGGCCGCAGCGAGAACGGAGACACGTTCGGAAGATACAATTTTTATAGTTCCCCCCGCCTCCCCTCACATAGTACACAACCACAAAAAAAGACTACATCACATCCAACACTTACAATTAAGAAAAAACATACAAAACTCCATCCAACATTCTCGGACGCTATATATACATTCAATACATACATTCAATACACCAATTACACAAAATTCCCATGTGGCCCACTGGCATGGAATCCATTTCCTTATTTTGAGGGTCTTCTCCACCACACCCTGCCCCAATGTCCAGCAGCGGAAGGACCGTAGACTGTGGCCTTCCCCCACAGAGCCTTGGCGTTGGCTGCACCGAGCTTCAGTGCGTCCCTCAGCACCTACTCCTGTAGCCTGCAGCGGGCCAGTCGGCAACATTCCCCGACGGACAGCTCGCTCCTCTGGGAGGTCAACAAAGCTCAGGCAGACCAAAGAGCGTCTTTCACCAAGTTGATGACTTTCCCTGGGAACAGTCCGTAAATCAGAGTCCTCTGCAACGGAGCTGTTCGGAATAAACCGTGACAGGGACCCTTGCAAACCTCTCCAGACTCTCTTTGTAAATCCACACTCTGCGAAGAGGTGGGCAACCGTCTCCTCTCCATAGCAGCATCGTCCTGAGGGCAGAGTGCGCTGGTCGTGAGGTTCTGGCAGTGCAGGAAGGATCTGACTGGGAGGGCTCCCCTCACCGCCAGCCAAGCCAGGTCTTGGTGCTTGTTGGGGAGTTCTGGCGATGAGGCATTTGGCCAGACAAGCTGGGCAGTCTGCTCTGGGAACCACGCCACAGGATCCATGGAGTCATTGACCAACCTCCTGTCCCGACGACTACCACGCTCTCTGCCCTTGGCAGCCGCTGGTTATTTATAGCCCCCGGTAACCCCGGTAACTTCGGTAACCAGTCTCCGGTAACCCCGGTAACCAGTCCTCGGTAACCCCGGTAACCAGTCCCCGGTAACCCCGGTAACCAATCCCCGGTAACCCGTCCCCGGTAACCCCGGTAACCAGTCCCCGGTAACCCCGGTAACCAGTCCCCGGTAACCCCGGTAACCAGTCCTCGGTAACCCCGGTAACCAGTCCCCGGTAACCCCGGTAACCAGTCCCCAGTAACCCTGGTAACCCCGGTAACCCGTGTAACCCCGGTAACCCGTGTAACCCCGGTAACCCGTGTAACCCCGGTAACCCGTGTAACCCCGGTAACCCGTGTAACCCCGGTAACCCGTGTAACCCCGGTAACCCGTGTAACCCCGGTAACCCGTGTAACCCCGGTAACCCGTGTAACCCCGGTAACCCGTGTAACCCCGGTAACCCGTGTGTCCCCGGTAACTCCGGTAACCAGTCCCCGGTAACCAATCCCCGGTAACCCGTCCCCGGTAACCCCGGTAACCAGTCCCCGGTAACCCCGTTAACCAGTCCCCGGTAACCCTGGTAACCAGTCTCCGGTTGCCATGGAGACGGGGTGGGACGGGTTACTTGGTTCCCGGCGGCCCGGTGGATTTGTGACGTCACCCCCTCCAGCGGCTCTCGCTCCGTCCCGGGTCAACGTTCCGTTCCAGGGCAGCACAAGCGCCGCTGCTGTCAACCCAGAAACTCCCACTGTCATTTGGTCTTTGCATTGTGCTGCTGACAAGTCGAATAAAATGGTGCTGACAATTTTAGGCGGTCCCACGTTTTAAAATGATGCGCGGAAAGCAGAGTTGCAAATCTAGGCACTTACCGCAATGCAAGTTTATGGAGTAACTTAGATAGACTGACAGACTGAAGCAGTCATTTCATACCACTTGCTTCCCTCTCCCTTGACTTTCAACCTGAAGAAGTCTCGGCCCATCACCCAATCCTTCTCTCCAGAGATGCTGCCTGTCCCGCTGAGATACTCCAGCACTTTGTGTCGAGCTTCGGCGTAAAGCAGCATCCGCAGTTAATTCCTACAGTTGCGAGATTCCCTGAAGCATTATGGTGACAAGTCAAATAAATTAAATTTACGGTTTTAGCCAATCTCATGTTTAAACGTTCAGCACGATGCAAATCCAGGCACTGATGCATTTCCAGTTTACGGAGTAACGAGATTTCCTAAAGAAGGATGCAGAGTCTCGACCCGATACGTCACCCATTCCCTCTCTCCAGAGATGCTGCCTGATCCGCTGAGTTACTCCAGCATTTTGTGTCTACCAAAGAGATTGAACATACAGTTTTAGGCAGCCTCGCGTTTAAGCTGATGCGCGTAAAGCGGGGTGCAAATCCGGGCACTTTATGCATTGCAAGTTTATAGGGTAACGGGATTTCCTAATTCGTTATGATGGTGACAAGTCAAAGAAATTGAACTAAAGACAGACACAAAATGTTGGAGAAACTCAGCGGGTCAGGCAGCGTCTCTGGGGAGAAAGAATGGGTGATGTTTCGGGTCGAGTCTTCAGATTGAAAGTCAGCGGACAGGTAAGCTAGAGGTGTGAAATGACTTCTTCAGTCTGTCAGTCTATCTTCGTTACTCCATAAACTCTGGAGACGCTCCCTAAGCCGCTGACTTACTCCAGTACTGTGTGTCTATCTGGTATAAACGAGCGTATGCAGTTCCTTTTCATTACATTACATTACAAGAAATTGAACTTTAAGCTACCCCACGCTCAAACTGATGACGCACGTACATCTGGATGCAAATCCAGGCATTTATGCACTGCAGGTTTATTGAATAACGGGATTTCCTAATGCTTAGGTCAAGACTATCATTTTTGACATCCCTCAAATGTGGTGGGTTGCTATTCTTCTGCCTTCCGCTCTTTTGCACGTGCCACGAGAGACTCTAGATATGGACCACATAGATTTCATCTGTTTAGTTTATGAACGCCTTTTCTATTAATCCGCAAATAGATATTTGAGACATCCCAGAGCCTTCTTACCCAAATAACAGAAACCCAACAAACGTGCATGCTTTGAAGATAGCAGAAATTAATTCAATATCAAATCATGCTAAAAAAAAACACACACGCAGCAATGTTAAATAGTAATAATTAATAAATAGTTCCTTGCAGCCATCAGGCTATTAAACACTACAACCTCCAAATAAGCTCTAAACTGCATAGACTTGGGGCATTGGTTTGTCTCTGCACCATTATTGTTTGTGTGAACTTTTATTCTTGTTTATGATATTGTTTACAGAGTTCTATGTTTACATAGTCTGTTGTGCTGCTGCCAGTAAGAATTTCAATGTTCTGTCTGGGACACATGAGAATAAAACACTTTTGACTCTTATCATATCATATATATACAGCCGGAAACAGGCCTTTTCGGCCCTCCAAGTCCGTGCCGCCCAGTGATCCCCGTACATTAACACTATCCTACACCCACTAGGGACAATTTTTACATTTACCCAGCCAATTAACCTACATACCTGTACGTCTTTGGAGTGTGGGAGGAAACCGAAGATCTCTTATATCTTAAGAAACTTCCTGAATCTGGAGGTATGTTTTTTCAAACTTCTGTACCTCTTGGCTGATGGGACAGGGGAAAAGAGGGAGTGACCGGAGTGAGACAGGTCTTTGTTTATGCAGGTAGCTATGCCGAGGCAGAGTGAATTGTAGATGGAGTCATTAGAAGAGAGGTTGGTTTGTGTTATGGTCTGGGCTCCATCCATAACTCTCAGTAATTTCTTGCAGTCGTGGATGGAGCTGTTCACAAACTATGCTGTTATGCATCCTGATAAAATGCTTTCTATGGTGCATCGTAGACGTTGGTGATGTTTGTTGGGGACATGCTGGACTTCCTAAGCCTTTTAATGAAGTAGAGGTGTTGGTGTAAGATCACCCCCTCATCCTCCTGTGCTGCTGTCAACTGATGGTCAACCAGAATGCATAGGTTGCTTATGTTGCAGCTCCATAGAAGACAAATTTCTGCTGCATTTCAGCTTGGAGCACTCAGATGGTCCATGCTAGGAAGGTCTATAGATGGAGGCCATAGAGTGTGCTTATGAAGATGCATTAGGCATAGTCCAACCACCGCAAGACCCGCATGTGATCTCCACGTGTGGAGACCTGATCCACCATTGCACATGGCTTTGTATGGAGCCTGAAGTTCATGGTTTGTGAAAGTGGATGTGGTGGCTCAATGCCAACGTTCATGAATGCAAGCACAGTGCTCCATCACATGGCAGAGGTCACAACCTCCATTTCAGTAAAGTCAAAGGTCTAGCATCAGGCTCTAAATGTCCCTGCAAGGGAGGCACTTCCAACCTGCAATTCCACCCCAGCAAATTGCCTTCCAGCAGGAGTCAAGGGGTGTGGAGACGGACCACAATAGTGCACTGCTCTGCATAAAATGAACATGCTTGAAAGGAAAGATTTAATAGGCTCCTTTGGTGCAATTTTTTCCAATCTACCAGCAGGCATGCACGTCAGCCAGCTGGCTCTCAGACTGCCACTGTTAATAGCCTCCGACCGAGCCACCTTGCTGAGTTATCTAGTTTCAGAACTGCTCATAGTTTCCTGCACCAAATATCAAACATCCACCAACAAATGAGATGTGTTAGAATGTCAGGTCAGATCAGATAGTGATAACCAACTATCACAATGATGAAACAAAATACAGAGCAGAGGTGCAGAACCTGGCGGAGTGGTGCTCTGATAACAACCTGTCCCTAAATACCACCAAGACCAAGGAGCTGATCATCAACTTCCGTAGGTCACACAATGGGGAATACGCCCCGATCTTTATCAACGGGGACAGTGTGGAGAGAGTGTCCAGCTTCAAGTTTCTGGGCACTCACATTTCGGTGGACCTCACATGGTACAATAACACAGCTGTGCTGGTCAAGAAGGCACAGCAACGATTGTTCTACCTAAGAACACTGAAAAAGTCTGGTCTACCCCAACAGCTGCTGATGACATTCTACCGCTGCACCATAGAGAGCATCCTAACACATGGCATCCCTGTGTGGTACCTCAGCTGCACGGAGGCAGAGAGGAAAGCTCTTCAGCGGGTAGTCCATAGAGCTCAGAGGACCATCGGAACACAGCTCCCAGCCTTGGAGGGCATCTACAACACACGATGCCTCAGAAAAGCCACCAGCATCCACAAAGACTCTTCACACCCCTGCAACAGTCTGTTCAAACTTCTACCATCGGCAGACGGTACAAGGCCTTCTATGCCCGCACCTCCAGACTCAGGAACAGCTTCATCCCCAGGGCCGTAGCTGCTATGAACCGGTCCTGCTGAGCCGGATGGTCACATCGCACAGTGAACCGGCACAGATCTACTTACACTTTATTCTGTTTAATACTGTTCTAATTTGTTTCATTGGGTTGTATAAATACTGACTAGCTAATTAATTTATTGCATCGTATGGGAGGCGCATTCCCAATCTCGTTGTACCCCTGTACAATGACAATAAAGATATATTGTATTGTATTGATGGGAGAGGGGAGGAGTGTCTGAGGTGAGAGTCGCCCTTGATTATGCTGATGTCTTTACTGAGGCAGCATGAAGTGTAGATGGATTGAATGGAAGGGTGGTTGATTTGCGTAATTGTCTGGGCTGCATCCACAATCCTCTGCAATTTCTTGCGGCCTTGGATGAAGCTGTTCCAAAATCATGTACAGTTGTACATGTACAATCATGATCATTGTACAGTTCACAGAGTACAATGCTTACCTATCTACTGTGCCCGATCGTGTGGATTGGGCGCCGCTGGAGGCCCCACAGAGGTCGGACGAGTGCATGGATCGGACGCTCCCTGCAGCAGTGGAGGACATTGACAGCATCACCAGGCCAGGCCGACCCCTGCAACACTGAACCTATGCCGCTACAAGGATAAGAGGTCTATAACACCAAGAGAAGACTAGATATTTTTAAGAACTATCACCCTTGAAGAGTACAAGCTGGTGCTGGAAACATAGTAACTCTTTGTGTACTGTTTCAGTTTAATCTACTAATCTTATGTTATAATTGTTGTACCTACTTGTTCTAGTGCTGTATTGTTCTATATTCCACGTCAAAAGATTTTTGTTCAGTATAGATTGTTGCTAAACAGGTCCACTGGCTTAATTGGGTGATTAATTGAGTCTCCCAGCTGATGGTTGATCGAATGGAGCGATCACTGTAAAGCCTCCCAAAATGCAATGAAACGCGGCATGTATCCAAAGAAGTAGTGCTTTATTCTCTAGGCAAGTACATAATTACAACCACGCACAATGTGACATTGTTAAAGCAGGCACACATGTCTCACCAGTCCATTAACATCATATTTTGACCCATATGTGGATGGGGAGCAGGTAACATGTTCAAGTTTAAAGTTGCACTTCACAACAATCACACCACCATTAAACTATCATTGAAAATATAAATGGATTGTTAATGCCTTTGACTGCAGAATACCAATTGTAATTTTTTAAATTACAGTTTACAGGTAACTCCAGACTCAACAAATAACAAAACAAGTCAATTTACTTGTTTTCTTAAGTGTGCTCAAACATGGGCATACAGAATCACTGTTGTATTTTATATTTTCATTTGGTCACAGAGTTATGAAGTATTACATTTATCATGGGAATCTTTCAGGTAACAATCTTCCATCATACAAAATTGACCAGCGAGCTGAGAATATAAAATATAAAATTGCGCTTTTTGTTAAATGCTCAAAGTGATGTAATTAATTTTCTCTTTGTATATTAAACGGTAAAAAAAACCCAGAAACAACTTGAACAATACTGGAAATTATTATTAAGAAGATTGCAGAGTAGAAACTTTTTTTGATACACATTTTTTTTTCTATGTTGTGTAATAAACTAACAAAACAAAAAAGGCTTACATTTCAACGTACAAAATGAAACTGGTATGAAATCCACTTACAAAATTGTAATATTTTATGTGTAGGTTAGAGATAGGCCCTTCAACCCACCAGATCCATGCTGACCATCGATCACCTGTTCACGCTAATTCTGTGTTATCCCAGTTTCTCATCCACTCCCGTCATAATTTACATAGTCCAATTAACCTACAAACCTGCACGTCTTCTTAAGGATGTGGGATGAAACCTGAGGAAACCCACCTGGTCACGGGGAGAATGTGCAAATTCCATACACACAGTACCAGAGGTCAGGAGAAGGTTCAGAGGAGATTTCCAAGAATGATCCCAGGATTGGGTTAACATATGATGAGTGTTTGACAGCACTGGGCCTGTACTCGCTGGAGTTTAGAAGGATCAGGGGAGGCCTAATTGAAACTTGCCGAATAGTGAAAGGCCTGGATAGAGTAGATGCGGAGAGGATGTTTCCACTTGTGGGAGAGTCTAGGACAAGAGACCATAGGCTCAGAATAAAGGGACGTTCCTTTAGAAAGCTGAGGAGGAATTTCTTTAGTCAGAGGGTGGGGGATTTACGTAATTCATTGCCACAGAAGGTTGTGGAATACGTCAATGGATATTTTTAAGGCGGAAATTGATAAGATTCTTGATTAGTATGGGTGTCAGGGGCTGTAGGGAGAAGGCAGGAGAATGGGGTTGAGAGGGAAAGATAGATCAGCCATGAATGAATGACAGAGTAGCCTTGATGGACCGAATGGCCTAATTCTGCTCCTAGAACTTATGAGGATTGAACCCGGGTGCCTGGAGCTGTGAGGGAGCAGCTCTAACCACTGCCCCACTTGCTGCCCTTCATATCCACCCTGTCAAGTCACAGTGGAAGGTCGGGAAGTGCAGTTTGAAAAGGGGAGAGGGTATAAACTTGGAGATTTACCCCGAGAGACACCTGATGTTTCAGAAATAACGTACAGTTAAGAAATTAAACTGACAGAACTTTTGTGAAAGTAAATATATATAGCTTTTGGATACACAATTAAAAAAATATCCTGACCGTATATTTAATGCAATACATTGAGACTAGAGGAACTATGCTATTTCAGTTAATTTTACAATTTGTAAACAGAATTTTCAACAATATTCATATCACACCATAATATATGTAATAAAAAATTTAAAACGTATTTTTCCTGATATCTTAATGGCAGTACTAGCTAGCTGTTCAAAAAGTAATTGACTAATGCTACAATCATTTTAAAAGAAATTTCTTTTGAATGTGCAAACGTTTAGTTACAGTACAATATTTAATTAATACGATCTGGCAATCTTGCCAGGGAACACCATCTACACAAAGAAACACCATCTTTTAATGTTTATCTTGGTCCCAGTTCTTGTAAGTCTTCATTTGGAGTCAAAGTGCTTGCGATGAGGTGTTCAAATTTTGTCATTTGAATGCCAGTATCTTAATCTCCAAATAATGTCCAACCCTAAAAAAAGACAAACCACATTATAGACGAATAATATTAAGAGACCAAAATGCAATTTGTTTCAGCCAAGTACCAAGAAGTATATGTCTGCTTTTGTGTGTGTGGGTCAACCATAACCCAAAAGACCACCAAATGTTGACGACATTGTTTATTGATTTCACCAGCTCAGATTCACCAGCTAATGCAAAACTTCTTCAAAGAGTGAAGCTTGATCCCCATAAGTAACAAGAAAGGTAGGCCATATGTTCTCTTGAATCTGCCCTGCCATTCAACAAGACTATTGTTGATCTGACATTCCTCATCCACTTTCCCACAGTTTGCCTATTGCCCTCAATTCCTTTACTGAGCCAATTCAACCAGAGCTACCATCTAACTCATTGGAAACTATCGGACTATCTTTAATTGGACTTTACCTCACACTAAACATTATTCCCTTTACGCTGTACCCTAGCATGCAATAGCAAAGCTTTTCACTGTATCTCAGTCCATGTGACAATAAACTAAACTTTATCCAGTCCAGCCCTCGAGGAATCTTTGATGTTTCTACCCGAAACGTCCCCACTCCATGTTCTCCAGAAATGCTGCCAGACCTGCTGAGTTACTGAGCATTTGCTGAGCATTTTGTGTCTATCTTCAGCAACAAACTAATATTGTTTCCCCCTAACTGCAAAAATGTTCAATCTCAATAATTTATCGGTTTCTGCACGAATACTTCCCTTTTCATAGACACCTGCTGCATGCAGTCATTATTTCATTTGGATCTCTAGTGCCCCATGGTTGAGGCATCATCGGGCTGACTGAACCGGCTAAGCTGCCAAACACGTTAAAAGATTCACACACAAGTTTCAACATAATGTAAACAAACTATCTGGAGCAGTCAAACCATGTACCTTCTGAGTAGGCTTATTTAATGATAAGGTGAGGCGGAACAGTGCCTTACAGTGCCAGAGACCTGATTTCGATCCAGACTACAGATGCTGGCTGTATGAAGTTTGTACGTTCTCTGTGAGCATGTGGGTTTCCTCCCACACTCCAAAGACGTACAGGTTTGTAAGTTCATTGGCTTCGGGAAAATTGTGAATTGTCCCTAGTGTGTAGGATAGTGCTGGTGTATGGGGTGATCACTGGTTGACACGGACTTAGTGTTTAGTTTAGAGATATAGAGCAGAAACAGGCTCTTTGGCCCATCGAGCCTGCATTGACCAGTGATCACCATTTATATTAGCAATATCCTTCATCCACTAGAGCCAATTTTACATTTACATCAAACTAATTAACCTACAAACCTGTATGTCTTTGGAGTGGGGGAGGAAAGCAAAGATCTCGGAGAAAACCCACTCAGGTAACGGGGAGAAGGTACAAACTCCATACCAACAGCAGCCGTAGTCAGGAACGAACCTCAGTCCCTGGCGCTGTAAACGTTATAAGGCAGCAACTCTACCACTGTGCCACCCTAAAGGGCTGAAGGGTCTGTTTCCGCGCTGTATCTCTAAAGTCTAGTCGATAAATGGGTTATTTGGGCATCATCGGTGGAGCCGGCCGTCTTCGGAGGCTGCGGGAGCGGCTGGGACTCGCCTTAGGCTCGGCCCGCTGCGGACCGTCCGGCGCGGCCTGCAACCACAACAACCTGACCGCGGGAGAGGACGGCAGGAGAAGGGAAAGACATTGTGGCCTTCCATCACAGTGAGGAGAGGACTGGAGGAGACTCACTGTGATGGATGTTTCTTTGATGGATGTTTCTTTTGTGTGTTTTTGGGGTTGTGTAATTTTAATGCCTAGTTAATGCTTTTATTGTTGGACTGTGTTTTTGGGGTTGTGTAATTTTAATGCCTATTTAATGCTTTTATTGTTGGACTGTGGGTGACTGAATTTCGTCCAATATTGGATGACAAATAAAGCTATCTTGAATCTCTTGAACAGTTTGCAGGGAGGTGGTGACTGTGGGGGGGGGGGGGGGGGAATTATTTTAAATCGGCAAATGAACTACAGAGAAAGAAAATGAGAAGTTGTTTTCTTCAGCAGGAAGAGTGGTATAAACACATTTTTATTTAAATAGAGGAAGAATGCAGAAAGCAAAAAGCTTTATTTTTCATATCGCTTTTATACAAAGTGCCAATATAGTTGCCATCATGATTAAATGCCAAAGATATGTAACTTGCTAGTGTCGGCTGGTAATCCATGCATGCCATTAATTCTATATGGTGATGGGGTCAGGGGCACCTGCTCCTATGTCTCCTGTCACACACCAGCCCCTAAGTGAAACGAAGGTCCTTTGAACACTGAATGCACCAGTCCATCTAGTGAAGGAAGAGAGCTGGACTACTGCATGTTTTGGAAAAGGGAGTGGGTGAGTGACGTGCGAGAGAGAGCGCGTGCGAGAGAGAGCGCGTGCGAGAGAGAGCGCGTGCGAGAGAGAGCGCGTGCGAGAGAGAGCGCGTGCGAGAGAGAGCGCGTGCGAGAGAGAGCGCGTGCGAGAGAGAGCGCGTGCAATAGAGAATGGAAACAAGCCCTTCAGCCCAACAATCAACATCAACCATCAGTCAGCTGTTCACACTGATTCTATGTTATCTCACTTTCTCATCCACTCTCGACACACTAGGGGCAATTTTACAGAGGCCAATTAACCTACAAACCCACCCATCATTGGGATGTGGGAGGAAACCAGAGCATCCGGAGTAAACCCACACAGTCACAGGGAGAACATGCAAACTTAACACGGACATCACCTGAGATCAGGACCGAACCTGGGCCTCTGGCGCAGTGAGACAGCAGCTTACTGTGCTGCCGAAAGTCAAGTGGAAAGAAATCCACTGATTAGAAGCCATATGGGCATCGGGACTATGGGTTGTTGATGGCGGGATTGAACACTGAGGAAAATATACGGAGGATCCATCAGTCTTGGATAAGGAAACATTGGTGCCCTCCCACAAGCATTGCAGGAGGCCGCAACTATCCAGTTTAAGGTATATTTAGTGGGAACGGCTTATGTTGATCATAGGCCTCAAATGCAAAAAATTATTTTGCAGAAATAACCTAATGAGGAGCATTTGATGACTCTGAGCCTGTACTCGCTGGAGTTTAGAAGGATGAGTGGGGATCTCATTGATGAAAGGTCTGGATGGAATGGATGTGGAGAGGATGTTTCCAGTCGTGGGAGAATCTCGGACCAGAGGGCATAGACTCAGAATAAAAGGACAATGATGAGGAGTAATTTCTTTAGACAGAGGGTTGTGAATCTGTGGAATGAATTGCCACAGATAGCTGTGGAGGCCTTGTCAATGTGTATTTTTAAAGCAGAGTTCGATAAGTTCTTGATTAGTAAAGGTGTCAAAGGTTATGGGCAGAAGACAGAAGAATTGGATGGAGAGGGTAAAATAGATCAACCACAATCGAATGGCGGTGAAGATACAATGGGCTGAATGCCTAATTCTGCTCCTATGGCTTATGAATTTATGATAATAAGGTGTCACATGCAATTTGACATCTGCATAGTCCTGGGTTTATAAATAATATTCACTTGTGCAAGGAACTAAATGGTTGTAAGTGAATTTTTAGTCTGCAACTTTATTTTAAATTCCTTATGTTTTAAAATATTCACGAAGTAAATTACAATACCCACATATAAAATTATTTTTTTATGACCTCACAGATTGTGAAACAGACATTAGAGCTTAGTTCACCATTAAAAACTCACTAGGACCTTGTGTAACCATGCATAATTTCCAGTGTATGTTACAGTGAAGCTTGTTTGATACAAGCTTAAGTTCACATTTGTTCAATTTATTTCACCGTCACTGCATACAGCCCAATTTGTAAAGGAAAACCAGAAAATTTGTAGGAATGCTGATATTTCTACATTGTATACATGCACAAAAAACACGCTTGGTTACAATCCTTGAAGCACTAACAGTAAACACCATTGATATTGCAAACAATACTATTCCAAATCAAGACTATGATGCAGCTTGGTATAACTCAGCGTGTCAGACAGCATCTCTGGAGAAAAGTAATCGGTGACGTTTCAGGTCAGAATCATAGTGTGGAAACAGGCCCTTCAGCCCAACTTGTCTACATCAACCAACATGTCCCATCTACACTAGTCCCTCTAAACCTGTCCTATCGATGTATCTGTCCAATTGCTTAAATGGTGCGATAGTCCCTGCCTCAACTACATCCTCCAGCAGCTGGTTCCATACACCCACCACCCTTTGTGTGCAAAGGTTACCCCTCAGATTTCTATTAAATCTTTCACACATCACCTTAAACCTTTGGTTCTTGATTCCCCTACTCTGTCAAGAGACTGTGCGTCTACGATCTTCCCACCTCCACCCCTTTCCGCAGAGACCGTTCCCTCCGCAACTCCCTGGTCAACTCATCCCTTCCCATCCAAACCACCCCCTCCCAGGTACTTTCCCCTTTACCTCCCCCCCTCGACTCCATCCAAGGACCCCGACAGTCTTTTCAGGTGAGGCAGTGGTTCACTTGCACCTCCTCCAACCTCATCTACTTTATCTGCTGTTCCAGATGTCAACTGTACATCGGCGAGACCAAACACAAGCTCGACGATCGTTTTGCTGAACACCGCCACTCAGTCCGCCTTAACCTTCCTGATCCCCCGGTTGCTCAGCACTTTAACTCCCCCTCCCAATGTGACCTTTCTGTCTTGGGCCTCTTCCATTGTCAGAGTGAGGCCCAGCGTAAATTGGAGGAACAGCACCTCATATTTTGCTTGGGTAGCTTACCCCCAGCAATATGGATATTGACTTCTCTAACTTCAAATAGCCCTTGCTTTCCCTCTCTCTCCATCCCCTCCCCCTTCCCAGTTCTCCCACCAGTCTTCCTGTCTCTGACTACATTCTATCTGTCCCACCCACTCCCCTGACATCAGTCCGAAGAAGGGTCTCGACCAAAAACGTGACCCATTCCTTCTCTCCAGACACGCTGCCTGTCCCGCTGAGTTACTCCAGCATTTTGTGTCTACCTACCCATCCTATTTCCTACCTATCATAACCTGACCTATCAGGATCAGTCTGAAGAAAGGTCTCGACCAGAAACCTCACCTATTAGTTTTTCCAGAGATGCTACCAGACCAGCTAAGTTACAACAGCATTTTGCATCTATCTTCAGAGTAAACCAGCATCTGCAGTTACTTCCCACACATGAAACTTGGTATCGCTTCCAAACATTTTGGAAAGTTAGGTAGGATGCCTCCTTTAAGGGATGGAGATAGAAAATTAAAGTGGGCCTTTTCTCAAATTTACTTTGGCCACTTTAATTTGTTATATATAACAATTATTTACAAAGATGAATTCCTCACCAAAATAAATGGTTTGCTATTTCTAATAGCTTTTAGACTCAACCACGTTGGTGGGTCTAGAGTTGTACAAATGACAGACAGGATAAGGATGACAGATCTTCTTCTAAATTGAATTGAATTCTCTCATTTTAAGTAACTTCTACTTACACTGCCCTCCCCTCCCACCTCTCCCCTTTCCCCCTTCCTCCGCCCTATTCTTTCAACCAGTTCCACAGTTCTCCACATTGTTTCCCTCTTGAGAGCACACCTTCCCCAGCCAACAAAGGGCCTGCCAGGTGCCACCCTGCCAGATATCATTTGTGGCCGGCCTTGAATAGTCCTGTTTTTTTCTCACCTCCAGCTCTTCGCGCGCCCCCCTCCACCCACTACTTTCAATCTGAAGAAGGGTCCAGATTGGAAATGTCGTCTATCTCCAGATGTCTCCAGAGATGCTGCCTGACCCACTGAGTTACTCCAGCATATTGTGTCCATCTCTAATAATCTATTCCCCATGGTAGAGTGCCCACTAGAATCAGGGCAAGATCTTCTGCTTCCAAAAAGAAACGGAGAGTCCACAATGATTAATGTAAATTCTTATGGAAAAATACTGGCGTTCAATGGAAGAATGAGTCTTCCCTGGGACTGATTCCCTATCACTAATAATGTTGAGGGATTTCGAGTGGAATGGAGCAGTCAGCTTGGCAACTTCAGTAGATTTGTTGGAAGTGGAAGAATGGAGAATGATTCACCTCTGCTCCTTTCAGTTAGAAATTCATAAGATGAAAGTCACAAGGACAGAGAAATCAGTTGCAAAATTCAGCCCCAAATCAGTTCCAGAGCCCGGGAAATCAAGAATTTGTCTTGAACACGCAAGGCTTTGGTCGACCAAACCAGATCTGAGAAGTGAATCACTTCCCTTCCTTTGGCTAGAACGGCTGTAAGGTTAGTTCTCCCCAGCTGCAATCAAGGGTGGCACAGTGGCAGAGCTGGTCGAGCTGCTGACTCACAGCGCGAGAGACCCGGGTGCTGCCTGTGTGGAGCTTGCACATTCTCTCCACGACTGCGTGGGTATTCTCCAGGTGCCCCGGTTTCCTCCCACATCCCAGAGAAATACGTGTTGAAGGTTAATTGCCCCCAGTATGCAGGGAGTGGATGAGAAAGTTGGTCAACATAGAGCTAGCGTGAACGGGTGATAGATGGGCGGCATGGACTCAGTGGGCCAAAGGGCCTGTTTCCAAGCTGTATCTCAAAACTAAACTAATATTTTCAAAAAAGAAATAGATCTTGAACTGTCTGACCACAATAATTCTGACGGAAGTTAGTGTCAACCGGTCATTTTCTTATACAAGGTTATACTATAAATAACTGGAAACTGACCAAGTTCCTTATTGAGGTGTAATGAAGGTTAGAGACTATTCCAAAGAAAATTCAGCTGATAATATCTAATTCATTTGCATTAAAGCAAAGTGATGCATTTTGGAGAGTTGAAGCAGGGCAAGACCTACACAGTGAATGACAAGACCCTGCCTGTTAGTGAACAGCATGATTTTGGGGTAGATGCACATAGTTCCCTAAAAGTGGCAACACTGATTGAGAGTGGTGAAGAATATGTGTGGTACACTTGCCTTCACTGACTGTGGCACAGAATATAAGAGTTGGAATATAAGAATATAAGAGTGTTACAGTTGTACAAAAAATTGGTTAGGCCACTGTTTGTATATTGTGTGTAGTTCTGGCCACCATGCGACAAGACGGATGTAATTGGAGGATGCAGTAAAATTTTCACAGGAATTAGTTCAGTTTAGCGATACAACGCGGAAACAGGCCCTTTCGGCCCACCGGGTCCGCGCCGACTAGCGATCGCTGCACATTAACACTATCCTAGACCCACTAGGGACGTCTTTTTAAACATTTACCAAGCCAATCAACCTACAAACCTGTACATCTTTGGAGTGTGGGAGGAAACCGAAGATCTCAGAGAAAACCCACGCAGGTCACGGGGAGAACATACAAACTCCGTACAGACAGCACATGTAATCGGGATCGAACCCAGGTCTCCGGCGCTGCATTCCCTGTAAGGCAGCAACTCTACCGCTGCGCCACCGTGCCGAATGTGTAAGAAGGAACTGCAGATGCTGGTTTACACTGAAGATAGACACAAAATGCTGGAGTAACTCAGTGGGCTGGACTCAAAATGCTGGAATGCTTGAAATGCTTCTTCAGAGATGCTGCCTTACTCCAGAATTGTGTGTCTAGATTCACAGGAATGTTGCCTGACTGGAGGCCTTAAGTGAAAAGGAGAGAATGGATAGACTGGGACTTTTTACCCTGGAGCTAAGGAGGCTGAGGGGTGAACTTATTGGAGGATTATAAAATCACAAGGGACCGAGATCAGGTGGATTGTCACAATCTTTTTCCCAGGAGTGAAAAACTTAAAATTAAAGGTCATTGGTTTAAAATGAGAGCGTAAAATTTTAAAGTGGATGGGAAGAAAAATAAAAATGTTTTCACACATCAGGCAATGGATATATGGACACAATTTGCCAGAGGAAATAGTAGAGGTGGATACAATTGCAACATTTAGACCATAGACTTTAGAGATACAGCTTGGAAACAGGCCCTTTGGCCCACCGAGTCAATAGACAATAGGTGCAGGAGTAGGCCATTCAGCCCTTCGAGCCAGCACCGCCATTCAATGCGATCATGGCTGATCACTCTCAATCAGTACCCCGTTCCTGCCTTCTCCCCATACCCCCTCACTCCGCTATCCTTAAGAGCTCTATCCAGCTCTCTCTTGAAAGCATCCAACGAACTGGCCTCCACTGCCTTCTGAGGCAGAGAATTCCACACCTTCACCACCCTCTGACTGAAAAAGTTCTTCCTCATCTCCGTTCTAAATGGCCTACCCCTTATTCTCAAACTGTGGCCCCTTGTTCTGGACTCCCCCAACATTGGGAACATGTTATCTGCCTCTAATGTGTCCAATCCCCTAATTATCTTATATGTTTCAATAAGATCCCCCCTCATCCTTCTAAATTCCAGTGTATACAAGCCCAATCGCTCCAGCCTTTCAACATACGACAGTCCCGCCATTCCGGGAATTAACCTAGTGAACCTACGCTGCACGCCCTCCATAGCAAGAATATCCTTCCTCAAATTTGGAGACCAAAACTGCACACAGTACTCCAGGTGCGGTCTCACCAGGGCCCGGTACAACTGTAGAAGGACCTCTTTGCTCCTATACTCAACTCCTCTTGTTACGAAGGCCAACATTCCATTGGCTTTCTTCACTGCCTGCTGAACCTGCATGCTTCCTTTCATTGACTGATGCACTAGGACACCCAGATCTCGTTGAACTCCCCCTCCTCCTAACTTGACACCATTCAGATAATAATCTGCCTTTCTATTCTTACTTCCAAAGTGAATAACCTCACACTTATCACAGAGTCCGTGCATTCTGGATGGTAGCGCCTAGCTTGACTTTTATCTTTCTGTATATTTACTTATTCCTTGGAGTAACAGTGTTTGAATCACAGTCTCAGCATTCTATTAACAGATGTGGCTTAAGGTCAATAGTTTCTCATCGCAATTATTGCTGGAAATAAATGGACCTGTCCATAACATGTTCTTAGTTCAGTTTAGGGATACTCCATTGAAAAAAAGCCCTTCGGCCCACCTGGTCTGCGCCGACCAGCAATCCCTGCACACTAGCACTATCCTATACACGAGGAACAATTTACAGAAGCCAATTATCCTACAAACTTGCACGGCTTTGGTGTGTGGGAGAAACCAGAGCACCCAGAGAAAACCCACATGGTCACAGGGAGAACGTACAAACTCCATACAGACAACACCCGTACAGGATCGATCCCGGGTCTCTGGCGCTGTAAGGCAGCGACCCTGCTGCTGCGCCACTGAGCTTTCCACTGTGTAATATTCATGTACAACATATTTCCTTCCCAGAACATTGATATGGGGCCTGCAGATGGCTAATTAGTCAATGGAACCTGGAATCATGAACCAAACCCAGAAAACCAATGCAACAATGAGCTGTGATTAAAATCGACTGCCTAAATTACTACACAGACTGCTCACTTTACCAACAACAACCCCAAATACTTTTTCACTTTTACTGTTTTATGCAAAATGGGTTTGCCTTCCAAAAATAACTTTGCATTCAGTTATTTTCAGCAAATATTCAAATCTACTGCGTGAAGTTTACAAGCTTGCAGTGAGCCTGCAGGTGGTGGCAATGCAGCTGCTCAGTAACAGACCAGTCATTTACTGGGGATGCACTAATTACCCAGAGACACAATTCAAATCATAGAGTCATACAGCATGAAAACAGACCCTTCAGCCCAACATGCCCAACATGACCCAACCTACACTTGTCCCACCTGCCTGCGTTTGCCCAATATCCCACTAAACCTGTCCTATCAAATGATACCTGTCCAAATGATTCTTAACTCTTGTGATAGTACCTGCCTCAACTACCTCCTCCGGCAACTCATTCCAAATATAATTTCTCATATATATCGAAAGCGGAACAATGAAATTCTTACTTGCAGCAGCATAACGGGTCTGTAAAAGGCTTGGGACACTTTTGCAAGTTTGTAAAGGGATCCTGGCCCTACTGAGGAAATGTCCTGACCCAAAACGTCACCCATCCATGTTCTCCAAAGATGATGCCTGACCTGCCGAGTTACTTCAGCACTTTGTGTCTTTTTTGTAAACCAGTATGTACAGTTCCTTGTTCCTACACTGTAAATACAGTGTATTTATAGATAACATAAAACATTAACAGGTAACAGGTAAACATTAAAATATAATATTAGAGCAGTGATCCAAGTGGCTCCCAGACATGTGAATTCTTGTTTATTTAAACCCCCTCAATGCTGCATTTCATCCCTCCCAGCCTTGGGTTAAACCGGGTGGCGCCACCAGCAGTGGCATCCTCACCAACAGTCTGTCTGTCCTTTCTTCTTTTTGTTATTTTTAGTATGTGTTAAAAAGAATGTTATAGTGTTCCTTGGTTTGTTTTATGTGGGGGTTGGGGGTTGGGGGAAACCTTTTTGTTCAATCTCTTACCTCGACGAAGATGCGATTTTTTTCCGTATCGTATCTCCGTCCCCACTGCGGCCTAACATCGAGGAGTTGGCGGCCTTTCCTGGAGACCGACCTGGCGCTCCAAGCCGCGGGAATCTGCGGGACTTTAACATCGTGGAGCTTACGATCCCTTTGCCGGGGATCGAAGTTCGAACCGTGGGGCCTGTGGACTTTAACATTGTGAAGCTCACGGTCTCTGGTAAGAAGAGGCTGACTTGGGAGCTCCATGCCGCGGAGAGTTTCAATCGTCCCGACGTGGGAGTTTCAATCACCCTGATGGGGGCTTCGATCGTCGGCTGCGGGGGCTTTGATCGCCCCGACTGCGGATGGTTCGACTGCCCCGACCGTGGGAGAATAACGAGGAAGAAGATTGACCTTTGTTGCCTTCAACATGAGGAATGTGGAATCCACAGTGATGGATGTTTATGTTAACGCTTGTGTGATTGTGTGTCTTGTTGCTTTTCACTTAGTATGGCTGTATGGTAACTCAAATTGGTACATGTGACAATAAACTGACCTTGAAACCTTGAACCTTTGCCCCCCTCACTCAGTCATAGCGGACAATCAGCAAGATCCCCCCCCCCCCACCCTACTCCTCCACCTCCCCCCCCCACCCTACTCCTCCACCTCCCCCCCCCACCCTACTCCTCCACCTCCCCCCCCACCCTACTCCTCCACCTCCCCTCCCCCCCCCCCTCCCCCTCCCTCCACACACACACACTGCAAGCTGAAATATGATGTGAAAGAAACATCAAAAAAATCATGATGAAAGGTAACTGGTCAGGATCAATTAATTGTTTCCTTACCTTTTTTTACTTTCTCTTATTCCAGTGGGAATGGAATCTTAAAAAACTGTTGGTATCGCTAGCAGTCCTATAATAATCCAAAAATGTGATGTAAACTGCGATGCATGTGCTGAAAAACATCAAAAGTATTAAACAGTTCAAAAATATGGATAAATCCTTGTGTTTTCTTTATAGGATCAATGTTTGAACTCAGATCATAATTCAGTTTGGAAGATTGTAAAATGTGAATCTACTGAAGAGTCATGGAACATGGAAGTAATAGAGTCATTCAACACGGATGGGACATGCTGACCTCAATGGCCCATCTAAGCTAGTCCCATTTACCTGCGTTCGCCCCATATCGTTCCGAGCGTTTCCTATTCATGTACCTGTCCAACTATCTTTTAAATTATGTTATCGTATATACCTCAATTGTGTCCTCTGGCAGCCCCTTCACATATACACGACCCTATGTGTGAAACTGCGGAATTCTTTTCCAAATCATATTTGTCTGCTCTGACTTTGCCTTCTGAGATCATTAAACATTTCGAAGTGGTTTATCACATGGAGCTTATGCTGGGGCGGCAAGCACAGTGGCTCAGTGGTAGAGCTTCTGCCTTACAGAGACCCAGGTTCGATCCTGACTTAGGGGCGTTATGTCTACGGAGTTTGTACTACCTCCCTGCGACCATGTGGGTTTTCTCCGGGTTTTCTCCGGGTGCTCTGGTTTCCTCCCACATTCCAAAGATGTGCAGGTTTGTAGGTTGGGAGCAAGGGCCACTAAGAGTGCACTGGGATCTTACCTTCTGTGCCCTCAAGGTTGGCTGCAGATGGCGCCCCTGGGGCACAAAGGGTGTAGGCACAAAAGCCGAATGAGGAGAGGGACGACGGTTCGCTGGACGATCCAGACGGAGGCGACGGCTGAAGGCCCTGCAGTCTCCTGGGACTCACCAGGGTCAGGAGCCGTTCCAGAAGATCGCGCGCAAGGACCGGACTGGATTTTGAAAATGGCGCCAAAACCTGTCGACTCTTTCATGCGGCCTCAGTGGACTATTCCTATACACTCTGTACTAATCAGGGATTGTGCACGGGTATGGCTACTTTACTGAACTCTATGCAAAAAATAATTTCTCAGTATGTCTGTACATGTGATAATAAATAACCATTGAACATTGATAACAAAGTTGCTCGAGTTTTTGGTTTCTTGAGCTCATTGATGGTTTAGGCTTACCAGTGACAGTGAGACAGGTCTTCCCAGTAATTGATCTGATTGTGGATGTATTGAAGACGCACTGATAGCATCCTTCATCTTCAGGCTTTACTGCAGAGAGTTTGAATGTGTACCGATGTTTACTTCTTTCTATGAAAGCAACTCTATCATTACGAAGTTCAATTGTAATGAGTTTTGCATTCAATTTCATGATATTTTCCTCGGATTGGCCATTCAGCTTTTGCCAGGTAACCTGGTGAATATTTTTTAATTGTGTTGTGCAGGTGAAGTTCACAGTTGCGTTTGTAAATGTTGTTTTATTCTTCGGTATCTCATCGGATTGTTTTTCTATGAAATGAAAAAGAACGCAGTTAACACTTCCTTTAAAGGACATGTAGCGTTTCAAATTGGCATGCATGATTGTATTACCCTCTGTGTGGGTAGAAGATTTCGCATCAACTCCAAAGCCTTAAGCATGAACCATATTTGTGCTGATTTTAGTTTTAGACGTACAGCGTTGAAACAGGCCATTCGGCCCACCGAGTCTGCGTCGACCAGCGATCACCCAATCACACTAGTTGTAAGCAAGCCACTCGGGATAGTTTGCAAAAGCCAATTAACCTACAAGCCTGCATGTCTTTGGAGTGTGGGAGGAAACCGGAGCACCCGGAGAAAATCCACATGGTTACAGGGAGATGTACAAACTCCATACAGACAGCACCTAAAGTCAGGATCCAACCGGGTCTCTGGTGCTGTAAGACAGCAGCTCTACTGCTGCACCACTGTGCCGCCCTGCTTTGAAGGAATGGTGCACTTTTGCATGTACTGTCTTTTAGATAAGATGATAAATTGAGGCTGCAAATTCTCAACTTGTGCTTTATAAACTGGTGGAGAATGTCTGCTGCTGCACAACAAATTTCACAGGAAATCACAAATCTCAAATATTAATTGTCAAATCATCAGAAACGTGCTTGAAATCAATCCAAGTTTAATCTTCAGTAATAATAGATAGTGCCTATAATCAACAAGACACAAATTATTGACTAATCGTAAGGAGTTACAGCAATTTAATTCATGTACATATCAATCGGGTTTTGTGCAAAAGTGCAGAAGTGATTTACGGTTCAGGCAGTATCTGTGGAGGGAATGGATTGGCAACATTTTGGGTTGGGGTCCTTCTTCAGGGTCATTAGGATAAAGCTGCAAACATTTAGGCCATGTTTATGACAAGTTTACATTTCCTTGTGACTGAATATACTTAATAGAAGGTATTAATTCAGTGTCAATCAATACTAATACAATTAGTGAAATAACAATTAACCAAAGAGATTGAGAGACATTGGTATATTAAAATATCTATTTTAATGATGCAAGAATTAGAAAAAGACTATTGAGATTTTGAATTACTTTACTTTACTTAAGAGATACAGTGCAGAAACAGGCCCTTCAGCCCACCGAGTCCACAGCGACCAACAATCACCCCATACACTAGCACTGTCCCACACACCAGCGACAATTTACAATTTTACTGAAGCCAATTAACCTACAAGCCTGTATGTCTTTGGAATATTGGAGGAAATCAGAGAAATATTGGAGGAAACCGGAGAAAACCCATGTGGTCATAGGAAGAACATACAAATTCTAGACAGACTGCACCCATAGTCAGGATCGAACCTGGATCTCTGGTGCTGTAAGGCAGCAACTCTACCGCTGTGCCACGGTAAGTTATGGACATGTTGATCCATAATTAAATAGTTATGTGGAGAAGGAGATGATTTAATGAGCCAAGTGGGCTAGTGTAGCTTTAAAAATACAACGTTTTTATTTGTGGAGGTCTTACCAAGTACAGTGAGGCAGGTCTTCCCAATATTTGATCCAGTTGGGAATGTTGTGAAGACACATTGATAACATCCTTCATCTTCAAGCTTCACTCCAGAGAGCACAAGGGTCGACTCCTGCTGGTTTGATGGCAAAATGGAAACTCTATCGGTAAAGGATCCAAATACTTTGGGTCCAAACCTTTCATTAAAAGTGGCGATATTATCCTCTGATTGACCGTCTAACTTTTGCCAGGTCACCTGTAGAATACCTTTTAGATGCGTCGTGCAGGTGAAGGTAACATTTTCACCTAAAACTGCTGCCAAGTTCTCCTTTGTCTCCACAAATGGACTTCTCCCTGTGAAATTGAAATAAAATACGTTTTTAAAAAAATCAACTGTCCTTAAGCATTTATTCCCAACACACTTGGAGTTATGTATAATGCATCAAGCTATTATGTTGGCTGCAATTCGATGACAATGTTATCCATGACTCAGTTGAGGATAAAAGCCCCAGGGTGGTGTAGGTCCTTGATGATGCTGGCTGTCTTTGTGAGACAGAGCCTCATGAACATATAGGCAGAATAACCTTTTTCCTGGATGTACCAGAAGTCATGAGGGTAGTTAGTGGAGCAAGCTGGTTCTTGGTTGCAATAGCAGTCTATTTTGAATGAACCACACTAGCTCCACCCAACTTTGAACATTACTTCAACGGAGACAGAATGAGACGCCGAGAATTATAATCGGGTAACAATGGAATTGCAGGCAAGGAAATCCTGACTCATCCTTACCAAGTCAGCCCATCAGTCTCACTAACATCAGTCTCATTAACTTCCTCCTGAGTTGAACTCAACAGGGATGGAGTCAGATCACTGACCTCGCCAGTAACTTCACATTTCAGGAGAGTCAAGAGTCTTTTATTGTCATATGTACCAAACCGGAACAATTAAATTCTTATCTGCAGCAGCACAACAGGTTTGTAAATAGTGCTCAATAGATAGTAGTGTGAAGGAGAAAGGGGATTTAAGGGTTATGGTGTATGTGACCAAATGCTACATGAAGATGAACTGTCACTAAATTAGATTGCATACCTCAGACGCCTGCAAGTCTATCTCTGTGTAGATGCCGGCTTGAGATTACAAAAGGGGTGTTGTAAAACTACAAAGGACAGGAAATGGATACAAAGGAAGAGCACAGAGTAGTCTGAAGAAGAGTCTCGACCCGAAACGTCACCCATTCCTTCTCTCCCGAGATGCTGCCTGACCTGCTGAGTTATTCCAGCATTTTGTGAATAAATCGATTTGTACCAGCATCTGCAGTTATTTTCTTATATAGAGTAGAATGAGCCTCTTTACAATCACCATAAAGTTGAGCGCCTGGAAGATATGTTTATGTTAAGAGACTGAATTAATGACCTCGGACAATGGCCAGTGATAGTGGGTGACGATTCATTGAACTCCTATCCTCTTGCAAGACCACCCGTATTTGGTATAAAAATGCTGCTGAAACACACTGTGAGTGAGTGGTGTCCTGGAGTGACAGTTGCAGCTCTCCCACTCCCACTGGCGTAATACTTTAATGTTTTACCACTTTATGGCATTGTTGTCTAACTATAGAATCGAACTTTAACAATAGGATAAACAAGTATAAAAAAGTTCAATAAATATAACACCCCAACACAGTGCAAAAAAGTGGACCAAAGCCCGAAGTGCCTCGCGCAAATAGTTCATAGTTCAGTTTAATTGGAATTCATAGTGTTCAATAACCTGATGGTCATTGCAAAAAAGCTGCTCCTGAACCTGGAGGTCACAGTTTTTAGACTTCTATACCTGCTTCCTGATGGCGGGAATGGAACGAGAGTGCGGCCAGGGTGGTGTAGGTCTCTGATGATGCTGGCTGCTTTTTTGTTTCCTGGCTGTACCAGGATAGACTAGTTAGTGGAGCAAGCAAGTTTTTGCCTACAAGGGCAGTGCAATGATGCAGCGGTAGAGTTACTGTCTTACAGCACCAGAGACCAGGGTTCAATCCTAACTATGGGTGCTGTCTGAATGGAGTTTGTACGTTCTCTCTGTGACCGCGTGGGTGTTTTCCAGGAGCTCCGGTTTCCTCCCACTTTCCAAAGATGTGCAGGTTTGTAGGTTAATTGGCTTCTGTAAATTGTCCCTGATGTGTAGGATAGTACTAGTATCCGGGGATCGCTGGTCGGCGTGGACTCGGTGGGTCAAAGCGCCTGTTTACACGCTGTATCTCTAAACTAAACTAAATAGAAGAAGGGTCTCGACCCGAAACGTCACCCATTCCTTCTCTCCCGAGATGCTGCCTGACCTGCTGAGTTACTCCAGCTTTTTGTGAATAAATCGATTTGTACCAGCATCTGCAGTTATTTTCTTATAAATAGAAGTCTATTTTGAATGACAGCTCATACCAGTTCTACAAAACTTGAATGACTACTTCAATGGAGAAAGGAGATTTTACATTGCATTTTACATTGTTTGTAGATTATGTTTGTACATTTCCCTGCTGGGAATCCTACATCTGCCGGAACCATGTCTGGTATACCTGATTCACATGGTGTGGAGATCTATCAGACATATTGGGTTTCCTCCTACATCCCAAAGACGTGGATGCAAAAGTGGGATAACATAGACTAGTGTGAACAGATTATCAATGGACGTGGACTCAGTGGACCGAAGGATCTGTTTCCATGCTGTATCTTTCAATCAAATTTGTCCCTAGCCCACTTGATTAATGGTTTGCCATTCTTAGGGTCCAACATCATGGGACTTAAAAAATGTACTCGTATTAAGATTCCTATAATAATTTTTTTTTTTTTAAGGAATTAAGCCATAATATGCTCTGGTTACAACATGGATTAGATTTTGATGGAGCACCATTGGAAATGTCGCTTCTCATGCAAGTATTTAACGAGTGGAAGTTTTTAGACATGTTAATAGTAAGGTCAGAACATGCAAGTTGAAAATAATTTTGTTCATGTAAATATACAAAGGCCATAACTGAATCATGTGAACAGTTTAATATTTATAGCACCAGTCTTGATTGTGCAGTCAATGGTTATAAACAGCATGATGCAAGACTCATTCGCCTATAGTTTCCTGGCTTACTCCTACAGCTTTTTTGGAATATGAAAAAAAATAGCTATCCTCCTGTCTCCTGTTACGTGACCCGTGGTTAAAGATGGAGAAAAAAAATCTGTCAAAGCTTAATACCTGGGAATAGATACCCATAATACCTGGGAATAGATTTTGAAGTGGCCTCAGCCCACGAGACCAAGCTGACCATGAATCACCCATTTACACGAGTTCTATGTTATCCCACATTCGCATCCATTCCCTACACACCAGGGGCAATTTACAGAGGCCAATTAACCTGAAAACTGGCATGACGGGAAACCGGAGGAATCTAAAGTACCTAGAGGAAACCCAGATCTGAAGAAGGGTCTCAATCTGAAACATCACCTATTCCTTTTCTCCAGAGATGCTGCCTGACCCGCTGAGTTAGTCCAGATTTTTGTGTCTATCTCCTGTTTGTCCAATCATTGGCTAGTAAGGGTGTTAGGTGGGATGAGGAGAAGGTAAAAGAATGGGGTTGAGAATACGATACAATAATACTTTATTGTCAGATCAAGTCTAAAATTTTTCTTGCATTTCAGCAGCTCCACTTGCAACGTCAACAAAGACAAAGAATGCAAGACAAAAAACGAGGATACATATATTCACCATAACATTACAATCACAAATGGCGACACTTTCAAGACCCTTCAGCGTACATTTGATCTGGGATTAAGTTCTATGTTTAGTTTCAGGATTGACTGGTGCACAAAAGAGTGCTTCAGTCTAAACTTATTAAATCTTGGAAGGAAAGCCAGATAAGATATGATTGAATGGCAGAGTAGACTTGATGGGCCAAATGGCCTAATTCTGCTTCTAGAATTGATGAATCTCTCCTTGAGCTAATCTCCCCTCATCCAGGCAGCATTCTGATAAACCTCTTCCATACCCTCGCCAAATCCTTCAATTCCTTCTCGTGATGGGATGATCGGAACTCCACACAATTTTGCCAAATAGTCTCCCCATAAAATCTCTACTTTTCCTCGTTGGTAAAGTTTTTTAAAAATCAGCTGTTAAAAACAAAGAATTAACTCCTTTGTGCATCCTCTCCTAATGCTGTGAAATCGCAACCTGAAGTAAGACTCAAAGACATGTTGTGTTAACCGTCAGCAGCATGGTTGCCGCAAGGGGAGAGCACCTCAAACGAGGGCCGAGGTTACATCGCCAACCTTCATTGTCATACACAGATATTTATGCAGAAACTTTCCATTTTCCCTTTAAATACTTGCACGAGAAGCACCATTTCTTATGGTGCTCCATCTAAATCTAATCCACTTGTAGGAAGGAACTGCAGATGCTGGTTTAAACACAGAAAGCTGGAGTAACTCAGTGGCGGGACAGGCAGCATCTCTGGAGTCCGCAGAAGTGGCTCGACCCGAAGCGTCACCCATTCCTTCTCTCCAGAGATGCTGCCTGTCCCGCTGAGTTACTCCAGCTGTTTTGTGTCCATCTTAAATCTAATCCACGTTGTACATTTTAACATGGTGCCCGAAGGTTCTATCAAACCATTGAGCTAAGCAGCTGAGATAGACACAAATTGCCAGAGTAACATAGGGGGGCAGGCAGCATGTCTGAATAGAAGGAATGGGTGCCGTTTTAGGTCGAGACCCTTCCTCATCTAGTTCTGTAATGTGTTTTCTTGTCTACAGTGCCTGCCAGAAATGTTATGTCAGATGCCACCAACTATGCATATTTGTGGAATCCACCTTTGCAAGAACTGAAAGCCCCTGGCTGTTTTATATGCATTTGTAATCCCTCAGTATTTCAGTAAATTCTCCCTCTGACAAAATACATTCCCACACATGTTTTGCATTTCAGGCCCCATGAGGAAAACCAAAATCCCCCACCTCCCCCAAGCATAATGGTTTCCCACCGCGGGAGTCTGCCAAGTATCACAGAGGTCGAGTTAAAAGTGATTTAGTTACGAATTGCACCAGAAGGGAAATGATTAAAAGCTAAACTTGTTTGCTGACTGCCTTGCCCAGTGCCAGCTGTTCCTGGAATTCCCAGGGAGATTAGTTTATTTTAGTTTAGTTTATTCAAGGAGGTCCTTCCTTCCCACTGCTGTGAGACTGCACAACCAGCGCTGCTCCCAGCAGACCAGTCAACAGACCAGTCAGCAGTAACAGTAAAGTCAAGTCAAGTCAAGTCAAATTTATTTGTCACATACACATACACGATGTGCAGTGAAATGAAAGTAGCAATGCCTACGGACGTAAATGATGACAATTATCCTTATCTTTATTTTTATTTATAATGAATGTCTCTCACTATCCACTTTGCTGCTGCAACACTGCAAATTTCCCCGGTGTGTGACAAATAAAGGAATATATTATTATTACTATTATGATGTGTACAGTGGAAAGCTTTTCCAGTCAGCGGAAAGACAATACATGATTACAATTGAGCCATCCACAGTGTACAGATACATGATTAGGGGAATAACACGAATAACTTTTAGTACAAGATAAACGTCAGAAAAGCCTGATCAAAGATCGTTTGAGGAGCGACCCATGACTTAAACAGATGTTTATGGGGGTGGGGGTAGAGGGGGGGAAGAACACAAATTTTACCCAGTGAACTACACCATGGGACTTCCAATCACAAGGTTAGAACCCATTGTCCGAGAATGAGTATTGAAGTGTTGTCACCTGCTCACCTCAAAGTTTTCCCTCAGTTACTTTTATATTTCCCTTTTAGTCCACCATGTAATTTTCTGTCCTTCATTACGTTTCATCAATTTAATTTTTTCAACTGAACTAGTATTTACTTCAGCAATTTCATTCTATCTCAACTCTTTCTGACAAAGAGTGCTTGTCATCTCCTACCATATCTCCTCGACCCTTCCCAATATGCACTAAACCTCTCCTTGAGTCATAGAGTGATACAGTGTGGAACCAGGCCTTTTGGCCCAACTTGTCCATACCGGCCAACATGTCCCATCTACACTAGTCCCACCTGCTAGGTTTGGCCCATATCCTTCTAAACCTATACTAGCCATGTACCTATCTAAATGTTTATTCAATGTTGCAATAGTCCCTGCGTCTACTACCTCCTCCGGCAGCTCGTTTCATACACCCACCAACCTTTGTGCAAAAAGGTTGCCCCTCAGATTCCTATAAAATCTTTCCCCCTTCATCTTAAACCTTTGCCCTCTGGCTCTCCATTCCCCCATTCTAGGCAAGAGACTCTGTGCATCTATTCCTCTCATGATTTTATACTCCTCTATATGTTCACCCCTCATCCTCTTGTGGTCCAGGGAAGTAGAATCTCAATTCCTTATGGCAGATTGGGCAGCACAGTGGAGTAGCGGTAGAGTTGCTGCCTTATAGCGCCAGAGGCTCCTGACTATGGGCTGCCTCTATAGAATTTGTTCTTTCTTTCCATGACCTGCGTAGGATTTCTCTGGGTGCTACGGTTTCCTCCCACACTCAATAAATGTACAGGTTTGTCGGCCAATTGGCTTGGTCAAATTTCAAATTGTCCCTAGCGTGTGTAGGATAGTTTTAGTGTGAGATATCAGGTCGGCACGAACTTGGTGGGCCGAAGGGCCTGTTTCCGCACTGTATCTCTAAACTAAACTAAAATTAAACAGATACTCTAATCCAAGCAGCGTTCTGGTAAACTTCTACTGCACCCTCTCCAAAACTTCGACATCCTTCCTCTAATGGGATTACGAGAATTACAGGCAATACTCCAAATGTGGTCTGACCAAAATCCTATAAAATTGCAACATGACTTCCTGACTCTTATACTCAATGACTAGACCTAACAAGGCAAGCAAACCATATGCCTCAGAAACAAGGAACTGCAATTACTGGAAATTAATTACCCAACTATCATTAAATTTCTTCCAGGGACAATCATTCTACAAAATTTAGACGGATGGGAAGGGATCTTATTGAAACATATATAAGATTATTAAGGGATTGGACACGCTAGAGGCAGGAAACATGTTCAACGTTGGGGGAGTGCAGAACCAGTGGCCACAGTTTAAAAATAAGGGGTAGGCCATTTAGTTCGGAAATGAGGAAAAACATTTTCACCCATAGAGTTGTGAATCTGTGGAACTCTCTGCCTCAGAAGGCAATGGAGGCAGATTCTCTGGATGCTCTCAAGAGAGATTTAGATAGATCTCTTAAAGATAGCGGAATCAAGGGGTATGGGGAGAAGGCAGGAAGGGGCTACTGATTGTGGATGTTCAGCATGATCGTGAATGGCGGTGCTGGCTCGAAGGGCCGAATGGCCTACTCCTGGCACCTATTGTCTATTGTCTAAAATTTCTTACTTTGAAAAATATGATAACATCTATTCTGGCTGAATAGATTTGTGGCAGAATAGTTGTCGAATGAGTCATGTGGATGTGAGGCGACACTAGAAAAATAAACTTTCAAACATTCATTTCCTTTCTAGGAATGCTCTGGCATTTCCACATAAAGTTTAAAACATTGTAGTTTTTGACTGCTCTTCCAGGCAGTCCTTCAGGTGGAGCTGGCTTGCTTCCATGCTGGTTCTGCACGGTCAGGGGGTGTTATGAGTTTTGAGGTGTCAGAAGATCAGAGCGTCATGAGGTCAGAGGGCCATGAGACATCATGAGGTCAGAGGGCCATGAAGTCAGAGGGCAATGAGGTATTGAAGGTAACTGATGAGGCCAATGTTTGACCTGAAGACACTGTTACGAGAGGCTTAATGGAATAGTTAGGAGGATCATTTGATGCTGGTGTGTTACTTCTGCTACTCACACTGGGCTTTTGTCTGCTCCTGCCAAGCAAATCATATTTCCCGAAAGATCCCCCTCCATTTTGAGAAGTCACGTATCAGAATTGCGTACAAGTCATGACAATGATTGCATTTCCATGAGGAATCGGTGGCTTTGGGGACGTCCTTAAATTTGCACTTGCTACTCTCCTCCTGTGATAAAGTTCAGATCAGAGCGCTTATTACAGGAGTTGAGAGCAAGGTTTGCCTTCCCAACAGAGCTGATCGGGTGTAATCGGAGCTGAGAGAGATGAGTGACATTGTTCCAGTGACTCTGCTAATGTTATTGGGAATATTCGGCAGAGACAGAATCGGTGGTGTGACCCAAAACCTTGCCTATCCATGTCACCCAGAGATGCTGCCTGACCCACTGAGTTACTCCAGCACTTTGTGTTCTACCATAGCTCAGAGCTATATTTGATAGCACAGAATTTACTGCTGCTCAGTTGAGTGAAGCACCAGGTCTGATATCTTGATCCTCAAAACACTCTTTCCCTCATAAAGGCTGTACTGGTTCACTGAAAATGATGCTGAATTTTATCACCCTTGTCTGCTGTTGAGAGATAGCTCGCGATTTATTGAAAGTGTCAACGGTCGGGGAGCTTTGCTATGCAGATGTTAAGTGGATGGCTCGTTTACTGACAAGCACTGACAAGAATAATTCAATAATGATTTGGACCGAACAAGTACTGTTTACCTGCATGGAGACACACAACTGCAGGTGTTGGAATCTTGATCAAAACAAAGTGCACAAGCAAAACCACCTTCACCTGTATCCACCTATCACTTAGTAAAGCAATCACTTAGTAAAGCAAAATGTCCTGGAGGAACTCAGCGGATCAGGCAGCATCTCTGTACACGTGACAATAAACTAAATTAGAGATGTTACCTGACCCATTAGGTTACTCAGGGCACTGCGTTTTTTTTGTAAACCAGCATCAGAGTTGTCTACCTACGACTTACCAGGCTTAGTGCCACCCCAACCACTTTTCCCACCCAACTTCCATCGGTCTACAGGGGCCTGACCCAACCATCGCCTATCCATTTCCTCCACAGATACTGCCTGACCCGCTGAGTTCCTCGAGCATTTGGTGTTTTTGCAGAAGTATCCATGCACACTACGACTTGATGACTGAAACTGTGGCAATCTTGTTTCTGGGGGAACGACAACTCAGGTTGAACAGTTTCCCATTTGTTCTACTGAATCGCAGCACTCCAACATCAACCTCGGAGAGTGAAGAGCAACATTGCAGCGTGAGACAGCAACATCAGTCTCCCACCAAAACATTCTCAATGAAGACACAGCGGGCAAACCAAGAGAAATGTTGCTGGTAACCCATACCACTCAGGTTCTCAATGCCAGAAATACAACTTCTCCCCTTCCAACACCCACTTTGCCCCCCCTCCCCCCTCCCTTAACTAAATCCCCACTCACATTCCCACAGACATGGAGTGTTTTCCATAGAATGCTTGAGGGGAGAACTGTTAGAAGAGCATAAAATTATGAGAGAAAAGTTAGGTTAGACAGAACCATTTTCCCCCGGGGGGGAAATGTCAAAGACTTAGAGGGCATAGCTTTAGGGTGAAAGGGGAAATGTTTAAAGGAGATGCAAGGGGCAAGTTTTTTTTTTACACAGAGGATGGTGGGTGCATGGAGCAGTGGTGGAGGCAGATATGATAGTGGCATTCAAGAGGATTTGGGATAGGCAGCAAATGGAGGGATATGGAATATGCACAGGTAGATAAGAGATGGTTTTGGCATCATGTTTGGCACAGTGTGGTCCAAAGGATGGATCACATGCAGACAGAGGAGTTCAGTTTAACCTGGCATCATGTTCAGCACAGACATTATGGGCTGAAGGGCCTGTTCTTGTGTTGTACTATGTTCTATGGAAAGTGAACATCTCGAGTACTTGGTATTCCCTTTCCATAGGAGAGGACGGAATATGTAGGCACACTCCAAGTTAAATATACAAGTCTTCAACATGTTGAAGAACACGTCAATTTGAAACGTTTTCAAAAATGCAACTTGCACTACCTTCTCATTTACGTAGCTTCATTCTTTTTGATGAAACCGTTTGCACAACACAAACAGCGCTTTGTTCTCTGGAAGAACATCAAAATAAAGAACTACAGATACTGGCTTACAAAAGTGACACAAAGTGCTGGAGTAACTCAGCGAGTCGGGTAACATCTCAAGAGAACATAAATAGGCGACGTTTTGAGTTGTTTCAAGACGTTTAAAGCAGTTTAAAGAAGGGTCCAAAGCCAAAACGTTACCTACCCATGTTCTCCAGAGATGCCGCCTGGTCCACTCAGTTACTCCAGCACTCTGTGAAACGTCACCTACCCATGTTCTCCAGAGATGCCGCCTGGTCCACTCAGTTACTCCAGCACTCTGTGAAACGTCACCTACCCATGATCTCCAGAGATGCTGCCTGGTCCACTGAGTTACTCCAGCACTTTGTGTCACTTTTTAATTAAAAAAATACAACACAGGAACAGGATCTTCAGCCCATCATGTCTGTGTCAAACATGATGCCAAGATAAACTAATTTCTTCTTCCTGCACAAGTTCTAAATCCCTCCATTCCCTGCATATGCATGTGGCCCTTAAACGCCAGTGTGGGGTATCTGCCTCCACCGCCCTCTTTGTAAGCAAAAAAACAACTTGCTCCACACATCTCTTTTAAACGTTGCCCCTTTCACCTTAAAGCTATGCCCCCTGGTCTTTGACATTTCCACCATGCACCCACATTCGCCAACATCACTCCTGCTTTCCAATTATCCTGTACTTACAGAATTTGTGGGTCAACAATCAAGCTCAGTATTGAAAAGATGAAAGGATTCTCACCGTGGGCCAGAGGGAGAAGCAGTGCGAGTGCAAAGAAGAGTTTCATCTGTACATAGAGGTTCAAGGCACTGCCGGCAAACGATGGTGCAGGCGAGTGCGGCTGGTGGGTGCTGTTGGCTGTCTGAACTGGAAGATTAGTTTACACTCCAGTCTGGCTCGGAGCCAGCTTACGCCCAGTCTCCTAGAATTACGGGCAGCTACATGCTTTTACATCATTTCCCGGAATGCTACGAACCAAAGTGCGTGCAGGACGAGGTGACTTGGTGCCAACGCCCCTCGCTCACATCAATTACATCCGCGGAAGAATGGTGTTGATTCGTCCAAACTTGTCGCCTTTAAAATTCCCCACTGGCCCGCGAGTAATTAATAACCAGAGTCGTATTCAGGAATAATTCACAGCTGTGCAGCGCGATTCACACCCATACACCATGAAGTAGAAGTATATCTTGAGATCTGGATACAGGTCACTAAATGTTGCGCCTTTGGTTAGTGGGGGAGCTAAACACAAAAGGTGGGAGGTCATACAGGCAGAGTCAGACAAAGTGTTGGAAGGACTCAGCGGGCCAGGCAGCATCTCTGGAGAACATGAGCAGAGGACGTTTAGGGTCCAGACCCTTCAGACTGATTGTGGTGGGGGGTTGGTGGGGGTGGTGGGGGTGGTGGGGGTGGTGGGGGTGGTGGGGGTGGGGGGGTTGGTGGGGGTGGGGGGGTTGGTGGGGGTGGGGGGGTTGGTGGGGGGGTGTGTGGTGATGGGGAGGTGGTGGGTGGGTGGTGGGTGGTGGGTGGGTGGTGGGGGGGAGAAAGCTGGAAGAGAGGTGGAGGGCAGGACAAAGTCTGGCAAGTGATAGGTGGATACGGGTGAGGAGGAGGAGGGATGGGTGGTTTGATTGGCAGATAGGCCACTGATGAAATCAGAAAAAAAGAAAAATGTGGCACAGTGGTGCAGCGGCAGAGTTGCTGCCTTACAGCGCCAGAGACCCGGGTTTAATCCTCACTACGGGTGCTATCTGTGCGGAGTTTGTATGTTCTCCTTGTGACAGCGTGGGTTTTTACCGGGTGATCCTGTTTCCTCCCACATTCCTAAGATAACAGGTTTGTAGGTTAATTGCCTTTGGTAAAATCGGAAATTGTCCCTAGTGTGTAGGATCGTGTTAGTGTACAGGGTGATCGATAGTTGGCGCGGGCTTGGTGGGTCGAAGGACCTGTTTCCGTGCTGTATCTCTAAAGTCTAAAAGTGTGAGATGAGGCGTGAAATGTTTAGCCGTAATGGGAAGGGGGAGTGGAAAGTGAGAAATGAGTGTGCATCCAGGTGGGGCGCAGGGAAGGGGGGGGGGGGGAGAGGAAGGGGTCTTCATAGGTTACACCTAAAATTGGAGAATTCAATGCTTGTACCATTGGGTTGGTTGGCCCCACACGAAACGTATAAGATTATTAAGGGGTTGGACACGTTAGAGGCAGGAAACATGTTCCCAGTGTTGGGGGAGTCCAGAACAAGGGGCCACAGTTTAAGAATAAGGGGTAGGTCATTTAAAACTGAGATGAGGAAAAACTTTTTCAGTCAGATAGTTGTGAATCTGTGGAATTCTCTGCCTCAGAAGGCAGTGGAGGCCAATTCTCTGAATGCATTCAAGAGAGAGCTAGATAGAGCTCTTAAGGATAGCGGAGTCAGGGGGTATGGGGAGAAGGCAGGGACGGGGTACTGATTGAGAATGATCAGCCATGTTCACATTGAATGGCGGTGCTGGCTCGAAGTGCCGAATGGCCTACTCCTGCACCTATTGTCTATTGTCTATTGTCTATTGAAACATCACTTATTCATGTCCTCCACAGATTCTGCCTGAGCTGCTGAGTTCTTCAGACTGAAAGTAAGGGAGGGGGAGGTGGTGAAGAGCTGGAGGCAAGAAAAGACCAGGACCATTCAGGACCAGCCAATCTGAAGAAGGGTCCAGACCCCGAAACATCACCCATCCTTTTTCTCCAGAGATGACGCCTGACCCGTTGATTTACTCCAGTACTTTGTGTCTATCTTTGCAATAAACCAGCATCTGCAGTAGCTTGTTTCTACTAGATCTTATCTGCCATTTGGAAGGAGTATAAGAAAATAACTACAGATGCTGGTACAAATCGAAGGTGTCACAAAATGCTGGAGTAACTCAGCAGGTCAGGTCAGGCCATTGGGAATATCAGCAGAGACCCTGAAAAAATAACGTAACTTTGCTGGAATTCAGTTGAAGTGAATGCAGAGATGGTGAGGAACCGTTGTGGAATTTCAATCCCACAAACTGAATCGACAGATGGAGCAAATATTGGAGCAAGTTAGAGTCAAACATTGGAGGTGTGTGGGTGAATGCAAATAATTTTTCACCCAGAGTAGGGTGCTCAAGAAGGCTTTTGGAGCATTGGACTTCACCAGTCAGAGTACTGAGTATAGAAGTTGGGAGGTCATGTTACAGCTGTACAAGACATTGGTGAGTCCACTTATAGAGTAGCGTGTTCAGTTTTGGTCATGCTGTTATAGGAAAGATGTTGTTGAGCTGGAAAGGGTGCAGAAAAGATTTTCGAGGATATTGCCAGGGATTAAGCTAAAGGGAGAGGCTAAGACTTTATTTCTTGCAGTGCAGGATAATGAGGGGTGATCTTATAGAGGTGTACAAGATCATGAGTGGAATAGATAGGGTAAATGCGCAGAGTCTTTTATCCAGAGTTGGGGAATCAATAGACAATAGACAGTGGACAATAGGTGCAGGAGTAGGCCATTCAGCCCTTCGAGCCAGCACCGCCATTCAATGCGATCATGGCTGATCACACTCAATCAGTACCCCGTTCCTGCCTTCTCCCCATACCCCCTCACTCCGCTATCCTTAAGAGCTCTATCCAGCTCTCTCTTGAAAGCATCCAACGAACTGGCCTCCACTGCCTTCTGAGGCAGAGAATTCCACACCTTCACCACTCTCTGACTGAAAAAGTTCTTCCTCATCTCCGTTCTAAATGGCCTACCCCTTATTCTTAAACTGTGGCCCCTTGTTCTGGACTCCCCCAACATTGGGAACATGTTTCCTGCCTCTAATGTGTCCAATCCCCTAATTATCTTATATGTTTCAATAAGATCCCCCCTCATCCTTCTAAATTCCAGTGTATACAAGAACCTGAGGACGTAGATTTAAGGTGAAAGGGGAAAGATTTAATAGGAACACGAGGGGCAACATTGTCACACGGAGGATTGTGGGTATATGGAATGAGCTGCCAGAGGAGGTAGTTGAGGCATGTACTATAACAGCTTTAAAATATATTTGGCCTGGTACATAGATAAGAACAGTTTAGAGAGATATGGGCCAAACACGGGAAGGTAGGTGTGGATGGAGCATCTTGGTCGGCATGGGCATCTTGGTTGGCATGGGCATCTTGGTTGGCATGGGCATCTTGGTCGGCATGGGCATCTTGGTCGGCATGGGCAAATTCTATAACTCTAATTCCCATTGTTTACACTTAATTACAATGCACAACACAAAGGACTGGAGGAAGTCAGCAAGTCAGGCAGCATCTGTGGATGGAATGGGTAGGCAATGTTTCGGGTCAGGTGCCTTCTTCAGACCCACAATGCAAGTTATGTACCTTTAGAGAGTATGCTCAACTTTAACATAGGAGAGGTATAATGATTCCTTTAGGTTTCTTTAAAGGGGAAGGCACGTAACAGTTGACAAATGTTATCCATGTCAACACTGTTTTCACACGTATTGCATCAAAGCACAATATAATGCAAATATGCATTGAAACAAAACCTTGAATTAGCCTTTTAAAACTTCACTGATGTAAAGGCTGCTCTTGCAATAGGGCCTAGAATGAACAATAGTACAATTGTTTTGCTGTTGTTCTGAATCAGCGGACAGTTCCATGAGCCGTGCTTACTAAATCCAAGCAACAATCAGTCAGACCACTTGAAAGGATGCCTGGAATGTAGAGTCCTCAACAGCACTGCAGGAAGTGACAGAATCAGGTCAATCAGGTTGCTGATTGTAAATGATCAGCCATGATCACAATGAATGGCGGTGCTGGCTCGAAGGGCCAAATGGCCTCCTCCTGCACCTATTTTCCATGTTTCTATGTCAATCACTTGGCAAAGAGTTTCCTTAAGCCTTACGTGCAATCCTTTTTTGCAAAGAAAATAATCCATAAAATATGAATGGTATTGGATTTGATTTCACTTTATTTTGCGTTTGCCATCTCAAGTGGTTCCATTTTAGATTGCTCCCTCCAAACTCTGAGTTCTAAGTGGAACTGTCTGGCAAATTCTAATGTGTGGGAAGGAACTGTGGATGCTGATTTACACCGAAGATAGACACTAATTGTTGGAATAACCAGGTAGGTCAGGCAGCATCTCTAGGGAAAAGGAATAGGTGGTTTCGGCTCGAGACCCTTCTTCAGATTGAAAGTCAGGGGAGACGGAAACTAGAGGTATGAAATGACTAGTTTGTGGAGATGTCACAGAATGTGTTGCATATTATTGTCTTGGGAATGGGAGACTCACGGTGAATCATCCAGCAAATGTGCCAAGTTACAGCAGTGTTGAGAGCAAATTGCATACATACAAAATACAGTGCATTTGTATGTTTGTATGTTACAAACATACATGTTTGTATGTTTATGTTACAAACATACAATGCGTTTCATTTAGTTTATTATTCATTATTGTCACGTGTACCGAGGTACAATGAAAAGTTTTTTGTGGCTTATTATCCTGGCAGCGAAAAGACTGTACATGATTACAATCAAGTCGTTCGCAGTGTACAGATACAGGATAAAGGGGATAACACTTAGTGCAAGATGAAGGCCAGTAAAGTCCAATTAAACGTAGTTCGAAGTTCTTCAGTGAGGTAGATGGGAGGTCGGGACCGCTCTCTAGTTGGTGAGAGGATGGTTCCGTTACCTGATAACAGCTGGTTAATGTACATGAATACTGAACATTGCTGCTCAAGAAGTAACATGTCGAGTCTCTTTCCAAATATTTTCAGAGTTTTTCTAGTTACAGGTATCCACCCATGTTTTCGCTCCTCTGAAACTCTTGCTTGCTGCGTTTGGCATCAGCGTTTCGATGGATTTCTGTGAAATCAGACCTAATTATCACAATTCTGCATTATTTGCGTGTAACGTCAGCCCACAGCAGTCAGCAGATTAGGATCTGGTGAAGGTCAAGTTCTGTGACCTTTGACCTGTTCCAAGGTGGTATTTCGGAGCACGGTCGTCACGGAGACATTAAAGGGAAGTCGTGAAGCAGACCTTGCTGATCATTCTGCCCGTGGACTTTTTTACCCCGAGGCCGTCTGACTTCTTCTTTGAACGGGGAATATAAAGTATAATCATCGTCAGGAGACTGTGCGGAATTTACCTGTTTTGGTGTGACTGACAAGGACTGCATTTATTTCCCATCTCTAATTACTGTCAGGAAGGTTGCGGTGAGCTGCCTTTCTGAATCATGTAAACCTTCTGGTGATTTTATTTCTATAATGTTGTGAGTAGGTAGTTCCAGCATTTAGATATACTCCCCAAATGACCCCAAATATTGGCGTTTAGGACACTAAACTCCTGCTTACTACCATAATTTGATTGTCCACCCAGGTTAAAAGCATCCCACAACTTTGCTGCTAATTCTTTGCCCAGGCTCTCACCATGGCTCATCCAGCCTGAGGTATCCTATCAGTATTCCGTTGGGACCAACAAAATAATTATATGGGAGTAAAATGTGGGAACTTTGAGAAGTTGTAAAAAGCGATTGAGAGTGAAGTAATACCAGAGGGGAGGCAGCAAAGAACAGAAAGGAAGGATGTTGCTGATGATGGAGTCAAACCAGTCAGTACCAGGCAGGAACCAGAAGAGGACAGTAGACACAAAATGCTGGAGTAACTCAGCGGGTCAGACAACATCTCTGGAGAAAAGGAATAGGTGATGTTTCAGGCCGAAACCTTTCTTCAGACTGAGAGTCCAGGGGGAGGGAAGCTAGAGGTGTGAAAAGGTACATGACAAATCAGAGCAGGCAACGATGACCAAGGGAAGATGGAGCCCACAATGGTCCATTGTTGGCTGTGGAAGAGGTGATAACGAAGGAATATATGGATGCGAACAGTGGAACTGGCAGGACACCGAGGGGCGTCTATGTGAGGGGCAGAGAGAGAAGGAATGCAGGGGTTATTTGAAATTAGAGAAATTAATGTTCATACTGCTGGGTTGTAAGCTGCCCAAACATAATATGAGGTGCTAGCGCTGGGTTGTAAGCTGCCCATGAAATATGAGGTGCATATTTGATTGCCTAAACCAGCATCTGCAGTTCCTTCCTACATCAGCAGAGGGCAGTATTGCAAGAACACAAGTCAAGTCAAGAATGTGGATTTGTCATAAGTACCGACAACAGAAACATAGAAAGTAGGTGCAGGAGTAGCTATCCTCAATTAACACTATCCTCAATTTCCCTCGTTAGCCACCTTAATGCAGAATTCCAATATATTATGGTCATTGTTGCCCAAGGGGCTTTGCACAATAAGATCGCTAACTAATCCTTCTAAACAAACAATAACTAACTAAACAATACCCAGTCTAGGATGGCCTGCCCTCTAGTTGGTTCCTCTACATATTGGCTTAAAAAAACATCCGGTATACATTCCAGGAAATCCTCCTCCTCAGCATTGTTCCCAATTTGATTAGCCCAATCGATATGAAGATTAAAGTCACCCATGATACCTGCTGTACCTTTGCTAAACGCATCTCTAATTTCCTGTTTGATGCTATCCCCAATTTCCCTACTTCTGCTTGGTGGTCTGTACACAACTCCAACAAGCGTTTTCTGCCCTTTGCTATTTTGCAGTTCTACCCATACAGATTCTACAGCATCCAAGCTAATGTCTTCTCTTACTCTTGCATTAATCTCCTCTTTAACCAGCAATGCCACTTCACCTCCTCTTCCTTTCTGTTTATCCATCCGGAATATTGAATACCCCTGCATGTTTAGCTCCCGGCCTTGGTCACCCTGGAGCCATGTCTCTGTAATCCCAACTATATCATATCCCTTAACTACTAACTGCACATTCAATTCATCCACCTTATTATGAATGCTCCTCGTATTAAGACACAAAGCTTTCAAGTTTGTTTTTCTTTTCTCCCTTCTACCTATTGCTTCTGTCATTTTATGGCCCTCTGTCTCCTTGCATTGGTTCCCATCCCCCGGGCTCTATTAGTTTAAATGTGACCTTTCCTACACTCTCTTTCCTGTAATTCATGAAATTCTTGCAGCTTAACAGGCCTGTAAACACAATAGCATACAGATAAATCTACAATATTTACAAGGAGGTTGCCCGGAATGGAGGGTCTGAGCTACAGGGTTGAGCAGACTGGGACTCTATTCCTTGGAGTGCAGGAAGATGACGGGTGATCTTATAGACGTGTACAAGATCATGAGAGGAATAGATTGGGTAGACGCACAGAGTCTCTTGCCCAGAATGAGGGAATCGAGATCCAGGGGACATAGGTTTAAAGTGAAGGGCGAAAGATTTTATAGGAATCTGAATGGTAAATTTTTAAAGGGTGGTGGGTGTCTGGAAACAGCTGCCGGAGGAGGTATTTGAGACAGGGACTATCTCAATGTTTAAAAAGTAATTAGACAGGTACATGGATAGAACAGGTTTTGAGTGAACTAGGCCAAACGCAGGAAAGTGGGACTAGTGTAGATGAGACATGTTGGTCGGTGTGGGCAAGTTGGACTGAAGGGCCTGTTTCCACACTGTATGACACTATGACTCTAATAATCAATAACACAATAAATTAATGATCGCATACTAGGTAAAGTGTAATAATGCAAAACCAAAGCCCGACGTGCAACCAAATGCACAGTCCCAAAATATTTTTGTTTCTTTCCAAAGAAGATTATAGTTGCTGAGGTTAGTGTCGTGTAGTTTTCCAGGTTCTGATAGTTGCCGGGAAGAAGCTGTTCTTGAACCCGGAGTTCACGGTTTTCAGGCTCCTGTACCTTCTTCCTGCTGGTGGTAGTGAGATGAAAGCATGGCTATAGTAGTGTGGATCCATGATAATATTAGCTACCTTCTTGATGCAGGGCTTCCTGTACATCCCTTCGATGATGGGAAGGACAGTACCAGTGATGGACTTGGCAGTGTCCACCACTATCTGAAGTCTCCTTTGTGCTGTTTATCAGATGGAGTAGCTGGAGACGTCATGCGCTAGGAGTGGGCTGGTAGGAGGGTGAACTGGGGTAATGCTCCCTGTGCCTTCAAGGGCGGCTGCAGGAGGTGCCCCCGGGACACCAAGATAGCCAGGAGAGGAGAGGAGAGGGACTTTGGTTCACGGCAACTGCTCCAGTATATCGAGTGCATGGGTTGACCGGACTTTGGACTTTGAATAATGGTGTCCAAAATGGCAGTACCCGCATGTGTAATATTATGCAAAAAGAATTTCAATGTGCAGATGCATATGTGACAAATAAAGCACCATTGAACCATTGAGAGCTCAAGTTTCTGAACCAGGCCTTAATGCAACCAGCCATATGCTCTCCACTACTGAATCTCCTGGATCTTGCAATGAAGTACAGCCATTGATGAGCTTCCTTCGCGGTTGTATCGATGTGCTTAGTAAACCAAATAAAGAGAATACAGAAAAAGAAAGGCGGGAGGAATAAATAATTGTGAGAGGGAGAGCCTTCTCCCCACAACCCCCGACACCCGTACTAATCAAGAATCTGACACACTCTGCTTTTAAAATACCTTTGGTATAAACCAGCATCTGCAATCACAAAATAACATTAACTTTGCGTAAATGGGAGAACAGAAGAGGGAGGGGGTGGAGACACACGAGGCTACGGATGCCGAGATCTGGAGCAACAAGCACTCCGCAGGAGGAACTGAGTGTGAAGGAGGTCGAGCAGCATCAATGGAGGGGAATGGAATTGCCGACACTTCACGTGGAAAGCTTGTTTCAGGACGAAGAGTGGAGGACAGAGGCCAGCTAGAATAGAGAGGAGAGAAGGGGTGGTGAGACAGGCAGGGGCGGTAGATGACTGATGGACTAAGGGAGGGTGAAGGATGGTGGGCAGTTGGAGCCAGATAGGAGAGGGGGGAGAGGCAGAGTTGGGAGACAGAGGCAAGAGGATGAAAAACAGAGGCAAACAAAAAATAAAAGTAGAAAGAGCCACGTAGCTGGAGAGGAGGGTGAAGGTGGAAATAGCCAGGGGGCTGATAAACTGGAACATAAAGGCTCCCAGTACTGGAATCTGATAAGTAAGGAAGGCAATAATGGGAATCATTAACGGAGAGGTGAAGGGTCCAAAAAACCCAGAACTAAATGGAGGAGGGTAAGATGTGGGGATAGTAAATGGATGGAACCAGGGAGATGTAAAGGAATGTTAGTGGGAGGAGGTGGACCTCTTGCTACTCTGGGATCAGGTTATTGCAAAGGAAATACCTGGGAGGGCAGAATTCACTCCCATTGAACTGGGAAGCATAGAACATAGAACAAAGAACAGTACAGCACCGGAACGGGCCCTTCGACCCACAATGTTTGTGCCAAACATGATGCCATGTTAAAATGATCCATATCCTTCCATTCCCTGCACTTCCATGCACCCATCCAAAAGCCTCGTAAACAGCATTATCGTATCTGCTTCCACCACTACTCCTGGCAATGCGTTCCGGGCCTCACCACTCTCCGTGTAAAAAACGTACCCTGCGCATTTCCCTTAGCCTCTCCCCTTCTCACCTTATAGCTCTGTCCTCCAGTGTTGGCCATTTCCACCCTGGGAAGAAAAGGTTCTGCCTACTGTGCGATTATCTGGAGATATTTGTGTTTCTAGAAATTCTTCCCAATTATCTCATTTAGATCAGGGAGTTGGGTATCAGTGATCTCTGGCGCTGAGAGACAGCAGCTCTATCGCCATTCTCTGACAAACATATGCAAAATCTAGAGACATGGGCTTTGAGCTGCAAAGAGCTTTATTTATAAAACCCAAATGAGCAACTAGTACCCAGATTATTAAACATATATATTCATATATATATTTCACACAGTCCCTGATACGGTAGTTAGCCAGCAGAAAGCAGATAAAATCGATGTTCTGCTTGGTTGCAAAATTCTGAAGATATCAATAAGAAAATAAAAATAAGATTAACTCTAATTGGTGAGTCGACAATTAGCAGGCCAAGAGAGATTATTCAGAGGATTGTTTATTTCAATAGAAATGTCAAAGTATGATGAATTTGTTTGCCTTATGCTGGAGAAAAATAGCAAAATACATGTTAGTTTTTGAAAGAAATGTGAACAAAAATTTTGAGTAAATGAAGAATAATGGAAATGAACAAAATACTTTTTCAGAAAGCAAACAAATACGTGATAGACCATATAGTTTTGTTCTTCACTGACAGTTTCTAACCTTTCGGAACCTATTTTTACCACAACTTAGGTAGTTAATATTCAAGTCACAAAGACAAAAATACTGTGTCTAATGGGCTCAAGCTACTACTCGTTCTTTGAGCTATCTGCATGAAAGTAATTTCACTGCACCTTGGTATATGTGACAATAAAGTGCTATTGAACCATTGAAAGTCTTTCAAGGGACATCTGACAATTGTTTGAGGGTAGGGTTCATTGCTGGCCACTGCACAGTCCACGGTACATTTTACAAGTTGAGTCTAAAGCCACAGAAGCTTCATCCAGATGTGCCAGCACATGTGGCAGCATGGCAGCGCAGTGGTAGAGTTGTTGCCTTACAGTGCCAGGGACCCGGGTTCGATCCTAACTCAGCGGGCCAGGCAACACCTCGGGAGAAAAAGGATGGGTGATGTTTTGGGTCGGGTCCCTTCTTCAGACCAAGTATACCATTATCCAGTTTACAGATGCCTCACTGAAGTCCAAATTGGCTCCACAAGTAAACATAGAAACATAGAAAATAGGTGCAGGACTAGGCCATTCGGCCCTTCGAGCCTGCACCGCCATTCAATATGATCATGGCTGATCATCCAACTCAGTATCCCGTACCTGCCTTCTCTCCATACCCCCTGATCCCTTTAGCCACAAGGGCCACATCTAACTCCGTCTTAAATATAGCCAATGAACTGGCCTCAACTACCTTCTGTGGCAGAGAATTCCACAGATTCACCACTCTCTGTGTGAAAAAAAACTTTCTCATCTCGGTCCTAAAAGACTTCCCCCTTATCCTTAAACTGTGACCCCTTGTTCTGGACTTCCCCAACATCGGGAACAATTTTCCTGCATCTAGCCTGTCCAACCCCTTAAGAATTTTGTAAGTTTCTATAAGATCCCCCCTCAATCTTCTAAATTCCAGCGAGTACAAGCCGAGTCTATCCAGTCTTTCTTCATATGAAAGTCCTGCCATCCCAGGAATCAATCTGGTGAACCTTCTCTGTACTCCCTCTATGGCAAGAATGTCTTTCCTCAGATTAGGAGACCAAAACTGTACGCAATACTCCAGGTGTGGTCTCACCAATGCCCTGTACAACTGCAGCAGAACCTCCCTGCTCCTAAACTCAAATCCCCTTGCTATGAATGCCAACATACCATTCGTTTTCTTCACTGCCTGCTGCACCTGCATGCCTACTTTCAATGACTGGTGCACCACGACACCCAGGTCTCGCTGCATCTCCCCTTCTCCTAATCGGCCACCATTCAGATAATAGTCTGCTTTCCTGTTCTTGCCACCAAAGTGGATAACCTCACATTAATCCACATTATACTGCATCTGCCATGCATTTGCCCACTCACCTAATCTATCCAAGTCACTCTGCAGCCTCCTAGCATCCTCCTCACAGCTAACACTGCCCCCCAGCTTCGTGTCATCCGCAAACTTGGAGATGTTGCATTCAAAACTTGGGATCTTCCGTTTCTGTTACGTGCTGCAAAGGATGGACAACAAAGGAGATACAAATGCCCTCCCTGAATCAGAGACATTTGTATCTCCTTTGTTTTCCATCCTTTTTCTCCAGAGATGCTGCCTGACACACTGAGTTACTACAACACTTTGTGTCTATCACGGTACATTTAGAGATCTAGGCAGAGACCGACAGGGAGAAGGTTCTCGATACATAGCTTCTGACTGTGATGACACATGGAATTGCAGATGCTGTAATCTTGAGCAAAACACAAAGTGCTGGAGGAACTCAACAGGTCAGGCAGTATCTGTGGAGGGAATGAACAGGTAATGTTTTTGATCATGGGACTGATAGGATTGGGTGAGGGGGGTGGGCAACAAAGCTTGGAAGATTAGACTGATTTCGAGAGAGTTTACCACCTGTTTTTGTCCAGCAAACTTAAGTGCCCTGAAAGTCAACGACAGGTTAATGCTATTCTTTTACCCATGCCATATAATGAACATGGAGCCATGTCTCTTACTGGGGAGTTTCTTCTGGCATCTCTTGCAACCGAATACCGAGGGAGATCTTGTTGGAGCCACCTTTGCACAGTGACCGCGATTGCAGTTTGGGACAGACCATTTAAATGCAGCAAAACACAAAGTGCTGGAGAAACTCAGCGGGTCAAGCAGTAGCTGTTGAAGGAATGAACAGGCACTGTTTCAGGTCAGGGCCTCCTCCCGACTGACCAAGAGACTCGACCTGAAACTGTGCTTGTCCATTTCTTCCACTGATGCTGCCTGACCTGCTGCGTTCCTCCAGCATTTTGTGTTTTTTCCCTCAAGTTTCAGGCATCTGCAGTTCCTTGTGTCTTCACTTCAGTGCAGCACGCTGCCTAAATTTTCAGGAGATAGGGGTTTAACTTTAGGTTTTTTATTGTCATGTGTACTGAAGTACAGTGAAAAGCTTTGTTTTACATGTTATCTAAAACAGATCCGATAATACTACGCAAAAATACAATCACGTCAAACTCAAATACAGCAGTTAGAGCAATGCAGAAGATACTGAGTGAGGAATATAGTTCTCAGCATTGTAGAGCATCAGTTCCATAGACAAAGTCCAATGTCCACAATGGGGTAGAGGTGAATTGGCCAGTATCCTAGCTTATGGAAGGACCATTCAGAAGCCTGACAACAGAGGGGAAGGTGTCTGGTCATTTATATTCACTGGAATTTGAGTCTGAAGCTGGGATTTTTGTGAGCAAAAACAGCCTGCTGTGACTTAGACCAGAATGATTGTTAATCACACCAGAAACAAATTATAGGCATTGCAGTCCTGTTAATGTTATTTGGGGGCTGAATATCAGGAAGGCAGCACCAGTTTGCAACAATATCTCAGACCCATCTTATTAACCAACTGCATTAAATCACCTAAGATATGAACACAGAACCAGGTTGCATACTTTAAAATACTTTTCACCCGCAGTGCCCTCTTTCCCTAATTTAACAGATGAACATCCTCGGCCTACAAATCCACACTTATCTTGGCACCATTCCCATTTTCTCATAAATATCGTCGGTCGTACTTCTTCTGGATCCATCAGATTGTTTGGTCTTGTTTCTTCGATCTGTGTGAACAAAATTGAACACCAAATTAACTTGTTTCAAGAAATTACGAATGAAATCATATTTATGTCTTGTGATACACAAAGCACTGGAGGATCACAGTGGGTCCGACAGCATCTGTGGAAGGGGTGTGCTGGTGTGATGAAGGATCTTGACCCGAACCATCACCTGCCCATTCTCTCCAAGTAGCTGTCTGACCCATGGAGTTCCTCCTGCACTTTGTGTTTTGCTCAGGGTTCAAGTACCTGCACTTTCTTGAGTCTCCATATTTACAGTTAGTTTTACAAGGAGCCAGGATTTTCTGGATTCAGTGCATTAATTGGTGAGTAATTATATGTAATTATAAATATCACATATTCATCCTCAGATTATGTGATCAGCTTAATGTCACTGCAGCTGGTTTAGATTTAACAGGTGTGAAAACTGCCCAGGAGAACATGGATAAGTGATGTTTAGAGTACCGAACTGAAACATCATCTATCTATATTCTCCAGAGATGCTGCCTGACCTGCTGACTTACTCCACCATTTTGTACCTTTTCTTGGTAAACTAGCATCTGTTGTTCCTTGTTTCTACATTAAAACTGCTCTGTTGAGTTAGTGAAACAAAAGGACTACACATTAAAATATTAATCTTAATAATATTTCCATTTGTGTTGCAATATTTGTGATCTCTCCATATGTGAACTCATACTTAATGGTATGCCTGCTTACCATCAAGATATAGAAACATTGGTCCCTTGCCCTCTCAAATGAACTAAATGAGCCACATTGTTAGCATGTGGCTATGTGAGCACAATACAAACTTAACGTGTGGATAAAATAGTCACTTTGGGAAAACGATAAAAAGCTACGCTAAGAAGTCTGAAGAAGGGTCTCGACCCGAAACGTCACCCATTCCTTCTCTCCTGAGATGCTGCCTGACCTGCTGAGTTAGTCCAGCATTTTGTGAAATAAATACCTTCGATTTGTACCAGCATCTGCAGTTATTTTCTTACAAAAGCTACGCTAAGGCTCATTATCTGAATGCACACAACATCCATAATAAGACACATGAATTTATCCACAGAGAGAAAGAAATGTATATGATTTTAAATAAATGAAAGTTGATTTGATAGCTATTGTAGATCAGGATCAGGATTGAATAGAGTCATAGAGTCATACAACATGGAAACAGGCCCTTCGACCCAACTTGCCCACACCGACCAACATGCCTCATCTACACTCGTCCCACCTGGCTTCGTTTGGCCCATATCCTTCTAAACCTATCCTATCCATGTACCTGTCTAAATGTTTCTTAAATGTTGTGATAGTACCTGCTTAAACATTGTGATCGTACCTGCTTATTTCAGAGTACTTAATATAATATAATATTTGAGTATAAGATTAAGCAAAAGCGTAAAGGAGATTTCGCCACTGTCATAATGGGTTAGATCAGCACCCCAATGAAAAACGATCTTCTCTCAAAGATCAAAACATAGCCTCAGTTTGGGTAAAGATATGAAATAACAAAGGACAAAAGTCACTTGTGTTTAAATCTCTCTTGTCAAAGGAAGTCGTTAGTCGTTAGTCAAGAGTGTTTTATTGTCATATGTCCCGAAACAGACCAATGAAATTCTTGCAGCAGCACAACAGATATGTAAATCTCGTACTCTGCAAACACCATAATAAACAACAAAAAAACATTCAGTGTATGAAAAGAACAAACTATAATAGTGCAAGACAAAACCAATGCCTCCCAAGTCTGTGTAGTTCGGAGCTTATTTTGAGGTTGGAATGTGTATTAGCCTGACTGTTGTAGGGAAGAAGCAGCTCCTGAATCTGGACGTTGCAATTTCCACGTTCCTACAACTTGCATTACCTTCAATTTTTTGTTTTAGTTTATTTAGTTTAGAGATACAGCGTGGAAACAGGCCCTTCGTCCCACCGAGCCCACGCTGACCAGCCATCACTCGTACACTAGTTCTATCCTACACACTAGGGACAATGTATCAAAGTCAATTAACCTGCACGTCTTGAGAATGTGGGAGGAAACCGGAGCACCCGGAGAAAACCCACATGGTCGCAGGAAGAACGTACAAAGTCTGTACAAATAGCACCAGTGGTCAGGATCCAACCCAGGTCCGACACTGTGAGGAAGGAGCTCTACCTCTGCACGGTGGCGCAGCAGTAGAGTTGTTGCCTTACAGCAAATGCAGTGCCTGAGACTCAGGTTCGATCCTGGCTACGGGCGCCGTCTGTACGGAGTTTGTACGTTCTCCCCGTGTCCTGCGTGGGTTTTCTCCGAGATCTTCGGTTTCCTCCCACACTCCAAAGACGTACAGGTGTGTAGGTTAATTGACTGGGTAAAAATGTGAAAATTGTCCCTAATGTGTGTAGGATAGTGTTAATGTGCGGGGATCGCTGTGGCATGGATGCTAGTTATCCCCATATCAGCCCATCCCCTCCTGTCCTGGGCCTCCTCCACTGTCCAAACACAAAGTGATGGAACAGCACCTCATATTTCGCTTGAGCAGCTTACAACCCAGCGGTATGAATTTCATTTCTCTCACTTCAAGTAACCCTTGCTTTCACTCTCTCTCTCCGACTAGTTTTACTGTCTTCCTGATTAATTTTAATGTTTGTCTTCGTCATTGTCATTTTCTCCTCAGCCAACAATGATCCATTCTGCATTTCCTTGATCACCGTCTGCTTTGATCTGTCTTTTTCACACTTTACCATCCCATGTCTCTAGTCTCCCTCTCCCTTGACTCTCAGTCTGAAGAAGGGTCTCGACCTGAAACGTCACCCATTCTTTCTCTCCAGAGATGCTGCCTGTCCCGCTGAGTTACTCCAGCATTTTGTCTATCTTCATGTCTGAATGGTGTTGGACCCACCAAGGGAACATATCATTGGAGATGTGGCCATTTGTATTGAGACTGGATTAACTAATCATCCCATAATTTAAAAAATGCTCAGGTGATAATCAAAGTGGTATGATTGAATTTCACAGTGAAAACCTTTTGCCTGAAACTCGTGTTTTAAATTTAAATAAAGGCATGATTGCAAGGATGGGTAAAGTAGATCAGGCTCTGGGGGGAACTTTTACAACTCTCAAGAGGATTCTATTGAGAAATAGAGACCGTGAGAAGAATAACCAGCAAATGGCTAACCAAAGAATTTAAACTCGTGTCAAATTGAAAGAAAAAGCATTTTGTGTGCGTGCTTAGTTAGTGGTGGGTCAGAACACAATGAAACATTTAGAAACCAGCAAAGAATGAATGACAAGCAATAGAGAGATAATATGGATTGTGAAAGTAAACTAGCAAGCAATATAAAAATAGAAAATCAGAGGTTCCTGTGTTATTGTGGACATTAATGATTAGTATGTTTGCAGATGACACAATAATTTATGTGTGACATAGCAGGTTAGCTTGCAGGTAGATTAAATAATTTGGAAGGCTAATGGAATGCTAGTCTATATTGCAAAGGGAATGGAAAGTAAAATAAATATTTTTTGCTATAATTGTGCAGGTAAGATCACCAGCCCGTACAATTGATCTTACCAATGTAGTTTTGGTTGGCAAGATCAATTATAGTTGGTCTTTTAGTGTTGGTATCATATTTTTAAATATATATTTGCATGGGGCATTTTCCTTCTTGAAGGGTATCAAAATATAGTTGGCAACAAAGAGTTGCCCATTCTAGATGAATTCTAGAGGAGGAAGTTCTATCCTTGGCATCTTTGGAATTCTCCTCCCCAGAGAACAGTGGAGGTTGAATGTATTCAAGGTTGAACTAGATGGAATTATTAGTCTATCGACAAGCTCAGGCCTGTAGTCAACAGGCAGAGATCTGTGGCCAAGATCAGGTCAGCCATTAACCTACTGGGGCTCCAAATAGAACATAGAACTTGCTCCACACATCTCCATCAAACTTTCCCCCTTTCACCTTCTAATTATGCCCTCTTTTGCTGGAGATTTCCACACTTGGAAAAAAGTTCTGACTGTCTACTCTATCTACGCCTCTCATAACTTAGGATACCGAGTCTGCACCGACTGGCAATCCCGCACATTAACACTAACCTACACACATTAGGGACAATTTACACTTATATCAAGCCAATTAACCTACAAACTGTACGTCTTTGGAGTGTGGGAGGAAACCGAAGATCTCAGAGAAATCTGGGGTCACAGGAAGAAAGTACAAACTCCATACAGACAGCACCCATAGTCGGGATTGAAAGAGAGAGAGAGAGAAAAAGAGAGAGAGAGAAAGGGAGAGAGAGAGAAAAAGGAAGAGAAGGAGAGAGGGAGAGAACTAGGGAGAGAAATAGGGAGAGAAAGAGGGAGAGAAAGAGGGAGAGAAAGAGGGAGAGAAAGAGGGAGAGAAAGAGGGAGAGAAAGAGGGAGAGAAAGAGGGAGAGAAAGAGGGAGAGAAAGAGGGAGAGAAAGAGGGAGAGAAAGAGGGAGAGAAAGAGGGAGAAATAGGAAAGGGAGAGAGAAAGAGAGGGAGAGAGTGTGTGTGTGTGAGAGAGAGAGAGACAGAGTGGTGGGTGAAATTGAGGGAAACCTCTCAGACGACTTACTATTACACTGACACTTTCACTTTGATGCAATGTCTGGTGTGCTCAGGATGACACAGCTTGCGAGTGGGCTCCTGGTCAGAGTGCTGAAACCACCGATACTTGGAGGTGTGAGAACATGTCTGCTTGGAGCCTCCATGCCACTTGAACAGCACAGGAAGGTGCTCAGCTATGACACACGGAAGTGCCCCGTCTGGGATTTTTAATGTGAAAAAATCAGCATGAAGAATTTTGGTTAAAAACACAAAAGTGGTTCATTTCTAAACCGTAAGCATCCAAGCATGCCAAGGTGAAAATCCAAATGACCAATTATAACTCTGGTTTACCAAGCTGTATATTAACTGGCTGTGAACCATTATTGTTTAAGTTGGCAATCAAACTCTGTCGGTGGTTGAAAGGACACCTGATGGAAGCAAATGAAATTTTGAGAGTCATAGAGTCACAGCGTGGAAACAGACTCTTTGGCCCAACTTGCCCACACCGGCCAACATGTCCTATCTACAAAAATCCCACCTGCCTGTGTTTGGCCCATACCCCTCCAAACCTGATCTATTCATGTACCTGTCCAAATGTTTCTTAAACATTGCAATAGTACCTACCTCAACTTCCTCCTCTGGCAGCTCATTCCACACACCCACCACCCTCTGTGTGAAATAGTTATCCCTCAGGTTCCAATTAAACCTTTCCGCCCTCACCTTAAACCTATGTCCTCTGGTTCTTGATTCCCTACTCTGGGTAAGAGACTCTGTGTATCTACCCAATCTATTCCTCTCATGATTTTGTACACCTCTACAAGATCGCCCCGCATCCTCCTGCCTAGCCTGCTTAACCTCTCCCAAAGCTCAGGACCTCGAGTCCTGGCAACATCCTCGTAAATCTTCTTTGCACCCTCTCCAGCTTGACAACATAGAGAGGTTTAGATAGGATAGGCAGTCAGAACATTTGTCCCTGGGAAATAATGTCAAGGACTAAAAGGCATGGCTTTAAGGTCAGAGGGTCAAACTTGAAATCTTCCGTCTGAAGATTAGAAAGAATCCACTTTTTAGCCAATTTCAAACCTTTCTTCACATATTTCCATTGAAGTCGACAGAATCAGGTTTCTATGTCTCAGGCGATGTAATATGTTATCTAGGTGTTCATCAATTTTCCTTTAAAAGCCAACCAAGTCGCTGTGGCAAGAGCTTGCAACTTTATAGATAATTAGTCTGTCTGTGATTATGTATTTTAAGTTGCCATTCTTGAATTCTTGAAATGCTTTGTTTCTTTCCGTAAGTATAAGTTCATAAATTCATAAATCATTGGAGCAGAATTAGGCCATTCTGCCCATCAAGTCTACTCCACCATTCAACCTTGGCTGATAAATCCTTTGCTCTCAACCCCATTCTCCTGCCTTCTTCCCATAACCCCTGAAACCCTTACTAATCAAGAACCTATCAATCTCCACCTTAAAAATATCCATTGACGGCCTCCACAGCCTTCTGTGGCAATGAATTCCACAGATTCACCACCCTCTGACTAAAGAAATTCCTCCTCTTCTCCTTTCTAAAGGTTCCTCCTTTTATTCTAACGTTATGGCCTCTGGTCCTAGACTCTCCCACTAGTGGAAACATCCTCTTCATAATTAATTAATTAAAATGTATTAAGCAGACTCATGGTCCATTAGAATACACATACAGTACACAGTATATACATATAAAATTAAATTAAATTAGAAAAGGCAACAATACCAATGTTTCCACATAGGTGTCAGGTATCTCACGGCACTGAAACCAGGATTTACCAGCAGCACAATGATGGAATTCTGAGAACCATTCAATCGGCATATAAATTTAAACATGAGATTCCTCAACAGGGCATGAAACGTATTGACTCCTGCACTACAAAACAGTTCACTTGCACTGCACCACCTTGGCTTTCTAAGCAATATGCGCATGCAGTCATTATAGGCAACCTTAAGTTTATGGATGCTTGACTTATTAAACTTTATCCACAAAGGAGCAGTGTAAAGAGGAGTACAGTACGCTCTAAACAGGTTTATCTTGACATTTCCTGAGCACCAGTGGAATTTCCTAACCAACATGTTAGCTTGTGCATACAACATGCGGCGCTGTCTATACATGTCCTCATCATCAGACATTTGATCTGTGATGACATGTCCCAGATACTTAGCTTTACAGCAGACAGATAGAACCTGCCCAGACAGGTAAAATGATGGGAAGACTAGATCTTTGTCCCCTTTTACTTTACAAATCATGACAACGCTCTTTTTAGCATTGTATTTCACGTCAAATTGGACACCATACTCAGAGCATATATTCAACATCTGCTGAAACCCAGCACTGCTAGGAGAAAAAACCGGCAGATCATCGGCATACATAAGATGGTTTACCAGGGTGTTACCAATCATACATCCTGTTTTACAGCCTCTAAGCTGGTCAGATAAATCATTCATGTACACATTAAAGAGGGCTGGTGAGAGTAGCCCCCCCCTGGCGAACCCCATTACCAACACAAAATGGTACAGAGACTGCATTACCCCATTTGACCTGCATGCTCTGGTTGGCGTACCAATATGCCAGGACCCTAATTATACTGTTAGGCACTCCTCTTTGACTCAGTTTTTGGAACAACTTATGATGGTTGACTCGATCAAAAGCTTTAGAGGCATCAATAAAACCAATTAACACAGAGGAATTCTGCCTTCTATACATTTCAACCATTTCCTTCAGGGCATAGATACATAAATCAGTACCATGCTTAGCCTTGAAGCCAAACTGGTTGTCTGTAGTACCCAAATAAAAACATAATCTATCTAATAAAATTCTTTCCAGGACTTTGGATAACACACTGGCTAGAGCAATCGGTCTGTAATTATCCAAGCTCCCCACCTTGCCCGCTTTGTCCTTGATGACAGGCACCAGAGTAACGGACAACATGGAGTCTGGTAACAGACCATGATTCATAAGGCCAGTAAAACAGATTGCAAGAAGGGCAGCAACCCTCGGGCTTGCAAGTTTGAGGTGCTCTGCAGTGATCTGATCTAAGCCGCTAGCTTTGTTATCAGTTAGCTGTGTGATTGCTTGATAGACCTTATTGGCTGTGATTCCCACTTTGTCACTGTTGGCAATGTTGCCCACTTTGTAGGGATCACTTTTAATACAATTGAATAGCTCAGAGTAATGTTGCCTCCACAAATCAGCTATGTTGTCGGCTCCTGAGACTCCTTCTATGGTACATGGTAATGATGTACTGCCTCTGTTCAGAGCTCTCACCTCCTTCCAGAAGCCAGTAACATCGTTACCAAGGAGCTTATCAGCCATAGAGTCTGCTCTCATTAATTGTTCGTGTTTGCTGATATAACGAACTGCATATTTATACCGAGCATTACTAAGCTTTTTGTGATCCAGGACAGGCCCCTCTCTGGACCTACCTGCCAGGACCCAAGCCTTAAAGGCATCCTTAGCTTCAGCATGATGAGCCGCCACATGTTTATTCCACCCTGGCTTAATGCTGTGTCTTTTATCAGAGTGAGTAAAGCATGGCCTACTAGCTTCATACACAGCACCCACAATACAATTATACATAGCACAGTGGTCCTTACAGTGAGCGCTGTTATTACAATTCACATCAGTACACATAATCGCATCTCTGGGTAGATATACATTACTTAGAAGGACATCAGTTCTCCCATAGTATAACATCACATCCTCATCTGAGAGCTTAGACCAATCCAGTTTAGCCTTACAGGCACTATTAACCTCCTGAGACATCTCCGGGAGACTGCCCCAATCGAGTGCCATAACAAAAGGAACATGATCAGACATAGATGCCTCATACACAATCTCCATAGATCTTAGAATATCATGAGCATCAGCAGTGCTAATGCAGTGGTCAAGCCATGATGTAGAGTGCCAGGCCTCACTTATGTATGAATAACTATCTGCAGGTAGGAGCTTTTGGCTGGATAATATGAGAGTGTTATCGACACAAAACTGCAGCATATGCTTTGCAAACAAGGAACTTTTGTCTGATAGGTCAGCATTCATGTCACCCACTACATAGATACTTGTGGAATGATTATCAGAAATAAAAGAATTTATAAAAGCTAATCTAATCAGGTATTCGTCTTCATTTTGTTGTGACTCATACGGTGTGTATACATTGAGGATAGTAACCTCTTTGTTATTCATTTTTATCTGTATAGCGATACACCAGTCAACTTCTAGCCTAATGACATTAATAGCAGAGTCCATCCTTTTCTGCCAAAGGTTGGCCACTCCCCCTGCTATCCTTCCTCTCACTATTCCCATAGATAGGTCAGTAGTGGACTCACCAGCCCCGTGGAAATCATCATTAAAAGAGTTCAATTTTCCCAAGTCCTGTTTCGATAAAAACGTTTCTTGTAAACATAAAATGTCACAGCTTTTCAGCAGGTTGTCAACTACTATACGTCTGGCTCTGTCTCCTGCGTTGTTACCCAGGCATAGCCCGCGGCAGTTGTATGATCCAACCCGCATAAAGTTTAACTGGGCAGGGTGGCAGCCCCATTCAGCACTCTTGCTCCCGTCTCTCCCGCTTTACGTGGTTCATAATATCGCCTCACAACAGAGCCTTCAGGCCAGAGTTCTGGGTTATACATGTCCGCAACTTCATTGCACTCAGCACACACTTTAAACGAGCTATATCTGGTGCTCGCAGTGACAATACGTTCACATCTAACGACACGGCCAAGTTGAGCAGCCAAGTAGATAGACAACGTCTCTGCATCAAGGTCTGGTGAGAATCTGGTAGCAAAAACACTCACCAACTTCGTGTGAACCACTCTTATATTCCCTTGCGCACGAGTACCAACAATAGGCTTGGACACCCTCCGTACAGGTTTTCCAGCACGCTGTTTGGACAAGGCAGGCTGGCCCTCGGCATGATTCTTTCGAACTTGGCCATGTCTCACCACATGGCTCCATTTCGTGGAGTTTTCCACAGTTCCTCCAGGAGTCAGACCAACATGCCCAGCCCCACTCCCCGCACCTGCCCCGACAGAAACGCCCGGGATCAACTCCGTGCGAGATGATGCAGGAGCCAGGAACCCACAGTTGGAATCACCACCTTCAGAAGAGCCAGGGGCACTCGTATTAGCCAGCACCACGCCATTCCCCCCAGCAGTGTGTTCCCGAAGGTCATTCCAGTATCAGTCGAGACAACCAGCCCTCCACCACTACTCGGTTCCAGCCGGCTCTCAACAGCAACAACTCTGTAGCCCATGGTCACAGCCACAGAACGCAGGTCCTCGCCGACAGCCGCCTGTAGTTTAACGGCATGCCTTAGCACGCAAACCTCACTGTGCAGCCACTCCATCTTGCTGAGCAGGTTTGAGACATCCAGGTTGTTAAACGTCACAGGTGGCAGCTCGTCCAAGTAATGGGAAACAAAACGAGGGATATTTTCTCCACACTCATTCAGCAGTTTTAAGCAGCTTTTAACATTGTTCGCGTCCTTATGGTTGCCTTTAGAGACCACGTACCGTTGTTTAGTATCAGGACAAAGATCAAACAACACCTTTTTAGAAGACTCAATCCACTCAGAGCCAAAGGTGTTCGAGGATACAAGGACTAGTTCGTCCTGGGTCATTGTCCTAATTTTAACCGCAAGGAAATTAAGGAACTCATCCTCTACAATAACTTGGTCGTCAACAGTTTTGTAGATTGTAGGTTTTTCTCAAGGCCGGTGGTTAAAACCAGGAGCTGCCCCCAAATCCATGATCCGCACCGTCCGCCATTTTCCTGTTCACTTCATGTCTAACCCAGAGTTCTCTTTCTTTCTTTCTCATCCGTCAGGTTTCTTTTGACTTCTAGTTGTCATTCCCCCACTCATTCCAATACAGAATACTGCGGTTTATGTGGTAATTAGTGAATTAAGGGAGGTTGGTTTTAACTTGCTATCGGGAGCTCGAGACTAAGCAGCCATCTGCTCGCTTCGCCACCGCATAATATCCACTCTATCCAGGCCTTTCACTATATGTGTATATTCGAATATATTCAATTTACAAATTATTTTAGGTTGGTAGGAGTACCAAGTATACATACATTTTAGCCTGTATTTACTCTAAGAAAATTGCTTTATTTTCAGCAATGATAATGGTTTACAGGAAGGAGCTGCAGAAGCTGGTTTAAACCGTAGACACAGGCAGCACTGGAGGGAAGGAATGGGTGACACTTCAGGTCGGGTCTGAAGAAGGGTTTCGACCCGAAACGTCACCCAGTCCTTCTCTTCAGAGATGCTGCCTGTCCCACTGATTTGCTCAAGCTTATTGTGTCTATAATGGTTTATATATTGGTGTTGCCTAAATTTTATTTATGTGACATTTACAGATGCAGACTGAGTTTTTTCAGACTTTCTGTATGAATCACCTGCAGCATTGACTTTTGTATTGCACGCTATCCTTTATAGTCCATTCCATTGAATAGGTATGAGGTCATTGCTATATTCTTTTCATTGTGCCCGTTGATGTAAAGAATATCACGCAAAAAATTGTTAAATGACTGGAATTTTATACCCCATGAGGTGTCTGTGGTTGAGGTCTGTGATGTGTGCTACATTTTCCAAAGTCAAATATAGTCAACCAATCTTATTCACAAAACAATAAACTGAGTCTTTAAAACCTACCAAAAATGTTATTTTACTTTTTGTGACATTTATATTCATAATACTTCCCAAAGCACCTGTAATACTTACAGAAGGTTATTCACAATGTAATCCTGGTGAAAATGCAGATAATTAAAAAAAAGAAAAACTTTTGTTTCATTTTTTTCAAAGCCATTAAAATTTGAGTTATTCTTAATGGTTATTGAGATGTGCAAAAAAAAGGTTGCAGGTTACTTCAGGAAATTAAATCGGACAGACACAAAGAGGAAAGATACTGCTACAAATGTATTAAAAGTATAGAAATAAAAACAGAGAACGCTGGAAATACTCAGCAAGACAGGTAGAATTTGCAAAGAAAAAAGAGTTGTTATTTCAGGTAAAGAGTCTTCATTGAAACTGAACTGCGAGTATTATCTTCATTTCCCCCTTTCAAGTACATTATCTGAAGCTCTTTCATTTTTATTTAAAATATAGCACATCTTTTAATCCCACCAATACAATCGAACCTGCCCATTATCAATAAACCATTTAGCTAAAAGTGAAATATCAAGATCAGAATCTAACTCTTCTAATGCATTTCCTTACTTTAGTTCTTGTGCATTAATTGTTTTAACATCTCTCACTCCACTTCATTTAATCTCTAACCAAGCCGTCGGTCTTCATTTCTCGTTTCTGCTTCTCTGACTCAGTGCCAATTGTTTGAACTTAGTGTGACAAAATAGTGCTAAATAAATACACGTTTCTGTTTATTTAAAAAACTGAGGCACATCCATCAGTTTTAGGAAGGCCGCAAAAACAAATCTTAAATATTTTTGAAAAGGAGGAAACTAGCAAAGTACTAGAGTAACTCAGTGCGTCAATCATGTATAGTCTGTTAGCTGACTGGATAGCATGAAACAAAAATGCTTTTCACAGTCCCTCAGCACACATGACCATAACAAACTAAACTAAACTAAGCATCCCTGGAAAACACGGAGAGGTAATGTTTTGGGTCAGAGCCCTTCTTTATTTAGGTTTATATTAGGTTATATATTTTAATCTAATTCTTCATGTTGTTCTTTACATCCTTTCAAGAAATTTGCATTGGCACATCAACTAAACAATTAATTTTTTCAGAACAAGGTGTTAAAATACTAAGTCATTTGCAATAAGGCAGCGTTTATGATACTGGTTTGAAGATCATTTATTTACTTCGTGTTTGACCCTGAACACTGGTTCATTGTCACTTCTGACAGCTACAAGATGCCAGGAGTGGGCTATCACATCGAATCACCTTGACGTTTGATCAATTCAGTGCCGACCTACTGCATTGGAGCTCTCATCGACCAGGTAAGAATAACAGCTTTATTTAACTGAAGGACATTAATGAATTTGCTCATATTTTATACAAAGACACTATTTTGACACAAACCAGAGAAAAGGAATAGGTGACGTTTCAGGTCGAGACCCTTATTCATTGATTGTTCATTGATTCATTCATTGATTGTATTCATGTATAGTCTTTTCTTTGACTGGAAAGCATGCACACAATAGCTTTTCATTGTAGCTTGATACACGTGACAATAATAAACTAAAATAAAATAAGCTAAACAAGAATATATTTCACTGATTCAAAATTTTCTAGATTTCTAGATATTTTTGATTTGGAATATAATTATTCCTTTATTTTCTATTCACCTCAGTCTCTGCTTTACCTTTCTCTTAATAATACAGCAACATTTATAGCAATATACTTTTTATTTTTACCTTGTCTGCTTGATCTTGTCCTGCAAGTGTTCACAACAGCCCATATCGATGAACCCACGAGAACCAGCAGTGCAGCTACTGTTCCAGTGAACACACCCACATAAGCACAATTTACCAAATTGTTACCTAAGAAATGAAGAGGATATTTGATATGAATGTTGAATTGAAAGACATTGTATAAATAAAAATTGATTCAAGAGAAACCCGTGAAAATGCAGCATTCTCTGGATTAATGGTAGTGATTTCAAAGAGTTCCGAAAATCTGGACCATTAGAAATCATTCCTGTTAATATCCTTTATACTCTTTTAATTCATTTTTGTTAGTTGTGACAAAGGAGGACAATAAATGTCCAGTGAACTCGCTGAGTTTCAAGAGAGTGTGTGAAACAAGGCAGGAGAGAGTTTAAAGGGAGCTCAAGAAAGAGGGGTCCAATATATTCAAAGGGATTGTGAGAAACGAGTCCCCAGTGAATTTAAGGGGAGCTTAGAAAATACATCCCTAGTGAATCTGTATGGAATTTATGTCTACCCTATAGGTTTCCTCCCATATTCCAAAGACGTGCAAGTTTGTAGGTTAATTGGCTTCTGTAAATTGTCCTTAATGTGTAGGGTAGAACCAGTGTATGGGTGATCGCTGGTCGGCTTGGCATTGGTGGATCGAAGGGCCTGTTTCCACAATGTATTTTTTAACTAAACTAAACTAAAATAAAATAAAATAAACTCAACTAAACTCTTCTAAACTAAGAACAATAACTGCTCACCATTTTGGACTCCACCTTTATCATCTGAGAGTTTGCAAATAAATTTCAATCAGTTTGATGAAAAGATCGTAAGTTGCTCTGAATACTATAACCCGACAGAGAACATTAGAGAGAACTGATAAAAGAGAGGCTACGGCATTGCTTTGGTTGGAATTAGCTTTTGATAGTTGTCAGACAGAATATTAAAAGTGAGAGAAATATAATATTTTACTCTATAATAAATATCTAAGTAGTATCTGTAAGTTAATTTGCCAAACATGGGATATGGAAAATTACAGAAAGAAATGTAATTGATCAAACCACTTTCTTACCATTGCTGCCGTTGCTTTTGTTGTGGTGACTTAGGTTAAACTCTGAGTTTGCTCTCCTGTCATTAACTTCCGTCTCAATTCCTCCAAAAGCAAAATTTAATTTGAAAAATTAATGAGAAACATGAATAGGCACCTTGTTATTAGCGTACATTTTTGTAAATTAGGACATGGTCATTTGTGGAGGATTGTTTAGTTCAGTTTTGTTTGGTTCAGTTTAATTTCGTTTAATTTAGATCACAGTTTAGTTGGTGTAGTTTAGCTTAGTTTAGTTTTTTGTCATGTGTACCGAAGTACGAGGTATTTTTGTAACTTTGTCGGTGCCAGAAACGTGGTGACTCTTTGTGTGCTTTGTGTATTGTACGGAAAAGACAAAGAATTTCACTGCACCAAGGCACATGTGACAATGAAGAATCATTGAATCAGTGAATCATTGGAAAGCTTTTTTGGTGCGTGCTATCAGCTGCCAGTTTGAGACTTGATGGGACTGAATGGCCTAATTCAGCTCCTATAATTTATGAACATGATCGCAGCAGATGTGACGGTTGATCCACAGAACGATTAAGCCTCCAGAACATTCACTCGTTGAGCAGGGCCAGCCAAATAGACCACGTATGCTTTGGATTATGTTTACCCCTGGCTGGTGCTTCATACAATAAATGATGGAGATATGTCCTATCCATAGATTAGCACCCACCAACAACCATGCTGTTGCTTTGTAACTCACGAGCTGGATAGTGCTGGCAGTGCACTTGACCTCTCTGGACCAGGTGGTGAGTCCGAGTAGCTAGAGATTATCCTGAGATTACGGGACGGTTGCAATTTGTAACCAACCCCTGGGGGTCAATAGACAATAGGTGCAGGAGGAGGCCATTCGGCCCTTCGAGCCAGCACCACCATCCAATGTGATCATGGCTGATCATTCTCAATCAGTACCCCGTTCCTGCCTTCTCCCCATACCCCCTGACTCCACTATCCTTAAGAGCTCTATCCAGCTCTCTCTTGAATGCATTCAGAGAATTGGCCTCCACTGCCTTCTGAGGCAGAGAATTCCACAGATTCACAACTCTCTGAGTGAAAAAGTTTTTCCTCATCTCAGTTCTAAATGGCCTACCCTTATTCTTAAACTGTGGCCCCTTGTTCTGGAATCCCCCAACATTGGGAACATGTTTCCTGCCTCTAACGTGTCCAACCCCTTAATAATCTTATACGTTTCGATAAGATCTCCTCTCATCCTTCTAAATTCCAGTGTATACAAGCCTAGTCGCTCCAGTCTTTCAACATATGATAGTCCCGCCATTCCGGGAATTAACCTAGTCGTGTTTGTCAGGGTTGGTGTATCTCACTCACCCCAGAACAAACCCACTGCAATATTTTGTTGCATTAAAGTAAGAAATCTGAATAACAAAATCAGCTTTACAGGAGGCGCAGTGGCAGAGTGAGCCGAAAGGCCTGTTTCCATGCTGTATCTCTAAACTAATCGAAACTAAAATCTGTTTCCACAGCTTGAAGCAGATCATTATTATCCCTGTCAACTAGCGATGACCTTTTACAGTAATTAAGAAACCCACTTTAACCTTTAAAAATGGATTGTAAAAATGAAAAGAGTAAAATACCTTGAAAATCATTCTTGCAAATTCATTTAATGAGGGCCCGAAAAAAACTACGAATAAATTACTTTGTGATGAGGAAATGAAATACTAACGAAAGTTATATTGAGGAAAGAAATTAAAATACGAAATTTCAGATCAGAGAAATCAACACGATATACATGCACAGAATCCTTTATGAATGCTCATTTTACCCTGAGTAGGGGAATCAAGAACCAGAGGACGTAGGTTTAAGGTGAAACATAGAAAATAGGTGCAGGAGAAGGCCATTTGGCCCTTCAAGCCAGCACCGTCATTCAATATGATCATGGCTGATCATCCAAAGTCAATACACCGTTCCGGCTTTATCTCCATATCCCTTGATTCCCTTTGCCCTCAGAGCTAAATCTAGGTGGGCCGAAGGGCCGAAGGGCCTGTGGGCCAAAGGGCCTGTTTCCGCGCTGTATCTCTAAATCTAAAAAATCTTTAAAAAAATCAAAATCTAACGCTCTCTTAAAAAACAAAAAACAGTGAATTGGCCTCCACTGCCTTCTGCGGCAGAGAATTTCACAGATTCGCAACTCTCTGGGTGAAAATTATTCCTGCATCTAGCCTGTCCAATCCTCTAAGAATTTTATATCTTTCTATAAGATCTCCTCACATCCTTTAAATTCCTGTGAATACAAGCCCAGTTGCTCCATTCTTTCATCATATGTCAGTCCCGCCATCCCGGGGATTAACCTTGTGATCCTACACTGCACTCCCTCAATAGCAATCATGTCTTTCCTCAAATTAGGAGACCACAATTGCACACAATATTCCAGGTGACTGATATACAAGCACACCCAGGTCTTGTTGCACCTCCCCCTCGTCTAATCTGACACCATTTAGATAATAATCTGCCTTTCTGTTCTTGCCACCACATTAATCCACATTATAACCTCACATTTATCCACATTATACTGCATCTGCCCACTCGCCCAATCTATCTAAGTCACCCTGCAGCCTCATAGCATCCTACTCGCAGTTCACACTGCCACGCAGCTTTGTGTCATCTGCAAACTTAGAGATGTTACATTTAATTCCTTCGTCTAAATCGTTAATATATATTGTAAACAACTGGGGTCCCAGCACCGAGCCTTGCGGCACCCCACTAGTCACTGCCTGCCATTCTGAAAAAGACCCGTTAATACCTACTCTTTGCTTCCTGCCTGCCAACCAGCTCTCTATCCATGTCAATACCCTACCCCCAATACCATGTGCTCTAATTTTGCACACTAATCTCTTGTGTGGGACCTTGTCAAAAGCTTTTTGAAAGTCCAGACAAAACCACATCCACTGGCTCTCCCTTCTCCATCCTACTTGTTACATCCTCAAATTCCAAAAGATTAGTCAAGCATGATTTTGCCTTCATAAATCCATGTTGACTTTGACCAATCCCATCAGGGTCAAGGTGAGAGGGGAAAGATTTAATGGGAACCTGAGTGGCAAATTTTCCCACTCAGAGGCTGGTGGGTGTATGGAACGAGTTGCCAGAGGAGGTAGTGGAGGCAGGTACTATCACAACATTCCAATTTTTGGACAGGTGAATGGGTAGGAACGGTTTAGAGGGATATGGGCCAAAGGTGGGCAGGTGGGGCTAACATAAATGAGGCATCTTAGTCGCTAGGACTTTGGGCCAAAGGGTCTGTTTCTGTGCAGTAAGACTCTCTGACTCTCTACGACTCTCTGAAAGAAGTATTAACATGCCCCAGCTTGTGTTCAGCCATGTAGGTGTATAACAGCCAATTAATAAAAGTCCTGTAAATGTTTGTGTGCTGCTCACTTTTAACCTGCATGAGTACAGAATAAATAAAATCCTTGGGGTCGCAATTTATCTCCTGAGATGCTGCCTGATCTGCTGGAAAGAAGGGTCCTGACCCGAAACATCACCTATTCGTGTTCTCCTGAGATGTTGCCTGACAATAGACAATAGACAATAGACAATAGGTGCAGGAGTAGGCCATTCAGCCCTTCGAGCCAGCACCGCCATTCAATGCGATCATGGCTGATCACTCTCAATCAGTACCCCGTTCCTGCCTTCTCCCCATACCCCCTCACTCCGCTATCCTTAAGAGCTCTATCCAGCTCTCTCTTGAAAGCATCCAACGAACTGGCCTCCACTGCCTTCTGAGGCAGAGAATTTCACACCTTCACCACTCTCTGACTGAAAAAGTTCTTCCTCATCTCCGTTCTAAATGGCCTACCCCTTATTCTTAAACTGTGGCCCCTTGTTCTGGACTCCCCCAACATTGGGAACATGTTTCCTGCCTCTAATGTGTCCAATCCCCTAATTATCTTATATGTTTCAATAAGATCCCCCCTCATCCTTCTAAATTCCAGTGTATACAAGCCTAATCGCTCCAGCCTTTCAACATAAAGGCCGCTGAGCTTCTCCAGCACTCTTATATCCAAATCAGCATCTTCTATTGGGACAAACCACTCATCCCAGGAATCAACCTCATACTGCTCTAACTTTAAGGCACATGTGTCCTTTCTTAGCTGTGGACTCAAGAAGCTGCTGGTTCACCAGATGCAGTCTCACCAAGGTCATGTACAACTGCAGCACAACTTTCACACGTTTATACTGCAATCCCCCAACATGAAATGCCAACATACCAAGTAATATCTGCACTGTGGGGTTTCTCTCTGTGCCTCATAAGTCAGCACGCCAACATCTCACTATATACCAACAGTTGCCAATTTCTCATTAATACATTGTTCACCAAAGTGCACAGCCTTACGCTGCACATTCACATGCCACCTATTCTTTAGCTGTTTACATTAGTTTCGGAATTTAGAGTGGAAGAGGCCTTTTGGCCCACCGTGTCCATGCTGATCAACTGTTCACATTAATTCTCCCACCTTCTCATGCACTCCTTGCATATTTACAGAGGGCCAATTAACCTACAAACCCTCACATCTTGGGGAACTGGGAGGAAACCCGAGCACCCGGGGGAAACCCACATGGTCACAGGGAGAACGTGCAAACTCTGCACAGACCACACCCAAGGTCAGGATTGAACCTGGGCCTCTGGCGCTGTGAAGAAGCGGCTTTACCAGCTGCTGCCCTTTGCAGAACCTTACTTACTTCTTACAGATTTTTTCCAGCAAACCTAAATGTAACAACACTAGTAATCCAACATTCCGGCCTTGCTTCTCACATTGCCCCTACTCTTTTCTGATCATTTCAGATGAGAGTTATTTATTCTGCATAACAGGCCCAGTCAGCTGAAGACTGAAGGGATCAGGGGGTATGGAGAGAAGGCAGGTACAGGCTACTGAGCTGGATGATCAGCCATGATCATATTGAATGGCGGTGCAGGCTCGAAGGGCCGAATGGCCTACTCCTGCACCTATTTTCTATGTTTCTATCTATGTTTCTAACATGATTACAATCGAGCTATGGTGTACAGATATACGATAAAGGGAATACTGTTTAGTGCAAGATATAGTCCAGTAAAGTCCAAATAAAGATAGTCTGCTCCTATGCAGCAGAGAGCAACTCAGAACCACTCTCTAGTTGTTGATAGGAAGGATCAGTTGCCCAATAATAGCTGGGAAGAAAATGTCCCTGAATCCAGAGGTGTGCATTTACACACACACTTCAGTTTTGTTTAAGCAGCACCACAACTGCTTGTGTCATTCTGTGTCTCCTGGTCTCTACTTTATTGCAAGGTTGCAGGATAGAGCCTGCTGCTTCAGAGAAGATGTGTGTGTTTGTTGGTTAATTAGGCTCTGCGAATTTCCCCCAGTGTAGGAAGTGGGAGGATGACATAGAACTGGTGTGTATGGGTGATCGATGGTCTGTGTGGAGTCGGTGGGCCGAAGGGCCTGTTTCCATGCAGTATCTCCAAACTAAACCTTCCCCTTTGCTCTGCCCTCCCACCCCACTGACCGTTGGACCCTAAAACCTGTGGAGAGCTGCTTTTTTCCCCCCTGTTCTACTGAAAGACCATGTCTGAAACATTAAATTCTGTTTTGCGCTCCCTTCACAGATGCTGATTGACAGGCTGAGTCTTCAGCATTAAAAACCCCCCACAAAGTGCTGGAGTAACTCAGCGGGTCAGGCAGCATCTCTGGAAGACATGGATAGGTGATGCATCAGGTCAGGACCCTTCTTTAGAACTTTCTATCTTGTTTTGCAGTATCCCCAGTTCTTTGCACACATGTCTTCAGCATTTCTTGCTTTAGTACTTTGTTTTCCCAATAGCCTTTAGTCAGAGGGTGCAGAATCTGTGGAATTAATTGTCACGGATGCCTGTGGAAGCCAAGTCATCATCATAGAGTCATACAGCATGGAAAGGAGCCCTTCGGCTCAACTTGACCTCACCGACCAACATGTCCCATCTACACTAGTTCACTGGTTATTTTAAAAGTGGAGATTGATAGGTTATTGATTAGCAAGGGTGTCAAATGTTATGGGGAGAAGGCAGGGGAATGGGGTTGAGAGGGAAAGATAGATCAGCCAAGCTTGAATGGCGGAGTAGAGATGAATAGATCGAGTAGATGCACAAGAGTCCCTTGCCCTGAGTAGTTGAATCGAGGAACAGAGGACATCGGTTTAAGGTGAAAGGGAAAAGATTTAATCAGAATCTGAGGGGTAACTATTTCACACAAAGGGTGGGGGGTGTATGGAACAAGCTGCCAGAGGAGGTAGTTGGGGGCAGGGACTATCCCAACGTTTAAGAAACAGTTCGACAGGTGCATGGATAGGACGAGTTTGCAGGTATATGGGCCAAACGCAGGCAGGTGGGACTAGTGTAGCTGGGACATTTTGGCATATGTGGGCAAGTTGAGCCAAAGAGCCTGTTTCCACGCTGTATCACTCTATGACTATGGGCTGAAATGCCTAATTCTGTTCCTGCGACTTATGAACTAAAGTCGAGAATTTCCGAACAATCAAATGACTGGAACAGCCCTCTGCTGTGTAGGAAAGAACTGCAGATGCTGGTTTAAATCGAAGAAAGACACAAAATGCTGGAGTAACTCAGCGGGACAGGCGCCATGGAGAGAAGACATGGGTGACGTTTCGGGGTAGAGACCCTGACAGGTTGGGTAGAAACGGACGGCAGCGAACATTCTTGCTATTGAGGGCATGCAGCGTAGGTTTACTAGGTTAATTCCCGGAATGGCGGGACTATCATATGTTGAAAGACTGGAGCGACTAGGCTTGTATACACTGGAATATAGAAGGATGAGAGGAGATCTTATCGAAACGTATAAGATTATTAAGGGGTTGGACACGTTAGAGGCAGGAAACATGTTCCCAATGTTGGGGGAGTCCAGAACAAGGGGCCACGGTTTAAGAATATGGGGTAGGCCATTTAGAACTGAGATGAGGAAAAACTTTTTCAGTCAGAGTTGTAAAATCTGTGGAATTCTCTGCCTCAGAAGGCAGTGGAGGCCAATTCTCTGAATGCATTCAAGAGAGAGCTAGATAGAGCTCTTAAGGATAGTGGAGTCAGGGGGTATGGGGAGAAGGCAGGAAATTGGTACTGATTGAGAATGATCAGCCATGATCACATTGAATGGCGGTGCTGGCTCGAAGGGCCGAATGGCCTCCTCCTGCACCTATTGTCTATTGTCTAAGAAAATAACTGCAGATGCTGGTACAAATCGATTTATTCACAAAATGCTGGAGTAACTCAGCGGGACAGGCAGCATCTCGGGAGAGAAGGAATGGGTGACGTTTCGGTCGAGACCTTTCTTCAGACTGTCTATTGTCTATTGTCTAACACACTCACCGAGCACGTTCACTGTGATGATGTGGGTGAACTCGTTCCCATCCTGACCCGTAACAATGCAGGAATACGTGCCCGAATCGTTCACCTGCAGATGGTTGAGAGAGAGCGAGCCGTTGGGGTACAGGCGAGCCCTGTCCGAGTAGTAGATGGGGAAGGATCTGGAGATGCTCGCGTCCCACATCAGCTTGCAGACAACACGCCAGGCGGAGCCGTGCGAATACTTCCATTCCACTGACTGCACCTGAGCCGAGGCGCCGCTGGCTGGACCAGCGAGATACAGTGTCCCACCCACCGTGCCGTTCACAGTCTGCGTTGCCGCCGCTTGCACTGCAGCTGAAAATGAAAGAGATCCGGCCACAGGATTAAGATTGAGCCCCGGAGCAAGGGTCTGAATAACCAAGAGTGACCGACCCATGAGAGGTTTACCTTGCAGCGAGCAGCCGCACAGTAGAGCCAGCACGCACTTTCCCAGGCAGCTCATCGTTGGTCCAGTTCCACACCTCCTCTGTCCACTCGGCCTTGCTGCCCCGCCAGTGATTCTCGCCCGTTGCTCAGGTAGGTGGCGGTTAGGTGCTCAGGAAGGGGGCGAGTCGCGGAACTGAAATGTCAGCCTGCGATAGGAGATGTTGTTACAAGTTCAACCAGCGATTGAATTAAAGGCTAGCGGGTTACAACCTTCAGGGAACACCAACCGGTGCAATGTCCAAACTGCTCTAGCGGGAATGCCAAAGGCACACAACGCGTTTCACTTGCACTGGGACCTAATTCTTGTTTGGCGGCGATGTGGTCTTTCAGTTGACGACTGCAACAGAGCCAGGTACAGTCTTGCCAATCTGGCACGATTTCAAAATGCACCCTTCCGCATCTGGGGCTTAAGTAGACACAATGAACTGCAGATGCTGGAATCCGGTGCAAAAAAAACCCCCACATACACGTTGTGTAGGAGTAACTGAGTGGGCCAGGCGGCAACTCTGGAAAATATGGCGTTTCTGTTCGGCACCATTCCTCAGATCTCAAAATCCGCCCCTCCGCATCTGGGCCAGAAGTAGTCAGTCACAATCACAAGGAACTGTAGATGCTGGAATCTTGAACAAAACACACGTAGTGCTGAAGTAACTCAGCGGGGGAAAAAGAACACAAGGCACTCAGCGGTCCATGTTCTCCAGCGATGCTGCCTGATCCGCTGAGTTACTCCAGCACTTTGTGCTTTTGGGAACTCTCCAAGATACAGCCGAGTTACTTCCTCACGTTGGAAATTGTAATCAGTGATTTCGTTAAAACAAGCGCAACTCTAATCGAATTCGTACAATCAAAAATGAATACAAGGATTTATTCAAAATCAGCACTCAATTTGATTAGAACTGGTGTCGGGGGTTATGGAGAGAAGGCAGGAGAATGGACTTGAGAGGGAAAGATAGATCAGCCACGATTGGATGGCGGAGTAGACTTGATGGGCCAAATAGTCTCATTTTGCTTCTATAACGTTATGAACATGATAGTTTTTGCCAACGCTTTGTTGCATTGTTTTTACTCATTTGGACAACTCCGATCTAGAATGAAAACACGACACGACTAGAAACACTCAGACACCATCAACGGGGAGTGAAACAGTTATCGTTTTCGGTCGACGACCCTTGGTCGATTTCCTGACCGTTAATATTTTATTTAGACAGCGAATAAAGAATTAAATTAGTTTAAATGCTCGCTTAGAGTGAACTCTGCATTGTTTTCCTTCTATCCAGTGTGAGATCCACTGTGCTTCAAAATACCTCATACACCATCACCAATGCAAGTTCTCCTTAAGGATATAATTAGAATAATTAACCGTGGACCAATTTCTGTTTCTTAATAAGGCTACAGATTGTGATCTGACCTGGCACTGAAAGGAAATATAGACACAAGGAACTGCAGATGCTGGAATCTTGAGCAAAACTCAAAGTGCTGGAGGAACTCAGCGGGGCAGGCAGCATCTGAGGGGGGGGGGGGGGGGAGGGGGGGGGGGAGGGGGAGGGGGGGGGAGGGGAGGATCGGCGATGTTTCGGGTCGGGGGACCCTTCTTCAGATTCGGGAAGAAGAGGATTCTCACAACAGGGATAACTTAGAGACATTTCCGAAAACTATCAGGGATGGATTTGAATGTTTGCATTTAACAAGTTGGTAAAGCGAGCTGTCCGGAATGAGGTCCTGTGTCAATTTGAGGCGTATATGTGTGCAAGGACCAAGGAACTGCAGTTCAACAGCTAAACGCTGCGATTCTGCAAAGCTGAAATAAAAACACAACGGTAATTCTAGGCATGGCAGGCAGCCTCTGTGGAGGCAGAAAGAGGACCAACGTTGCAGATTGGTGACTTTTCCTCAGACCCTTGCAGATGCCGTGGGACAATCGCCGTGAAACCTCCTGTCTGTTCCTCTCTCCATAGCTGTTGCACGACTCCCTGAGTATTTCCAGTAGTCATAGAGTCATACAGCACGGAAACACACCCTTCGGCCCAACTTGCCTACGCCGACCACCATGCTCCATCTGCATTAGTCCCACCTAGCCGTGCTTGACCCCAAACCGTCTAAACCTATCCCATCCATGTAGCTGACCAAATGTCTTTTAAGCGTTCTGATAATACCTGCCTCAGTTACCTCCTCCGGCAGCACGTTCCGTACACCCACTACCCGTTGTATAAAATACCCCTCAGATTCCTATCAAATCTCCCTCCCCCTTTTCCCCCTTTCCCCCCTCACCTAAAACCCACGTCCTTTAGTTCTCCTTTCCTCAACTCTAGACAAAAGACTGCATTTACCCGATCTATTCCTCTCACGATCACAAGGCGCTCTATTACACACCTGTATTCATCTGCTCAAAACTGGAAAGAACTTTCTCCATCAAAATCCACTCACAGCTGATCCCGGTGTTAAATGCGAACGCAGCGAAAGCGAGAGTTTTGCGCTAATTATCCGTTGTTACAGAGAAAACATAGAAAATTATTATGCTTGTCACATACTACAGTTGGGTGGGGGGAGGGGAGAGAGAAATCAGCTGAAAATATAAAGTTTGGCTTTAATCGTATTAAAGATTACAGTTCGAAGAAGGGTCTCGACCCGAAACGTCGCCAATTCCTTCTCTCCTGAGATGCTGCCTGACTTGCCAAAGCGGGAAAGCTGCAGAGAAGATTTACGAGGATGGTGCCCGGAGTCGAAGGTCTGAGCTATAGGGAGAGGTTGAACAAACGCACACTCTACTCCCCGGAGCGCAGGAGGACGACAAGGGATAATGGACAATAGACAATAGGTGCAGGAGGAGGCCATTCGGCCCTTCGAGCCAGCACCGCCATTCAATGTGATCATGGCTGATCATTCTCAATCAGTACCCCGTTCCTGCCTTCTCCCCATATCCCCTGACTCCGCTATCCTTAAGAGCTCTATCTAGCTCTCTCTTGAATGCATTCAGAGACTTGGCCTCCACTGCCTTCTGAGGCAGAGAATTCCACAGATTTACAACTCTCTGACTGAAAAGGTTTTTCCTCATCTCCGTTCTAAATGGCCTACCCCTTATTCTTAAACTGTGGCCCCTTGTTCTGGACTCCCCCAACATTGGGAACATGTTTCTTGCCTCTAACGTGTCCAACCCCTTGGCGCAGCGGTAGAGTTGCTGCCTTACAGCGAATGCAGCGCCGGAGACTCAGGTTCGATCCTGACTACGGGTGCTGTACTGTACGGAGTTTGTACGTTCTCCCCGTGACCTGCGTGGGTTTTCTCCGAGATCTTCGGTTTACTCCCACACTCCAAAGACGTGCAGGTTTGTAGGTTAATTGACTGGGTAAATGTAAAAATTGTCCCTGGTGTGTGTAGGATAGTGTTAATGTGCGGGGATCGCTGGGCGGCGCGGACTTGGTGGGCCGAAGGGCCTGTTTCCGCGCTGTAGAATTCTGAATCAGGTAGTTAACTATAATTGGCGATTGAATTATTGCACATAACCCGACTATCTGTTGCAAGATGTCTAACAGAAACTGTGGTCTGAATTTAAAAAATGCCACAGGATAGTGTTATCAGTTGTCTGCACTCAGAACTTTCTCTCTCCAACGCATCAGAAAAGTCTGAACTTCGGAAGTTGTCTGCAATATGTCTCAATGCAGCACCCTGTGCTATCAAAAAGTGTTGGAGGAACAGCGAGTGGTGGAAATGGACGGGCGACGTTTGAGGTCGAGACCCTTCTTCAGACTGAATCATTGAACAATAGACCAGTCTGAAGAAACGTCGCCTGCCCATTCCCACCACAGATGCTGAGTTCCTCCGGCACTTTGTACTTCGCTCAAGATTCTAGCATCGGCAGTTCCTTGTGTTTCTACTTAGAGCTTTCAGTTAGATCGGACCTAAATGCAGGTACTATCGCAACGTTTAAGAAACATTTAGGCAGATACATATATAGGACAGGTTTAGAGGATTATGGACCAAACGCACGCAGGTGGGACCAGTGTGGGCATGCTGGCCTGCATGGGCAACTTGGGCCGAAGGGCCTGTTTCCATGCTGTATGACTCTATGACACTAAGTGCTATCCAGATTAATTTAAGCAATAGAAATTCACGGACGGTGCAGCCTGATTCTACGACGCGGAAAAGCAGGAGCAGGGCAAGTATTGTGGGAGACTCTTTGAACGGTCCTCTCGTCTATCAATATAACCAGGGACACTTCACCAGCCGCGAGAGTCTCCAGTGGATACGCGGGCCCTTTCTGCGGCCGTTTGGGAGCCGCGTACAGAGGTGGACAGCTGTAGTTACAACCGGCTACCGTGGCTATTTGGCAAAGTCATCCCATCCCTTCGGTACTTTGACGCAGTCGTTTTTTTAACATTTAGACCGAAACGCCTCCTCACGAGGATCCCGAACCACTAGTTACGTGCTGCACACGGAGACCGTCTCGGTTATATTGAGATCTTTCTTGAGTTCCCTTGATCTTACTCCCACTCGACCCATCTCAGTTAAACTGGGTCAATTGTCTCCTTCCGTGTCTGCACTCTGTCTCTGTGAATTTCCTTACCGTTTGATTCTGTGCGTCAGTTGTCTAAATATGTTCCCTATATATATATTTTAAAAATCAGCATTTGAACACGGAACTGACCTATAACTAACTAACTTTAAAAATTTTTTTTGTCGTTGTTCACAAATATGAATGTGCATGGTAAATCTAATAACATTGCAATTAACATTTACCAATTACCCTCACATTCTCCCATCAGTTCTGCGATGTCCAAGTTATATTCATTTGACAAGAAACCACAAGAACATAAACAACAGAAATAAAAGATTGTACATATGTAGGTGGAATCACGATGGCTCTTTTACCTCGGAATCACTAGGTTTACATGGGCGGCACAATGACGCAGCGGTAGAGTCGCTGCTTCACAGCGCCAGAGACCCAGGTTCGATCCTAACTACGGATACTGTCTGTATGGAGTCTGCGTGTTCTTCTTGTGACCACGTGTGTTTTCTACAGGAGCTCCAGTTTCTTCCCACACTCCAAAGACTAGTAGGTTGATTGTTAAAAAAAAAAAGTTAATTGTCCCTAGTGTATAGGACAGAACTATTATATGCGTGGTCAGTGTGGACTCAATGGGCCGAAGGGCCTGTTTCTGTGCTGCATCTCTAAAGTCACCGACCCCATATAGACAATAGACAATAGACAATAGACAATAGACAATAGGTGCAGGAGTAGGCCATTCAGCCCTTCGAGCCAGCACCGCCATTCAATGCGATCATGGCTGATCACTCTCAATCAGTACCCCGTTCCTGCCTTCTCCCCATACCCCCTTACTCCGCTATCCTTAAGAGCTCTATCCAGCTCTCTCTTGAAAGCATCCAACGAACTGGCCTCCACTGCCTTCTGAGGCACAGAATTCCACACCTTCACCACTCTCTGACTGAAAAAGTTCTTCCTCATCTCCGTTCTAAATGGCCTACCCCTTATTCTTAAACTGTGGCCCCTTGTTCTGGACTCCCCCAACATTGGGAACATGTTTCCTGCCTCTAATGTGTCCAATCCCCCTAATTATCCTATATGTTTCAATAAGATCCCCCCTCATCCTTCTAAATTCCAGTGTATACAAGCCTAATTGCTCCAGCCTTTCAACATACGACAGTCCCGCCATTCCGGGAATTAACCTATTGAACCTACGCTGCACGCCCTCAATAGCAAGAATATCCTTCCTCAAATTTGGAGACCAAAACTGCACACAGTACTCCAGGTGCGGTCTCACCAGGGCCCGGTACAACTGTAGAAGGACCTCTTTGCTCCTATACTCAACTCCTCTTGTTATGAAGGCCAACATTCCATTGGCTTTCTTCATTGCCTGCTGTACCTGCATGCTTCCTTTCAGTGACTGATGCACTAGGACACCCAGATCTCGTTGAACATCCCCTCTTCCTAACTTGACACCATTCAGATAATAATCTGCCTTTCTATTCTTGGGACAATATCACATGATTGTCCCAATATCATTCAATTATCTGTGTTGAATATACTTGAAGTTACTCCAGCACTTTGTGTCTATCTACTTGTACTTCTAGATCTCTTTGCTCTAGAACGCTCCTCATGGCCCTACCATTCACTGTGAAGGTTCTGCCCTGGTTTGACTTTCCAAATTGCAACACTTTGCAGTGAATGTCTGCTCTTGGCAACTCTTCAATTCATCTCTCAGAAAACAATCCCTTTTTTTTCTCACAATGTATTGGACTGATCCATTTGTGCTGTTTTACGTCAATTAGAATTCTGTATTTAATTTTCACTCACAAAAATCAAATGTATCCTGGGGTTTCATCTCAAAATAAAGGTATCAGGGAAGCAGCTTAATCTTCCTTCAGCATTTTACTAAAACTAAATATGTAAGAAAATATGATTTAATTATAAATATTCCTCAACTGCCCCAATCCTGCTATTTTCACAGAGCTGTTATCGGCTATTAATCAGAAAGCAATGGGTCTTTGGCTTCTTGTCTACTGTATGTGTGTATCAGGCGTGACATTTCTGGAATATCAGCTTTTGCTCATTTGGGTTTGCCAGGCGGTAGTGGTTTGTAAAACATAACACATTTATCCAGTCAGCCCCTCAAAGGTAATTTGTTGATATGTGGTGGTTTTCAACCAATAATCTATATTATTGAGTGGGAGCCGATGACTCTTTTATATCATGGTCCTCACAGGGAAACCATCAACATAAGTCAAGTCAAGTCAAGTCAAATTTATTTATTTGTCACATACACATACTCAATGTGCAGTGAAATGAAAGTGGCAATGCCTGCGGGTTGTGCACAAAATAATTACAGTTACAGCATATAAATAAAGTTAATAAGTTACTAAACACAGCACAAAAAGTGTCGACAAAAATTTAGTCTCTGGGGTTATCAAAGTTGACAGTCCTGATGGCCTGTGGGAAGAAGCTCCGTCTCATCCTCTCCGTTTTCACAGCGTGACAGCGGAGGCGTTTGCCTGACCGTAGCATCTGGAACAGTCCGTTACTGGGGTGGCAGGGGTCCCTCATGATCTTGCTTGCTCTGGATCTGCACCTCCTGATGTATAGGTCCTGCAGGGGGACGAGTGTAGTTCCCATGGTGCGTTCTGCCGAACGCACTACTCTCTGCAGGGCCATCCTGTCCTGGGCAGAGCTGTTCCCAAACCAGACTGTAATGTTGCCGGACAGGATGCTCTCTACAGCCCCAGAGTAGAAGCAATGAAGGATCCTCAGCGACACTCTGAATTTCCTCAGTTGTCTAAGGTGGTAAAGGCGCTGCTTAGCCTTACCCACCAGTGCGGCAATGTGCGTTGCCCACGTCAGATCCTCTGCGATGCGGACTCCCAAGTATTTGAAACTGCTCACCCTATCCACAATAGACCCATTTATCTCCAGTGGCGTGTACGTCCTTGGATGTTTAGCCCTTCTGAAGTCCACAATCAGCTCCTTTGTTTTAGTGACATTCAAGAGGAGGCTATTGTCCTGACACCAGAGTGCCAGATCAGCCACCTCCTCCCGGTAGGCCTTCTCATCGTTGCTGGAGATCCGGCCCACCTGAAGAAGTGTTCCAAGCCAAAACATCACTTATCCATGTTCTCCAGAGTTGCTGCCTGGCCCACTGAGTTACTGCAGAATTATGTGTCTATCTTTGGTATAAACCAGCATTTACAGTTCCTTTTTATTACATTATAACATTAGGAATGTCATTGGTTCTTGGACATTTGGAAAATCCTCTTCAGTTAGGTTTAGTTTTAGGTTTAGGTTTATGACTATCATCTGTACTGAGGCACAGTGGCACAGCGGTAGAGTTGCTGCCTCACAGCCCCAGAAACCCAGGTTCAATCTTGTCTACAAGTGCTGTCTGCACAGAGTTCGCACATTCTCCATTCTCCATTCTCCATGGGTTTTCTCTGGGTGTTCCGTCCAGTTCCACCCACATTCCAAAGACGTGCAGGTTTGTAGGTTAATTGGCTATAAATTGCCCCTAGTGTGTAGTGCAAAACTGGGATAACATAAAAACAGTGTATGGGGATCGCTGGTCGGCACAGACTCAGTGGGCCAAAGGGCCTGTTTCCACGCTGTACCTCAAAACTAAATTAAACTGGCAGCTTAGTTTTGCATGCTGTCCAATGAAATCAGATAATGATACACATGAATGCATCAAATCCGATGCAAGTACAATAGGTAGAGAATAGGTTTAAAAGAGTAGTTTAAACAATTGTATCAGATGACAGTAGATCCTCGACGGGGACCAGCAGGCAAAGAGTTGCTATGCTCTGGCACTATGTTGGTGACAGCCGGCTGATAGCGTCCTTTGGCTGGACCTCTGCCAGTTCATTCTGTTGCCTGCAAGTTACATTTCAAAACAAAAATCTGCCACTGAGTTACTCCAGCACTTTGTGTCTTTTTTTGGTTCATTGCTTTGCGGTGTTTGTGCAGTGTCTCAGATCTCCTGCAGAGGGTGCTGTATTCAAATCTTCCCAATTATCAAACCCAGTTGAAAATCTGTCTGTCAATTCAAATGTTAATGCATGTCTCCTCCATTTTTTTTCTCCGCTCCCTTCAAAATCTGAGTCATTTTGTAATCCTGTAACGGTTTGATTGAACTTAAACAAACATTTTCTTGCAAACTTGAAATTCCACTGCCACATTTTGCTGAGAACAGTATCCTCATTGTCACAATTATACCTGTGGTTGTCAAAATGTTTACTATGCTTTGTTCCAGCACATTACCCAGAGAATAGAAATGGAGGAAAGGAGAGCTTTTGGTTTATTCATGGAGAGATTGAGATTGGCTTTCATAGTTGGGCACCAGGAGAGTTCTTGCCAGGACTCAGAGTTTCACAGGAAGAGAAAGTATCAATAACATGTTCATGCATTCAACATTTTGAAGACACAAGGAACTGCAGATGTTGGAATCTTGAGCAAATCACAAAGTGCTGGAGGAACTTAGCGGGTCAGTCAGCAGCTGTGGAGGGAATGGACAGATGATGTTTTGGGTTGGGGCCCTTCTTCCCCACCTTGTAGTATAGGGGAACAAGCTGGCTAAGCGAAGTGGGGTCACAACAAGGCCTGAGAAATGATGGGTGGATACAGGTGAAAGAAAGGGGATTGATTGACAGGTGGGTGGAGCTGATATAACTGACATCCAGGTCCACCTCTGATTTTCCAACAACTGGTCATCCGACCTCCTTTAATCAGGAAAAAATCACAAGAGTGCACTTGAAATCCCCTCCCAAAGTCCTCTCTGAAAATGTGGTGCCTCAGCCGGCTGAAGCAGCTGGACTCTGCCTGATTGGGAAGTCCGTGGCCGATCGGTGGGTCGGATTTGCCCCCTGCGGCCAAGGCTCTGGAACTCTGGCCCGGCCGTTCATTCAGATTTGCCGATTTCTTTCTCAATCTCCCATTGATTCTGCAATGTCCAAGTTACTTTAATTTTTCAGAAGAGCACAAGAACTTAATAAATAGAAACAGGAATGTGATCTGGTGTTTGATTACTTGGCCTGGGGAACCATTATCCTGTACCAGTGCATTAATCCACATCAGGGCTGGATTAAGCTAGTGCTTAATAGTGTATGTCATAAAGGGGCCGTAGTGTATGTCATAAAGGGGCCTTGAATAAAAAAACACACACAAATATTAAACCATAAATTAATTACTTTTTCAATTTCAAATGTCAAAAGTAACAAAACTTCAATTTAAAAGTCACATTTTCTAGATTTGACATGAGCAAATTTGTTGATGATATTGGAAATGTCTATTTCATGCAGAAGTTCATGTTCAATGCTCATCAGAGTGAGATTGTTCAATCTGTTTTGACCCATGGTGCTCCTTAGTCCATTTTTAATCCTTTTCAGTTTTGAAAACGAGCGTTCTCCACTGCAGTTGGTAACCATGAGTGACAAATAGATGCGCAAGGCATTTTCTACATTTGGAAAACAAGACTCCAAAATACGGTACAACTGTAACTCTACAAGGTCTTGTTCGGCGCCAATATGAGAAGCACGATCAGCTTGCAACAGTTCAGTAAAGACTTTCTTCCAGATCTTCTGGATCTGATTTGATAAGATTTGATGACCTGTTTACAATCTCTTTAGGTGTAAACGACTATAACTGATGAAGGAATCCAAATACACCATTCACCTTTTGATAAGCTTTCTGGCGTTTTGACAGGGCAGAAAGCAAGCAATCAATAATGGCAAGAAATGTTCGGCTTTTAAACTTCTGAGAAGACGTTTGAGATTCAACAAGTGGATCAAGAGTGCTGGAACCACTGAAATCATCATACGCAGGATTTCGCTTGTGATCTCTTCGAGTTTGTTGTTGATAATCTTCACACCGAGTCAGATTCTTGGCTTTTTGCTCAATGCCTGAAAAAGTAGACTGCATAGCTTGAATATATCCATGCAAGGATTCATAGAGTGCACAAGCTGTGTTCAAGTCTTGGCCAGAAGATTGCAAAGAAGCACTGGTCATTTGAAAATGCTGCAATACTTGATCCCATAATGCGACCATTATTCCTGTTTCCAACTTCATCATGGTTGAAAGTAGTCCACGAGCCTTTTCTCGACACTCTGCCTTCTGATCATTGTTATTTGAAATGTCATCCAAGACTTGTTTTATTGCAGAAACGCTGTGTAAAAGTGCTTTTGTTGCATCTGCATGAGCTGACCACCTGGTATCTGACATTCTTTTCACAATGGGCGAATGAGCACCACCTTCAGATAATGCAGCAGAAAGGAGATCCCACCGATAAGTAGAAGCAGAAAAAAATGTGTACAGGCTTTTTACAAAGTCAAAGAAAATGAATGCTTCTTGACAACATTCAGCAGCACATTTTCCAACCAAATTTAGTGAATGTGTAAAATATGGAATGGAGTCCGCAAACTCATTCAGCTCTTTAATTCGTGCTTGTAAGCCACTATACTTGCCACTCACGTTGCTGGCATTGTCATAACTTTGACCACGACAGTCTTTTATATCAATGTCATTTTCCTTTAAAAAGCCAAGTAAACTTTGAGCGAGCTGCTCAGCACTATGACCTTCCATATCCAAAATCACAAATCTTTCAATTGGTCCAGACGGCAAAACATAGCGCACAGTCAAAGTCAGCTGGTCCACATTAGATATATCTGGAGTAGAATCCAATGAAACTAAATCATACTTGTATTTCTTCACTTAACCGATAATGTGATCCTGTATACTGGATCCAAACAGATTGATGAATTCCTCACATGTTGTTTTAGATAGGCATGATTTATGTCCCTTTCCTTTGTTTGCATGTATTTATATGCCCTGCCAGAAATGGGTCAAACTTGGCCAGTGATTCTAACAACCCCAAGTAATTGCCATTATGAGGAGAGCCAACAGTTTCAACATTACCACAAAATGCAAGGCTTCGTTCTGCTAAAAACTTTACAACTTCAATTATTCGCTCCAGAAGTGTGCGCCAATACATTTGTTCAGTCTCCATTTGTTTCACAAGCTGGGAATTGACACGTTCACAATTGTTTTTGCGCATCGACAGTGAAATGAAAGCTTGTCTATGTGAGGAACTTTCTTCATGTCGACGTAATAGATTGCTTGCATTTTTCCAGTCATTAAACCCCTCTTCACTAAACTTTGATGAACATCCTGAAGTCATAACCCTGCATGGGAAATAGAATAGGCTTCCTTTGCTTTCTGAATAGCATAACCAATTTCTTGCATGCTGCTTGTTCGTAGGGTTATGAACATATGTGAAATAAGACTCCTGACAGTGCGGAGGATTCTTTTCATTGTCATACAATCGCATGGATGAAGAGAAGTCACTATTAGCATGTTGACATTCATCACTTCCCTTGGCTATCCAATATTCACGATCATAATCATCTAGATTGTTTGGCCATTCACCAATATCATTAGAGTACTTGGTCTTTTCACTTGTTCTTTCGCATTCAATGGATGCTGGTTGTTGCTGTATCATGTCTTCTGCTGCACTAGCCTTTACCACCTTAGACAACTGAGGAAATTCAGAGTGTCGCTGAGGATCCTTCATTGCTTCTACTCTGGGGCTGTAGAGAGCATCCTGTCCGGCAACATTACAGTCTGGTTTGGGAACAGCTCTGCCCAGGACAGGATGGCCCTGCAGAGAGTAGTGCGTTCGGCAGAACGCACCATGGGAACTACACTCGTCCCCCTGCAGGACCTATACATCAGGAGGTGCAGATCCAGAGCAAGCAAGATCATGAGGGACCCCTGCCACCCCAGTAACGGACTGTTCCGGATGCTACGATCAGGCAAACGCCTCCGCTGTCACGCTGTGAAAACGGAGAGGATGAGACGGAGCTTCTTCCCACAGGCCATCAGGACTGTCAACTTTTATAACCCCAGAGACTAAATTTTTGTCGACACTTTTTGTGCTATGTTTAGTAACTTATTAACTTTATTTATATGCTGTAACTGTAATTCTTTTTGTGCACAACCCGCAGGCATTGCCACTTTCATTTCACTGCACATCGAGTATGTGTATGTGACAAATAAATTTGACTTGACTTGACTAGTACAAGTTGTTCCTATATTTCCAGCTTCGGCCGTTATAGCACCATCACCATGAACATTTAAATATTCTGTCAACTTACTTGTTTTTGATATCACCAGTTGGTCTCTTCTTTCTTTTTTCTCCCTTTGCTTTATGTTTTGTACTTCCAGAAGCATAATGACGTCCAATATCTCTGGCTCTTTTGCTCATTGCTGTCTGCAATGGAAAAAAAATTCAATGAAACATGCATTTAAAAAGAAACGGTTTATGTAAATAAACATGCGACGTCAGGAAATAATAAGGTATTTATCGTGTTTTCAGGTGCCGAGCTGATGTGAAACACAGAATATATTAAAATAAACTTTGTTTGTACAAGAACTAATAATACAACCACGAAGAACAAATAAAGTGGCAACAACACCTAAGCAAGCAAGAAGAGTGAATCGACCACCCCATCCCACCCGGCAACCCGGCAACAGACCCTCACCCCCTCACACCCGACAATGCAAAAATGCTACTTTTGCTACTATGTTAATCCATATAAAAGACTTGTAAGTTTTGTTGAAAATACCTCTCAAAGCTCCAATGATTCAATGATATTTTATTCCATGAATTCTTCTAAATTCTAGAGAAATAGACCATCAATCTCTACTGAAATGGCAGAATCATCATCTCCAGAACCATGGAGGGCACTGCAGATGCCGCAGAAGGGTCTCGACCCCAATCATCACCCATTCCTTCTCTCCAGAGATGCTGCCTGGCCCGCTGAGTTACTCCAGCACTGTGTCTATCTCCAGAAGCAGCCTGGTGGACCATTGCTACGCTGACTCTTTCATATCTGTATCCTTTTTCAACAGCAGATCGAAACAACACAGGATACACCAGATGTCGTCTCACCAAGGCCCTACATAACTCTCGTAAGATATTTTTGTTCCTGTACTCAAATCCTCTCATAATAAAGGCTGACATATTTCCTTACTAATGGTGTGCTGTACCTGCATACTTTGCTTCCAGTGCCTTATGTACTTGGATTGCCAGATCCTTTCGAACATCAACAAAGTTCATGGGCGGTACAGTGGCGCAGCGGTAGAGTTGCTGCCTTACAGCGCTTGCAGCGCCACAGACCCGGGTTCGATCCCAACTACGGGTGCTGTCTGTACAGAGTTTGTACGTTCTCCCTGTGACCTGCATGGGTTTTCTCCGAGATCTTCGGTTTCCTCCCACACTCCAAAGACGTACAGGTTTGTAGGTTAATTGGCTTGGAAAATGTAAAAATTGTCCCTAGTGTGTGTAGGATAGTGTTAATGTGCGAGGATCACTGGTCAGTGCAGACCCGGTGGGCCGAAGGGCCTGTTTCTCCACCCCCCCACTAAAAAGTGGGCTAAACTAAACAATATTCAATTGCACACATTGAAACAATATTCTATTCTAATTAATAACAAGGAACTGCAGATGCTGGTTTATACTAAAGATATACATAAAATGTTGGAATAACTCAAGGGGCTAGGCAGCATCTCTCCTCAATCTGAAGAAGGGTCTCGACCCAAAACATCATCTATTCCTTTTCTCCAGAGATGCTGCCTGTCCAGTTGAGTGTGTCTGTCTCTGGAGAAAATGGATGGGTGATGTTTTTGGTCGGGACCCTTCTTCAGACCAATTGTAAGGGGGAGGGGTAGGGGACTGGAAACAAGGAAATGTATTTTCTTGGTTTCAGCTCACCCACCCCCACAATCAGTCTGAAGAAGGGTCCTGACTCAAAACTACTCCTATCCAATATTCTATTCTGGTTTATGCTTTAAAGTGGATAAGTCAACATTTTCACAATATATTGCATCTGTCTTGTCCTTGGACACGTCCCCTTGAAGCCTCCTAACAGCCCTCTCCCTACTTGCAATTCGATCTAAAGAAAGAGACACAAAATGCTGGAGTAACTCAGCGGGCCAGGCACCATCTCTGGAGAACATGGACAGGTGACGTTTCAGGTTGGGTATGAAGAAGGGTTCTCCAAAACTCCTCTGCCCAAGAAGAACAATACTTTTTTAGCCATATTGAACATCTTCGCAGCATTAGCTGTGTCATCAAATTTCAATAACATTGTGGGCAGAAGGGCCTGTTCCTGTGCTGTACTGTTCTATATTCTATGTTCTAAAGTTCCCATGTGCCACATGAATACTTTGCTGGGTAGGGTAGACATAAATTTAAGGTATAACCCTTTCAGAGGCTAGGGTAGCTGAAGATTTAATCTGCAAGTTGTGGATACAGTGGATTAATGTCAAACCTGAACAGCTTTCTCCCCTCTGTGACTCCTCCTGCTCTCTGATTCTACAACCACGTTTTAACCACGACTCAAAATCGACTTGTTGAGTCTCATTGTCTGTCCTCGTTCTCACTTTGGCCACAGCTAACAATGGCCTGTTTCCTTTATCATCGCTACCTTTTTACATATCTTTCATTCATTTGTTCTATATCTCTACAACACCGTCTAAATCTCTCGTTTCCCTTTTCCCTGACTCTCAGTCTGAACAAGGGTTTCGACCCGAAACGTCACCTATTCCTTTTCTACAGTGATGCTGTCTGACCCGCTGAGTTACTCCAGCTATCCAGTCTATTTTCAGCTTTCTCTGGGGTTGTGCTAAGGTTCACTCATCATCTCAAGTGGAATCAAGTCTCAACTTTCGAGGAACTATTGCTGCAACTGAAATATGGCAAAATAGCCACAAGGTGGCAACAGGTTCATGTTATTCCTCCATGTAGATCGTGTTTGTAGGATCAACAAATACTCAGCAAAGATAGACACAAAGTTCTGGAGTAACTCGGCAGGTCAGGCAGCATCTCTGAGGAACATGGATAGGTGACATTTCGGGTCAGGACCCTTCTTCAGGGTCAGAATCGGGGAGAGGGAAACTAGAGGTATGAAAAGGCACAGAACAATCAGATGCCATGGAAGGGTGGGGCCCACAATGGTCCATTGTTGGCTGTGGAGGAAGTGGTAATGAAGGGATACGAACAGTGAAACTAGTTTGACGATTAGGGTGGGGGAGGGATATAGAGAGAGGGCACCCAAAGGTTACCTGAAATTGGGTTGTAAACGAAAAATGAGGTGCTGTTCCTTCAATTTACATGTGGTCTCATTCTGTCAGTGGAGGAGCCCCAGGACTGAAAGGTCAGTCTAGGAATGGGAAGGGGAGTTAAAATCTCTGGCAAGTGGGAGATGACGGACTTGGCGGACTTGGCGTAGGTGTTCAACGAAACAATCGCCCAGTCTGTGCTTGGGCAACATTCAACAAAGTTCTTCATTATTGAACATGAACATAGGATGGCAGAAAGTGAACAAAATGGTCCATGCCTTTTTCTCTTTGTAATTTCTTTGTCCCTTTCAGGAAAAAAAGGATTACTAACTAGAATAATGCTAAAAATAAGTTTAGGTTTAGGTTTAGGTTTATTACTTTCACACGTACAGTGCAGTACAGTGGGAAGCTTTGTTTTGCGTGCTATCCAAATTGGACAATACTACACATAAATACAATCAAGCCAAACTTGAGGGAGAACTTCGTACAGACAGCACCAAGTTCATGATCGAACCCAGGTCTCTGGTCCCGTAAGACAGCAACGCTACCACTGTGCCACTGGTCTGCCATTCCCTGCATCACCTGAGGAGAAACCTTGCACCTGAGCTCAGTGGAAGAGGTCATCTCTAAGTTGATGAGATGTCTGGGGATACCGGAACCCTTCCCTCTGGCCTCACACTCTCCAGGTGCTCACTGATGATGTGACATTTCCCGTCACCATACATCTACTTTGCCTTCTCCCTGTAACATCGAACTTCTGGATTTCCAGCACTCTGTTTGCTAATGCTCCACCTCACACATTTTTATTGAAGCATGCACGAGAGATGTTTAGGAGGTTGAGGCAGAAGAGGAAGATGACGTAGGTCAGAATTCCATCCCTTTGAAGTTTCCTCAGAACCATGAGGCGATCACTGCACATTCAGATGTAGTTTCCCACATTACCACATTATATCATTTCCAACATCGTTCTATGGCCCTTGTTCTATTAAGCCACAAACTATTCACAGCTGGTTTCTGCTTCCTTTCAAAAACCCACAAGCAGACTACCCTGAAATAGACACAATGCACTGGAATAACTCAGCGGGTCAGGCAGCATCCCTCGAGAAAAAGGATGGATGACGTTTCGGGTTGGGACCCTTCTTCAGACTAAAAGTAGGTGGTGGGGAGGGGGAGGTGATGGGGATTACCTGGTAGGTCCATTGTTGGCGAGGGAAGGTGTGATCTCACGAGGGAAACAATGTGGAGAACAGTGGAACTGGTAAAATGACTAGGGAGGGGGAAGGTGGCAAAGGGGGAATGTGGAAGGGAAGTGAGTGTGAGGAGAAGGATTAGACTGGTTGGTCTACTGCATTATCCGCGTTGGCCTAATGCTCTGTTTCCTCATGATTCCTGGAATTTATTTCTATTCCAATTCTTTTCTCCACGTGTCCAATCACACACCACCATCTTTTTGACAATTTCCCGTTTCCTTCTGTTTTTTTTCAACATGGAAACCAGTCCCTCTCCTCCTCTGTGGTCCAATGATGTCCAACCCGTCCCTTGGAAGGCGGTGAGAACAGTTCCTGCCTCCCTCTGCCTGACTGAACATCTTCCCAAATTGAATTGTCCAACAATTTCCAGTATCGATCTGATATCTTCATTTAAATTTTACAATTCCTCTAAATGCATTTTTTCTTCCTCCAAATTCCCTTCCATCTCCCATCTTCCCTTTCGTCTATCCTGCCATTGACCCTATCACAAGACATCTTTATTTCTTCCATCACATTCATGGACTTATCTGGCTCTGATGCAAAGTCACAGAAACTGTCTGGCCTCTTGAATGTTGCCAGCATTTTCCATTTTTGCTTCAGACTTCCATCATTCTGTAGTATTTTGATTCAGGCTTCAGTAGAATCAAGCAACTTGGAGTCATACAGCACAGAAACAAGCCCTGCGGCCCAACTCTTCCATGCCGACCATGATGTTCCATCTAAGCTAGTCCCATTTGCCCCACCTGTGGTTCATATCCCTCTAAACCTTTCCCCTTCATGTACCTGTCGATGTTTCTATTAAATGTTGTTATAGTACCTGCCTCAACTGCCTCCTCTGGCAAAATGTGTGGGAGGTACTGCAGATGCTGGTTTATACAGAAGATAGACACAAAATGCTGGAGTAACTCGATGGGTCAGGCTGCTTCTCATAGAGTATAGTAATACAGCATGGAAACAGGCCCTTCAGCTCAACTTGCCCACAGCTGCACTAGTGCCATCTGCCCGAGTTTGGTCCATATCCCTCCAAACCTGTCCTATCCATGTACCTGTCTAACTGTTTCTTAAATTTTGGGATAGTCCCTGCCTCAGCTACCTCTTCTGGCAGCTTGTTGCATTCCCTTTCAGTGAAAATTTTACCCCTCAGGTTCCTATTAAATCTCTGGAGAAAAAGAATAGGTCAGAACTGTCTGACCAGAAACGTCACCTATTATTTTGCTACTTGACCTGCTGAATACCCCAGTAATTTGTTTCTGCCTCCTCTGGCAGCTTGTTCCATATACCCACTACACTCTGAGTGATAAAAGTTGACTCTCTGGATTCAATTAAATCTTGCCTCTCTTACCCACATCCACTTTTACCCCCTACTATGGGTAAAATACTGTGCATTCACCCTATCTATTGTCCAGAACAAGGGGCCACAGTTTAAGAATCCAGAACAAGGGGCCACAGTTTAAGAATAAGGGGTAGGCCATTTAGAACTGAGATGAGGAAAAACTTTTTCAGTCAGAGAGTTGTAAATCTGTGGAATTCTGTGCCTCAGAAGGCAGTGTAGGCCAATTCTCTGAATGCATTCAAGAGAGAGCTGGATAGAGCTCTTAAGGATAGTGGAGTCAGGGGGTATGGGGAGAAGGCAGGAATGGCGGTGCTGGATTGAGAATGGTCAGCCATGATCACATTGAATGGCGGTGCTGGCTCGAAGGAACTTGGAGCAGGCCAGTGGCGCAGCAGTAGAGTTGCTGCCTTACAGTGCCAGAGACCCGGGTTCAATCCTGACTATGGGTGCTCTGTGTATAGAGTTTTACGTTCTCCCCGTGAACTGTGTGGATTTTCTCCGGACGCCTCAGTTTCCTCCCACACTCCAAAGATGTACAGGTTTGTACACTAATTGTCTTTGGTAAAATTGTAAATTGTTCCTCGTGTTTATAGAATTGTGTTAGTCTGCGGGGATCACTGGTCGGCACGGACTCAGTGCGTCAAAGGGCCTGTTTCCGCGCTGTGTCTTTTATCTAAACTAAACTGAACTAAGTTACATGTTCAGTCCTTCTAGGTATGGGGGAGTTAAGTCATCTATTTCTGGTCAACACGCTGCCAATTGATCTTTGTTTAGAAGCAAAATCTGGACAGACGTCCACCCACACATCTGTTTCCACCCCGTCTGCTTCTGCAGCAGTGGTTAAAGTCTCTGACTACAGGTTGCACAGTAACAACTCAGCAGGCTTTAAATACTCTTCTGTGCCCACGAATGCTCTTCTGTGCCCTAAGTATTTATTTGTCATATGTACCAGATGTAAACCGGAACAATGAAACTCCTGCTTGCTGCAGCTTTATAGGCACGTTAGACACAATAACAACAACAAATAAACAAGCAATGAATTGTCTGTTATTTGAAATAAACCACACAGTGATAGTGCAAAAACAAAGTGCGCTGAGTAAGCACAGTAGTGTAAAGCCACCAGAGGTTTGGTGTTGAGGTAGGGTGATGGTTAGGATTGTGCAGGGTGCTTCAAAAAACTGGTTATAGATGGGAAGATAAGACACAAAGTGCTGGAGTAACTCAGCGCATCAGTCAGCATCCCCGGAGAACATGGATAGGTGACGTTACGGGTTGGAACCTTTCAGGAAGGCATCCCTATCCATGTCCCTCAGAGATGCTGCCTGACCTGCTGAGTTATTCCAGTACTTTGGGTCTTTTATTGTAAACCAGCACCTGCAGTTCCTTGTTTCCACATTGATTGGATGTTGTTCTTGAAATTCTCTGCCAAGGGCCTAGTACCTACAATCTGCTTCCTTGTTTTTCACAGTAGATAGTCAGGCCACTGGGATTCATCCATCTTTATGCACTGCAAGACAACCAAAACGTCTTTCTCCAGAATGTCGAGTAAATACAGACGACAAATATTCATTTAAGTCCCAGTCCATCTCCAATGGCTCCACAGCTGGATGGCCCCATTAAGGTGACAAATTCACTCCCCAATTATCCCTTTGCTCTTAATATATGTATAGAATTGTTTCGGATTCTACTTCACTTCTGTGAGGGATATCTCCTATCCTATTTTTTCCCTCCCAGTTTCCTGCTTAAAATACTCCCACATCTGTTTATACACCGCAAGGAACTCGCTTTTTCCCAGCTGCCCATGACTGGCATTGGCCTCACTATTGTGGCCAATATTCAGGTTCTCCTGACCTAAGCCTCAATATTCCTTGATCTGCCGGTCTCGATGGGCCTGAACTCTTCCTGTCTTTTGAAAGATTCGCACTTGCCAGACATTCCTTTACCTGCTACCAGTCTCTCCCTGGTAGAGCTTTATGACATTGTCACACTGGCATAGCTAGTTGAGCTGCTGCTTTACAGAGCCAGAGACACAGGTTTGATCCTGACCTCCGGTGTTGTCTTCATGGTGTTTGCACATTCTCCCTTTGATTGAGTGGGTTTCCTCTATAAGTTCCGGTTTTCTCCCACATCTCAAACATGTGTGGGTTTGTAAGATATTGGCCTCTGTAAATTGACATCTGACATATTTTTAACTTTCCCTCCTATCTTCCCTAACTCTATGAATAGATTGGCTACATTAATGTAACTATTTAACACGGTTCTTTCTACATAAAGCATTTTGTAGTATTATTGAAACATGCGACGGAACTCTCTCTAAATGTAAGTTCTTTCAAATGCATAGGAATGTAAAGTACCTTAACTTCCATTCTGCTGAGAGCATGACCCTACCAACACACATCTTAGGAAAAGTCTTCTGCTAAAGATTAGAATTTCACTTATGCATAGACAGTAATTCATTTGCTGAAGATAATGCTCGAGGTTAAGCCATCCTGATCTTCAGAGATAGACAAAAAAAGTCTGCTGAAGGGTCCTGAGCTGAAAGATAACCTATCCTTTACTTCCAGAGATGCTGCCTGACCTTCTGGGCTACTCTTGCATTTTGTGTCTACCTATGGTATAAAATAGCATCTGCAGTTCTTTATTTCTACATCCTGATTTCAAAGGTATTGCCAAATCCTTTCACGAAAGCAACAGTTGTCATTTTTTTTAGGTAGACACAAAATGCTGGAGTAACTCAGCGGGACTGGCAGCATCTCTGGAGAGAAGGAATGGGTGACGTTTCAGGTCGAGACCCTTCTTGTCATTTTTTTTCTGGGAGAGGGAACCCAGAGATTTGAAAAGGCACATAGAACAAATTAATGACAGATCAAAGCCAGCAACGATGATCAAGGAAAGGTTGAGCCCATTATGATCTGTCTTTTTGCATATCTGACATTTAATTTGTTCGATGTAACTTTCCATATGTCTTGGTTCCCTCTCCCTTGACTGTCAGTCTGAAGAAGGGTCTGGACCCCGAAACGTCACCTATTTCTTTTCTCCAGAGATGCTGCCTGGCCCTCTTGAGTTACTCCAGCAATGTTGTGTCTATCTTCGGTGTAAACCAGCATCTGCAGTTCCTTCCTACACAAGTAAGGGAGATGCTTTTATGTGTGTGCTCCACACTGGATAGAAACAAACCCGTCCCAAATGACAGCCCGCTCAGAGTTGCAGCCGTCCGAAACTGACAGGCAGGAGGAAATTACGCCCTTATCTTAATTTAACACTTAAACACTCCTTCCTCAGGGCGATTGACTTCCGCCTGATGAATGTGGTTGCGGCTCAGTGCTGGCTGGACGGGCGTTGGTTTCAGTGTTGACGAAACTCCGCTCTCGACCGGCAAACGTGATGGGGAACTGTTGCAAGAAAGCAGAGGAGTAAGTACCTGGTGCTCAGTCCTCGAGACACTTGCAGCTTAAAAGGGGGCGTGTAGCTGGGGAGGTTAGCGGGCGACTCCTTGCAATGATCAACATTTTGATTCATTCATGTTTTTGTCGAATTGTCTTAAATAATCTGGGCAGTGGCTGTGTTGCAGTTGGTAGTGTGTATTGGGGAGGGAAGCGGCAGTGCCTGTGTTGTAGTGGGCAGCGTGTATTGGGCAAGGAAGTGGCAGTGGCTGTGTTGTAGTGGGCAGTGTGTATTGGGCAGGGAAGTGGCAGTGCCTGTGTTGCAGTGGCTGTGTTGCAGTGGGCAGTGTGTATGGGGAGGGAGGTGGCAGTGGCTGTGTTGTAGTGGGTAGTCAGTATTGGGGAGGGAGGCGGCAGTGGCTGTGTTGTAGTGGGTAGTCAGTATTGGGGAGGGAGATGGCAGTGGCTGTGTTGCAGTGGGCAGTGTGTATTGGGCAGGGAAGTGGCAGTGGCTGTGTTGCAGTGGGCAGTGTGTATTGGGGAGGGAGGTGGCAGTGGCTGTGTTGTAGTGGGTAGTCAGTATTGGGGAGGGAGGCGGCAGTGGCTGTGTTGTAGTGGGTAGTGTGTATTGGGCAGGGAAGTGGCAGTGGCTGTGTTGTCGTGGGCAGTGTGTATTGGGGAGGGAAGTGGCAGTGGCTGTGTTACAGTGGGCAGTGTGTATTGGGGAGGGAAGTGGCAGTGGCTGTGTTACAGTGGGCAGTGTGTATTGGGCAGGGAAGTGGCAGTGGCTGTGTTGCAGTGGGCAGTGTGTATTGGGGAGGGAGGTGGCAGTGGCTGTGTTGTAGTGGGTAGTCAGTATTGGGGAGGGAGGCGGCAGTGGCTGTGTTGTAGTGGGTAGTGTGTATTGGGCAGGGAAGTGGCAGTGGCTGTGTTGTAGTGGGTAGTGTGTATTGGGCAGGGAAGTGGCAGTGGCTGTGTTGCAGTGGCTGTGTTGTAGTGGGTAGTGTGTATTGGGCAGGGAAGTGGCAGTGGCTGTGTTGTAGTGGGCAGTGTGTATGGGGAGGGAGGTGGCAGTGGCTGTGTTGTAGTGGGTAGTCAGTATTGGGGAGGGAGGCGGCAGTGGCTGTGTTGTAGTGGGTAGTGTGTATTGGGCAGGGAAGTGGCAGTGGCTGTGTTGTAGTGGGCAGTGTGTATTGGGGAGGGAGGCGGCAGTGGCTGTGTTGTAGTGTGTATTGGGCAGGGAAGTGGCAGTGGCTGTGTTACAGTGGGTAGTGTGTATTGGGCAGGGAAGTGGCAGTGGCTGTGTTACAGTGGGTAGTGTGTATTGGGCAGGGAAGTCTCCTTGAGCACTATATCCCGAAAAGCCAGCAGAAGTCATACTTTAAAAGGCTGTATCTTTGCTTTAAAGGGTTGGGTCTTTAGTGGCAGATGGATTACTGTTTAACCAGCATCTGCAGTTCCTTCCTGCACATATTTGGATGACTTTAGAGTTCAGCCACCCGTACCTGTATCAAGCTTCCTGAAGCAATCCGACCCAAGGCTCTTAAAAGTTTGCAGCATAAAGAGAGGTTGTCTCCATTTAGCATTTAAAGTGAGATGGGTAAGATTTAGCCTGGACACGAGGTTGGCTAAAGTCACAGCTAGTTCTGATGTACAGGATGGGATGTTGTCTGGTAGCAGAATCTTTGCTGTGTCCAGTACTGTCTACGAATGTTTTGGTATTACATGAAGTGAATCGTATTCAACTATTCCATGATACTTTATTGTCACATGTACCTAGGTACAGTGAATTATTTAGTTTTCGCCTACAACCGGGTAAAATCGTACAGCACACCTCATCTAGGCAGTCCCCAAAGAGTTGCCATGTTAATGGCACTGACAAAAGTTTCAATAGTTCATCGCACTGTCTTATCTTCTTGCAGCAGCGAACCAGGCCTGCCACTGCCAATGGTCACAGGTGCCCATCATTCTCGGCGACCCCCACCCTCGCTGCCCCCCCCCCCCCCCCCCCATTGTTCTCAGCGGCTGAAGAATAGTTGAAGATTAGATTAGCTATTAGCTGAAGATTGACTTCTGTGGTGGTGGGGATCCCAGGGGGGAAACCACGGTCAAGAAACAGAGGACAGAGGTTAGGGTGAGCGGGGCAAGGAACCCAGGAGACAACTTTTTCCAGACAGTGGTTGGTGTGTGTACGGAAAGAACTGCCAGGGGCAGTAGTTGAGGCAGGAACTATAAAACCAATTAAAAGTCACTTGGATAGGCCCATGGATAGCAAAGGTTTAAAGGGATATGGGCCATATGGGACCAGCTTAGATGAGTTGGACTGAAGTGCCTGTTTCTGTACTTTATGACTCCATGCCCCTGTACCATATACGTGTAGCAGGATTGTCAATGAACTGAATGTGAACAATGAGTTTCATTGTGCTTGGGTAAGCGTAACAATAAAGTACCATTGACTCTATTTAGCTGTCAGTGAAAACTGAAAGGCAAGTCTGTTAATGACACTAGAACTGGGGCGCCACAGTGGTGCAGCGGTAGAGTTACTGCCTCACAGCGCCAGAGACCCGGGTTCGATCCTGACTACAGGTGCCGTTTGTACGGAGTTTGTACGTTCTCCCTATGACTGCGTGGGTTTTCTCCAGGTGCTCCGCTTTCCTCCCACTCCAAAGATGTACAGCTTTGTAGGTTGATTGGCCCCTGTAAATTGTTCCTAGTATGCAGGATGGAACTAATATATGGTTGATTACTGGTCGGTGCGGACTCGGTGGACCGAAGGGCCTGTTTCCATGCTGTATCTCTAAACCAAACTAAAAATAAAGTGTAACTATAGGATACATAGTTGGTAGGTATGTCAGATTAGCACCAGTTGTTCAACACACACAGTACTGGAGGAACTTAGCGGGTCAGGTGGAATCTGCGGATGGAATGGACAGAGCATTCTTTTGCGTTGGGATCTTCAGACTGGCACCAGTCTGGCATCAGTTGCACCAGCAAAATGGATGCCTCCAGTTGTTTCCTTTCCTCACCATGGTGATATTTGTAGGTGAGCATTAGACCTGCCCTGGAGAGGCGTCTGTCCCATGTCCTTGAAAACCAGGCTTACGGCACTGATGTAAGTGTCCCACTGAGCATTTATTGATAGTTTAGCCTGAAAGTGGCCGTCTTTCAGTAACTCAGCAGGTCAGGCAGCATCTCAGGAGAACGTGGATAGACGACCTTTCCGGTCGGGACCCTTCTTCACACAGATGCTGCCTATCCTGCTGAGTTTCTCTGGAACGTTATTGAAAATGCAGTGTGACCTGCAGCGTATTCTCCAGTTCTTTGTGCTTTGCATGCTTTCTTGAGTTTCAGACGCATTTCAAAATTTTGGCACCCAATTTCCTTAGGCGACCATCTAATTTTCATAAATAGAATCAGAAAAATAAAGCCGTTTAATCATTGATATCATAATCAGTGAAGAAGTTATCAAGTAGTACAATGGTATTTTGATCAGCTGGGTAAGTGGGCTGAGGAATGGCAAATGGAGTTTAATTTGGATAAAAGTGTGAAGTGTTTCCTCTACAGGAGGTCTGGTCTTGACCCGGTGGGCTTCTAGCATCTGTAGGCCATGGTAATAGATGGGAGGATAAGACACAAAGCGCAGGACATCAGGCTGTTGTTCATTGACTACAGCTCGATATTCCCTACCATTAACCCCTCTGCACATTAGCAAACTTGGAGGGACTGGGTGTGGACAAATGCAATTGGATCTTCTACCTCCTCATCGGTAGATCTCAGTCGGTACAAAATGGCAACACTTCCTCTCGGACCATCAGCACTTTGAGGCATAGAGTCACACCGGGTGGAAACAGGCCCTATGGCCCAACGCTGATCAACATGTCCCATCTACCCTCGTCCCACTAGCCCTCATTTGACCCATACCCCTCTAAACCTAATGTGTAAGAAGGAACTTCAGAAGCTGGTTTAAACCAAAGATAATCACAAAAAGCTGGAGTAACTCGGCGGGACAGACAGCATCCCTGGAGAGAAGGGATGGGTGACGTTTCAGCTCAAGACCCTTCTTCAGATTCAGGGTTTTGACCTGAAACATCAGCCATGCCTTCTCTCCAGAGATGCTGCCTGTCCCACTGAGTTACTCCAGATTTTTTGTGTCTATCCCCTCTAAACCTATCCTATCCATGTACCCATCTAAATGTTTCTTAACTGTTGTGATAGTCCCTGCCTCAACTACCTCCTCCGGCAGCTTGTTCCATACACCCGCCACTCTTTGTGTGGGGAAAAAAGTCCCCTTGGGTTCTGATTTTCTACCCCTGCCCTCTCCCCCTCACCTTAAACATATGTCCGCTTCTTCTCGATTTCCCCTGCTCTGGACAAGACACTGTGCATTTATCTGTTCTATTCCTCTCATGGTTTTGTCACTTCAAGGTTGTGTGCTCAGTCCCCTGTTCTACTCTTCTAGACTTATTCCTGTATAGCTAGACATTGCTCTAACGCCATTTTTAAATGAGTCGACAATCCCACCGTTGTTGGGTGAACAGCGGGTATCGATGAGTCAGAGTACAGGAGGGAGATCCATAACCTGTTGACTTCAGGAAGGCAAAGCCAAGGATCCATGAACCTGTCTTCATCGACTGGTTGATGGAGGGAGGAGAGAGCCTGACTGCATAGCACGCAGCAAAAGCTTTTCACTGTACCTCAGTACACGTGACAATAAACCAAACTCAAACTAAAAACTAAACAGCTTCAAGGTCCCGCGCATGCACATCTCCGAAGATCTGTCCTAGACCCAGCCCATTGATGTAATCATAAAGAGATCTCACCTCTACTTCCTAGGAAGATTGAGGAAATTCCACAATCCCTCAAAAAGGCAGTGATATCATCAAAGACTCGCACCACTGTGGCTATGTTCTCATCTCGTTGCTACCTTAGGAATCTGAGAACTATGACCTAGAGTTTCATGAGCAGCTTCTTCCATTGACCACTTGGATGTTGAACCACACTGCACAGCCCCCAACCCAATGATCTACTATGGACCCCATTTTGGTTACATCACATAATCCTGTTTGCACCATTATAGTTTGGTTATCAATATTACTGTAATAATTTATTGATTATTGTACATTTATCTATCATGTTATTCCTTTAATGGGCTTGTACAGATGCAGCAAGTCAGAATTTTGTTCTGTTCTGTTCTTGTTGCATATGACAATTAAGCACTTTTGATTCTTGAACTTTAGTGCACCAGAGGGATTTTATAACAATTGGGAAGAGTCGTGTTATCCCAAATGATATAAATGTTTAATTTAGAGATACAATGTGGAAACTGGTACTTTGGCCCATCACGTCCGTGCCTTCCATCCATCACCTGCACACTAGTTGCATGTTATTCCTACTTTCACATCCTACACACCAGGGGAAATTTACAGAGGCCAATTAACCTCTGCGGCATGGTGGCGCAGCGGCAGTGTTGCTGCCTTACAGCGAATGCAGCGCCGGAGACCCGGGTTCGATCCCGACTACAGGTGCTGTCTGTACGGGTGCTGTCTCCCCGTGACCTGCGTGGGTTTTCTCCGAGATCTTCGGTTTCCTCCCACATTCCAAAGACGTACAGGTATGTAGGTTAATTGGCTTGGTAAATGTAAAATTTGTCCCTAGTGGGTAGTGTTAATGTGTGGGGATCGCTGGTCGGCACAGACTCAGTGGGCCGAAAGAGCCTGTTTCCACACTGTAAGAGCCTGTTTCCAAACTAAACTAAACCTGCAAACCCGCACGCCTTTGGAAAGTGGGAGGAAACCAGGGTACCCGAAGAAAGCCACATGCATTCACAGGGAAACTCCACGCAGGCAGCACCCAAGATTAGGATCAAACCAGGGTCTCTGGCACCCTGAGGCAGCAATTCTACCACTGCAACGCAATGTGTTGTCAATGTTGGAAGAACAACAAATTATGTTAGTACTATTTGTGTGTAAAAAACCAATAATGCATCAATTAAAAAAAAAAAAAAAAATCCTTTTCTTATTCCAGTAATTCTATCTCCTAGTTTCCCTGCACCTGACCTCTCACATCTGTGGTCCATTACTTCAGCTCAGTTGCACAGCAGTTGGTCTGAGGTCCCCGTTCCTTTCTCTCTCAATATTATTTTTTATGTGAAATGGTGATCATCGAACTGCTCTGTGTTGAACAATGGCAAATATGAAAATCGGCAGCAATGTATTAACTAAACTAATGTGCACAAAGTCAGGCTTTGACTTAATGGTCCTGTTTACAAAACAGAGGTGATATGCCATGAAACTTATGGAGCATCTTTCCATTTGGTTTATGTGAGAACATTTAATGTTATGGTTTTGTTGCATGTTTGGCTGTGGTTCATTGTTTTATGCATTTGTGTGCAGATGTACACAGAAGTGACGGTTGGTTTGGGAGCAGAGGGTTTGCCTTTGCTTGAAGCACCACCTGCTGCGATTGCAAAGTAATTCCAGACTATAGTGCACTATACTGTGGTTTGGAACCTTTTCATACCTCTAGTTACCTTCTCCCCTGACACTTAGTACGGAGAAGGGTATTGACCCAAAACGTCACATATTCCTTTTCTCCAGAGATGCTGCTTGACCTGCTGAGTTACACCAGCATGTTGAGCCCATCGTCAGTGGCGTTGATCCTCTGGCTTCACTGCCGTCCTAAAGCAAATGTTGAGGCTCCCTAATAATTAGGATAGATATCTGCCAATTCCTGAATGTGCATCATGAGTGTGTTTTGTCGAAACCAAAAACTGCAGATACTAGTTAATATACAAAAGGGCACAAAGTGCTGGAATAACTCAGCGGGTCAGGCAGCATCTCTGGAAAACATGGATATGTGACGCGTCAGATTGAGACACTTTCCCAAAACATCACCAGTTCATGTTCTCCAATGATGCTGTCCAACCCGCTGAGTCATTTAAGCACTTTGTGTCCTAATGATTTTGTTTATTGTGCCCTTTTGAATGTGGTCTGATTTAACTTCTTCCTGAGGCCATTAAAATATTCAAATGGATCACACAAGTACCGTCAGTGAACTGATTCTGTAGCTGCAATGCTGAAATATTCGGTTACAGAATGACATTCACAGGCAAGTGTTTGTGTGTTGTGTACAATAGTTGTCCTGTCAGTATGTAAATGTTCCTGATCAAACATTGAGTTAGGCAAGACTTTACTCGCATATCTGATTTGGATGTTGTATTGCAGCTGTTACTAACTCCATCAGGAAGGATGTTGGTGGAAAAGGGGCAGTGATATTTTTCTGTCTAAGCATACCTGTGCATGAATGATATCGTCTTCGGCTCAAACATTCTGTCAGCCATCAAATTTTACTTTGGAGATGCAGCATGGAAACAGGCCCTTCGGCCCACCGAGTCCATGCCAACTATTGATCACCCTTCACACTAGTTCAATGTTAAGGTTAGACACAAAATGCTGGAGTAATTCAGTGCATTGGGCAGCATCTCTGGAGAAAATGTATAGGTGACGTTTCGGGTCGAGACCCTTCTTCATTCTGAAGAAGGGTCTCGACCCGAAACGTCACCTATCCATTTTCTCCAGAGATGCTGCCTGACCCACTGAGTTACTCCAACATTTTGTGTCTATCTCAGGTTTATAAGTTAATTGGCTTGGAAAAATTGTAAATTGTCCCTAGTGTGTTAATGTGCGGGGATTGCTGGTCGGCGCAGACTCAGTAGGACGCTGTATCTCTAAACTAAACTAAACTATCACCTCAGTGAAAGACATCCTCTTGTCTTTCCAAAACCTCTATCCCATTGCGGACATTGGACTTTGTCTGTGGGCCGTTGCGCTACAATGCTGAGAACCGTGTTCTGCACTTTGTATCTTTTCCTTTGCTCTACCTATTATAATTGATTGTAGTTATGTGTAATATTATCTGATTTGATTCATGTGGACAGAGTGGATGTGGAAAGGATGTTTCCACTGATGGGAGAGTCTTGGATCAGTGGGCATAGCCTCTGAATAAAAGGACATACTGTTGGAATGGAATGGAGACGAGGAGGAATTTCTTTAGCCAGAAGGTGGTGAATCTGTGGAATTCATTTGCCACAGACAGCTGTGGAAGCCAAGTGGTTTGGTATTTTTAAAGTGGAGATTGGTAGGTTCTGGATTAGTCAGGATCAAAACTCAGGTCTCTGGCGCTGTAAGGCAGCAGCTCTACCGCTGCGCCACTGTGTCGCACGGACCACTTGCTGAAGAAAGGTATGTAAAGGAAAAATTGGTGCCATGTAACAGAGTGACATAGTTTGAATTAAAGGTGGTGACGACGTATGAAGAATGTTCATTACATATATTTACTTTATACGTAAAATTTGTACAATTTTTGAAATTAAGTGGAAAGCACAGCAATGTATCGAAAATGATATTTCACAATAGTCTTGGGTGCTACTACCTTTGAGAGACACTCTGCAAACTTTTACTTTGCAACTTCAAACTAAACCGTGAAGACAACATCTTGAAGATACAAGCAGGATGTGTGGTGGTTTGCAGTTTGAATTGTTGGTAACCACTACACAAGCTTTTTTGCACCTGCCTTTGAAATTCAGTAAAAGTCTGTTGCATGTGAGAGTCATAAAGCATCTGTTGTCATTGGAGCAATTGTTTTAAAACAGAACATTGCACAGCACAGGAACTTGCTCTTTGGCCTACAATGTCCATAGCAAGTCCTTAGCAGGTGGCAAGTTAAACTCATCTCCTCTGCTTTCTCCTCTGATAAAATCCCCTGATTTTACTTTGATTTTTATTAAGAATGTGGACTGGGAAACAATAAAAACAGAGAGGGAGAGAAAACAGGGCTTTGTTGGTTTATACTCTTGAAACTTTGCTGTCCTTGTGTACCCACCAAGGACTTTGGAGACAAAGGAGATAGTTTAGTTTATTATTATTGTCATTTGTATCGATTTTGTTGTATGCTATCTAGTCAGTGAAAAGACTGACTACATGATTACAATCAAGCCGTCCATAGTGTGCAGATACAGGATAAAGGTTATAACCTTTCGTGCAAGATAAAGGCTGTTTCAAGGTAGTTCAAAGGTCTCCAAAGAGGTAGATGGGAGGTCAGGACCGCTCTCTAGTTGGTGATAGGATGGTTCAGTTGCCTGATAACAGCTGTGAAGAAACTGTCCCCAAATCTGGAGGTGTGGGTTTCCAAACATCTGTACCTCTTGGCTGATGTGAGAGGGGAGAAGAGGTCATTGGTTATGCTGGTGGCTTTGGTGAGACAGGATAGTGATTTGTTTAGATATTGAAGAGGTGCAAAGGGGCGGCACAGTGACTCAGCAGAAGAGTTGCTGCCTTACAACGCCAGACACCTGGATGTGATCCTGACTGCGGGTGCTATCTGTACAGGGTTTGTACGTTCTCCCTGTGACTGCTCCCTGGGTTTCCTCCCACACTTCAAACGTAGTTTTGTAAGTGAATTAGCTTCGGTAACTTTGTAAATTGCCCCCAGTGTGTACAGTGCTAGTATAAAGAGCGATCACGGGTTGCCGAGGGGTCGGTGGGCCGATGGGCCTGCTTTCACACTGTGTCTCCACAAGTCTAAAGACGGTCTCTATGAGGAAGTGGGTTGTATATGATGTTATGAAACGGTTTAAAATGTCAGCAGTCCAGCACCAGGAAATGAAGCTGGCATCCAGCAGTTAAACGGGAATTGTGTTCTGAGAGAATAAGGCCGTTTTCATGGGTCAGAAGAGCTCAGGAAAAGCACTGCAGGAGACGGAAAAGCACTGCAGGAAGTTACAGAAAGATGGTGAAGCCATAAGGAAGTCCAGCTAGGATAGGATGGGAAGGTGAGCAATAGAGTTGACATTAAGACAAGGAAATCCAGGAGCTCCTCAAGGGTGTTGGGGGAATTGGTGAAGGATTGAAACAGAGTAAATAATAAAGATGATTTTAAAAAAATAAAAAAATTGTGAGTGTTCTTAAAACAATGAGTGGTTTGTACTGGGGAGATCAAGGTTTGATATTATATGATGTGGTACAGGCCAAATTTTGTGATTAGTGATGTGCTTTAGATGTCGATGCTGGGCCCATTGCTGTTTGTGGTTTATGTTAACGACTTAGATGAGTAGGTGCAAGATATGATTAAGGTCTGCAGATGGCAATGAAGTAGGTGGTATTGCAAAAAGCAAAGATAGTTATCACAAATTACAGCAGGATCTTGATTAGTTGAGCAAGTGGGCTGAAGAATGACTAATGGAGATTAATGCAGATGTGTGAGGTGTAGTTTTTTTAGGCGGTCAAACCAAGGCAGGATCTTCACAGCGAATGGCAGGGGCCCTGGGGAGTGTTGTAGAGCAGAGGGGTCTAGGAATACAGGTATGCAGTTCTCTGAAAGTGGTCACAGATAGATAGGGTGGAAAAGAAGGCGATAGTAACATTGGCCTCCATCAGTCGGAGCACCGAGTACAGAAGTTGGGATGTTCTGTTAGAGCTGTACAAGATGTTGGTGAGGCTGCATTTGGAGTACGATGTCCAGTTTTAGTCACCCTGTCAAAGGAAGGATGTCATTAAGCTGGAATGAGTGCAGAGAAGATTTACCAGGATGTTGCCAAGGCACCAGGGCCTGAGCTATAGGGAAGAATTGGGCAAGCTGGGACTTTATTCCTTGGAGCACAGGACACTAAGGGGTGATCTTGTAGAGGTATACAAAATTATCAAGGGAATTGATAGGGTGAATGCACAGGGTCTTTTACCCAAGGTAGTGGAATCGAGAATCAGAGGAAATAGATTTAAAGTGAGAGGGGAATGATTTAATAGGAAACTGAGGGGCAACTTTTTCACTCAGATGGTGATGGGTATATGGGACGAGCTGTCAGACGAGATAGTTGAGGCAGGTAAAATGACAACATTTAAAAGACACTTGGACAGGTACATGGATAGGAAAGGTTTAGAGGGATATGAACCAGAGATAGGCAAATGGGAATAGCTTAGATGGGACATATTTGTTGCCATGGGTGAATCGAGCCTAAGGATCTGTATGGTCTTCGACAGCTAAACCAGATATAATCTCGTACCACCAGTTCCACAGTTCTCCACATTGTTTGTTTCTCTTGAGATCACACCTTCCCAGCCACCAATGGACCTACCGCCCTGCCTGAGGTCATGTGTGGCCGACCTTGATTGGTCTTGGTCTTTTCTCACCTCCAGCTCTTCACCTCCCCCTCCCCCTCCCCACCACCTACTTTCAGTCTGAACAAGGGGCCCATCCCAAAACGTTAGCCATTGATTTTCTCCAGAGATGCTGCCTGACCCGCTGAGTTCCTCCAGCACTTTGTGTCTATCTTTGGTGGAAAAGCCTAGGCAGGAGAAAAGAACTATACGTTGAAGCTTTGCCATGCCTAGCCACAATGTCAATGGAGTTACCTGGCATACATAGGAGGAGAATGTATTTTTTTGGTTTTTGCAGAGTGAGTGGAGGGCTGCATGTTCAGGAGGGGAGAGGTTAGAGTTAGTCAGGGGAGTGGAGAATTTGAGGCGGTTAATGTCACGCCGGTAGTTGGAGATTAAAAGTTCTAGTGAGGGTAGTTGGCCAACCGGGGGGGGGGGGTCCAAGAGGAGGGGGTCCGTTGGAGACGGGAGAAGGGGTCATCAGTGGGGGGTGAGGACTCCTTCCCATGGAAAAAGGCGCGGAGGCGGCGGAAGAAAACCTCCACGTCATGGCGGACCCGGAACTCGTTGATGTGGGGGCGGAGGGGAACAAAGGTGAGGCCTCTGCTGAGGACAGACCGTTCGGTGTCTGAAAGGGGGAAGTCAGGGGGGATGGTGAACACCTGGCAAGTGTGGGGGTTGGGGTCGGATGAAGGCAGGTGGAGGGGATGCATATGGTGAGGGAGTGGTGGGTTAACAGAGCAGAGGGGGGCATGAGGACCGATGTGGGGAGTAGTTAGGGTCGAAGGGTCTCGACCCGAAACGTAGAGTCTGAAGAAGGGTCTCGACCCAAAACGTCACCCATTCCTTCTCTCCTGAGATGCTGCCTGGCCTGCTGAGTTACTCCAGCATTTTGTGAATAAATACCTGGCATACACAGATGCATTCGGGGCACTTTGTGGATATCCTGGCAGACAATTCAGTGAAGAGTTTGATGGGATATCACAAAATGCTTGGAGTAACTTAGCGGTCAACAATACTCCAGCATTTTGTAACACCTTCGATTTGTACCAGCATCTGCAGTTATAATATATTCCTTTATCTGTCCCACACCGGGGAAACTTTCCTACACAGTCTGATAGGATGTTTTTTTACACATAAACTGGTGAACATTGGGAATGTGGTGGTGGAGGTTGATACAGTGACTATTTAAAGGGCATTTGGTTAGGTTCTTAGACATGGAAGGACTAGAGAGAACTAAGCCTGATGCGGGAAAGTGGGTTTAACATGTAAAAGCACTGCGGTAAGCTTGCGTGCCTGTTTTAGTGATGTACGATTCTGATACTGCAGGGAAGAGAAGGTTGCACGGTAAGGAGGTTGGGTTGGTCAGCTGGGAGGAACAGTCTGTGTGAGAGAGGAGGGAGTGGTCTGTGAGGTTGCAATTCATGAGAGACAGTGACGGGAGATTTGGTGGGTTCGTCAGAAAAAGTGGAGACAAGGAAAGAGGGAAGTGGGAGGCATATTTAAGAGGAAATCCAATTTGGGACTGTGGCAGGTGAATCGAAAGGCAGCTGGAAGGATTTGGGCAGGGAATGTGAGGTGTTGCAACTGAGAAGGGAAAAATAAATACGAGGAGAGACTTGAAAAGGCAAAATAAATGTGTAGAAAGGAACTGCAGAGCCTGGTTTATTCCAAAGATAGACACAAAATGCTGTCGGGTCAGGCAGCATTCCCTGGAGAAAAAGAATGGGTGATGTTTTGGGTCAGATCCCTTCTTCAGACTGAAAGTGGAGGGGAGGGAATTGGAAGTGGGAAAAGGCCAAAATAAATTGGGGCCGGCAACAGATGACCAAGGAAGGGTGAAGCCCATCCCACCCCGGCCACCGTCTGTTTGTTCATCTGCCCTCTGGTCGACGTTTCAGGTCGATCAAATCCCGAACAAACAGACTTAAGAACAGTTTTTACCCCAGGGCCATACGAGAACTGAACTCTACCTTTGCACTAGGCAACACCGTTAAAAAATCTTGTACTTAATATAATTGTATTTAATTGTATTTATGTATTTATTTGTTTTTGCATTTATTGCATATATGTTTGTACGCACCGTCAGGATTGGCTATTTTTTAATTTCGTTGTACTCGTTGCAATGACAATAAATGAATATTATTATTATTATTATTATTATTATTAGAATGGCCCATTGTTCAAATGTTCAAAGATCAGTTTATTGTCACATGTACCAATTAAGGTACAGTGAAATGCAAATTACCATACAGCCATACTAGAAAATAAGCAACACAACTACATAAAAGTTAATATAAACATCCACCACAGCGGATCCCCCACATTCCTCACTGCGATGGAAGGCAATAAAGTCCAATCTTCCTATTTATTCTCCCGTGGTTGGGGCAGTCGAACCATCCACAGTCGGGGCGATCAAAGCTCCAGCGGCTTGGAGTTCCCGAAGTCAGTCTCTAACCAGGGACCATGAACTCCACGATGTTAAGTCCTGCAGGCTCCTGCGGTTGGAGCTCCCGAAGCCGGTCTCCAGCAGAGGCTGCCATCTCCACGATGTTAGGCCGCAGTGCGGACGGAGATACGATACCGAAAAAAAAATCACATCTCCGTCAAGGTAAGAGATTTAAAAAAAAGTTTCCCTCAACCTACCCCACACACCAATAAAACAAGCTGAAGAACACTAAAACATACATTTTAACACGTACTAAAAAAAACAACAAAGAAGGAAGGGGCGCGACAGATCGTTGGCGTGGCAGCCATTGCTGGCGCCACCCGGTTGGGTGGGGAATAGAAATAATAGGGCCAGAGCCACAGCAAAAGTTAACATGCAAATGAAGAAGAGGGTGGCACAGCGGTAGAGAGGGCGGCACAGCGGTAGAGAGGGCGGCACAGCGGTAGAGAGGGCGGCACAGCGGTAGAGAGGGTGGCACAGCGGTAGAGAGGGTGGCACAGCGGTAGAGAGGGTGGCACAGCGGTAGAGAGGGTGGCACAGCGGTAGAGAGCGTGGCACAGCGGTAGAGAGGGTGGCACAGCGGTAGAGATGCCGCCTTACAGCACCAGAGACCCAGGTTTGATCCTGACCAAGGGTGCTGTTCGTGTGAAGTTTGTACATTCTCCCCATAAACGTGTGGGTTTTCCCCGGGAGGTCCAATTTCCTCCCAAACTCCCAAGACGTTCGTACAGGTTTGTAGATTAATTGGCTTTGGTTAAAAAAAAGTTGTAAAATGTCTTGAGTGTGTAGGATAGTGGTTGTGTATGGGGATCGCTGTTCGTCACGGACTCTGGGGTGAAGGGCTTGTTTCCGCGCTGTGTCTCTAAACTAAACGAAGAGGAAAGACAGTCAGACACCATATTGTTTGTAAGTTTTCCTCTGGCGCTGTGCGAGGTGTGAATGTGGAGCGTTGTCATTCTTGGTGCATTGAGCTGTGCTCCTGAACCAAAGTTGGAGCTTCATTGACAGTAGATCCAGTTTTCTGTTACAACGATGGGTGCAGGCTATAAGCACCATCAATGAGGTTCCTGAAGCTCAGGTGTTGTTATTGCTCCATTCCATGTCTCTAATCTCAGGGGGTGACAATCACCACATGGGCACTGTCCACATCCCTGTTTGCTAGTTATCAGCCCTCGCTATTCTTTCTCCTACAACACACCCCTCCCTCTACACTTTATTTGCTGAAAACCATAATCGTAGCCTGTGATCAAATCTGTAACAGGCTTGCACCACGCTCATCATGAACATTTCCATCGAACAGAGGGTACTTTGAGCTTGTTGCAGCTGTGACAAAAATCACTTCCTTAACTTAAAATGAATTTGCTATATTGAGTATCCAGTGGGTCATCCATTCATACAGCGTGGAAACGGGCCTGTCAGCACAACTTGCCCACACTGACCAACATGTCCCACCTACACTAGTCCCACCTGCCTGCGTCCTTACACTTGTCCTATCCATGTACCTGTCTAATTGTTTCTTAAACATTGCAATAGCCCCTGACTCAACTCCCTCCTCTGGCAGCTTGTTCCATACATCTACCTCTGTTTGTGTGAAAAAGTCACCCCTTAGATTCCTATCAAATCTTTCCACCTTCACTGTAAACCTATGCCCTCTGATTCTCGATTCCTCAACTCTGGCCAAGAGACTCTGCATCTACCGGATCTACACCGCTATAAGATCACCCCTCATCCTCCTGTGCTCCAAGGAATGGCCTGCTCAACCTAAAGCCCAGACCCTTGTCCTGGCAACATCCTTGTAAATATCTCCATAATTCTGGATCATGATAGGTTTTGCAGATACAATCTTGAGATACGTTCCAGCTATGGGGAGGTGTAACTTTGAGCCCAGAAGAATCCTTGACCTAGAAGATCATTGAGATATGAGGCTTTGTTGAACAATATGGTTACATTATGCCACTCTTGCATGAAGATAACGCTATGCAGAGTTAACATTAGTTTATTGTCATGTGTACAGAGGTACATTGAAGAGCTTTGTTTTTGTTGCGTGGTCTCCAGTATAACAGTATAATAACAGTATAACAGAACTTTATTGTCATTCGGTATAAATACCGAATGAAATTTCAGCAGTCACAAAACACAGCAAAAAAAGCAAAGAACACAGGACACACGACCCCAACACAAACATCCATCACAGTGACTCCAAACACCCCCTCACTGTGATTGAAGGCAACTCTCTTCCCCCCGCACCCACGGACAGGCAGCTCGACCCCTGCCGAGGCGACCGACATGCACAGCCCCCGCAAGGGAATGGAAGGCCCCGCGGCCGAGCCGCACCGGGCACTGAAACGTCCCGCGGCTGAGCCGCGCCAGCGATGGAAGGCCCCGCGGCCGAGCCACAATGGTCGATGCTAAGTCCCGCGGCCGAGCCGCACTGGGCACTGAAACGTCCCGCGGCCGAGCCGCACCGGGCACTGAAACGTCCCGCGGCCGAGCCGCACTGGGCACTGAAACGTCCCGCGGCCGAGCCGCACCGGGCACTGAAACGTCCCGCGGCCGAGCCGCGCCGGCGATGTTAAGTCCAGCGGCCGAGCCGCGCCGGGCGATGGAAGGCCCCATCTCTATATGATTACAATCAAGCCATCCACAGTGTACGGATAAGGGAATTTGGTGTAAAATGAAGCCCAGTGGATTCTGATTGAAAGATAGTCCGAGCATCTCCAATGAGATAGTTGGTAGGTCAGGACCACTTTCTCTTTGGTGAGAGGATGGTTTGGTTGTCTGATAACAGCTGGAAAGAAACTGTCCCTGAATCTGGAGGTAATGGTTTTCACACTTCTGTACCTCTTGCCCAATTCTGTAGCTCCCTACTCAATAGTACTCTGAGAGAATCTTCACCAAAAAGGTCCGTAGCCGTTCAAGCAGGGGGCTCGGCACCACTCTCGAGTGCAACTAAAGGAGGTCCATAAGTGCAGGAGATATCCAGATCTTCACCCAGGCAGCACTGGATTGAAATGAATCTGGGTCACTGCAGTTGTGAGGCAGCAGCTCTACAAGTTGTTCAACTGTCCACCCTAGCCTCTGTTTTAATCTCTGGCCTTTGTTCCAATCATCTGCCTATCAACCCCTCCCCCTTGCCTGTGTCCACGTTATCTGCCACACTTTGTGCTGCTTCTCTCTTCTCACCCGGCTTTGATCCCCCCCCAACCCCCAACCCAACAATCAGTCTGAAGAAGGGTCCCAACCTGAAACGTCACTTATCCGCGTTCTCCAGAGATGCTGCCTGACCCACTGAGTTACTCCAGCACTATTTGTGTGCCTTATTTCCACCTATCACTTGCCTGGCTTTGGCTTGCTCCCACATCTATTCCAGTTTTCTGCCCCCTACTTCAATCATGGTGAAGAAGGGTCCCGACCCGAAACGTCATCTATCCATGTTCTCCAGAGATGCTGCCTGACCCGCTGAGATACTCCAGCACTCTGTGAAACGTCATATCATATCATATCATATATATACAGCCGGAAACAGGCCTTTTCGGCCCTCCAAGTCCGTGCCGCCCAGTGATCCCCGTACATTAACACTATCCTACACCCACTCTCCATGTTCTCCAGAGATGCTGCCTGTCCCGCTGAGTTACTCCAGAACTTTGTGTGTTTTTACCCTATTTAAGAATGTGTTTCAACCGTGCCAGTGACTTAAGATGTGCATGGTGTCAAAGACAAGTCATTAATCTACTTCTTTCGTGTCCATCGCCTGTGTTCCAACTGTTGCATCACTGTCATTGCCCGTCCTGAAAAGGATACAAGCTTCCGGCGACAATCAGTGGGAGCCATCGCGTGTACAGTAGATGATGGTGGTAGCAGAACTAGCTTAGGACACTTGCAGTTTCCAGACCCGCGATGTGGACGCTTCTGCTACGGGGCTAATACGTTAATGAAAAGTAAAAATGTGCTACACAGCTCAGGCTCTTTCTGTTTCCACAACCTTTAAGGTGGGTTTTGATGTTCTAGTGCTCTGCTACGGTAAAAACCCTTTGTGGTTTCAACTTGCTGGTCTCTTTAGCTTTGAGACTATGCAGTTTTCCTTTGTGGTCTACCGGAGCTCTTGCTTTTAGAGTCCAGTCCAAGGCTGAGTGAGAGAGCAGTGCTGGCTTTGGGTCGGGAGATCATTGTTTGCTGCAGTGTGAGGTGAATAAGTGTCCTTGTGAGGCAGGGGACATTAACAGACTGAACCAGGGCACAGGGCCACCTCTCAGACCACTGGCTGGACCAGAGTACAATGGGTGTTTTTGTGGGTGATTTCAGCATTGTTTCCTGGTGAAGTGATTTGAGTACTCTACCCAAGCACAGAATCCAGGAGAATTGTCATTAAATCCACGTCTAAGCGGGATGCTGCCTGACCCGCTGAGTTACTCCAGCCCTTTGTGTCTTTTTTCCACCTGTCACCTGCCTGGTTTTGTTTTGCTCTCGCCTCTCACCTCTCACCTCTCACCTCTCACCTCTCTTCCAGTTCCCCCCCCCCCCCCCCATACCATCAGCCTGCATAAGGGGCCTGACCTGAAACACCACCTATCCATGTTCTCCAGGGATGCTGCCTGACTCGCTGAGTTACTCCAGCCCTTTGTGTCAGAATTTTCATGAATCAGTTCTTCCGTAATCAGAGAACCTGTACCTGCTGCTGTTCAGTTGCCATGGGCGTGTGCCGTGAAGTCAAGAGTGTTTAATCATCACGTGCACTAACAGTGGAACAATGTGATTCTTGCAGCAGCGTAACAGGTGTGTAAACATTGGTAATATAAAATAAACACACATTCTATAAATTAATAACTACAAAACTAGTGCACCCCCACCCCCACCCCCACCCCAAATGAGTTGATAGAAGCTCATTGTCCTGACATGGTTTTATAATGAACTACAGGACACAAAGTGTTGGAGTAACTCAGTGGGTCAGACAGCATCCCTGGAGAACATGGATAGGTGACGCTTCGGGTCGAGACCTTTCTTAAGACTGGTCTTGACCCAATGCTGCCTGACCTGCTGAGTTGCTCCAGCACTTTGTGCCATTATGTGTATTAACCAGCATCTGCAGTTCTTTGTTCCTGCACTTATACAGAGCTGATGTGTGCTTGCAATGCAGTCTGGATTCAGTAGCCATGTTCCATTGGAACTGCTGAGGGCCTACTTCCATGTTTCTCTCTGATTGTAAAACATCCCAATGCTACTACAAGCACTCTTTAATCAACGCCATGATTTTCCTTTGTGACAGACCTTGTTTAGCATCAACACCAAACACAATCAGAGTTTAGAGCATCAAAAATAGATCAAATCCAATCTTTTGGCAGTTTCCAGTTATTATATAATCTCATGTTGTAACTGGGACACTTGCCTCATTCAATACATTCCTTTTAATTTCTATTTTAAACACATTGATTTCCAAACAATATGTTTTTGTGCCATTTGAGCTCTATCTTCAGTTTCAATACCATGTCTCTGAATTCTCGTATGATAGTTCACAATTAGCCACAAAAACATTGTAAAGCTCTGACGAGGTGTGTATGTGCAGAAAGAAATAGTTCCTCTTGGGTTGAATGGTTTGAATACAATGGCTTGAACTTCTGGATCAATATGAATGGAAGAAACATTTTCACTCCAGAGTTGATCCTTAATGCATCTCTCTCACTTCCAGCAGAGTTTCTCTCACTATTTCTCAACGAATCACCACAAATGAAGTCAGTGTAGCTTGATCATTACTCATTACATAACTGATTACAGTTCGTACTCCCTAAATTGAAGTATTCCACAAGTTTTGTGGTAGGTATTTCAGCAGTGACCCATGGAAGGGTTGCTTCCAAGATTTTCTTCAATGTCCCTGCCATTTGCCATTCTTTGTCCTGATTCTTTCTTCACCGATCAGTTAACAACTTCAGTACTCAAAAGTCTAATGCCATACAAGATCACACCGAAGCATAACATCAATTCTGCAGTGCTTTCAAGTTTTGTTGTCTTTGCAATTGATTTCACGTTTTTATTGACTGTATTCTCGTTTATCTCCTTGTCAGTAGTTTAATCCTAAGAAGAACTATTTCTTGCTGCACAGATAATCTTCTTCAATTCTTTACATTGTGTTTGGGTAGCTGGTGAATACTTTCTAAAAATACATTTTCATCCTTGGTACTTGTGGCTTTAACTTCGTAAATTTGATTTGTATGAACAGTGATCAACATCACTTACTACCTTAGTGTCATAAAACTCCGCATAGAAACGGGCCCTTCTGCCCACCTTGTGCATGTTGACCAACTTGACCTGTGCCTGCTTTGAACCCAGATCCCAGGTGATCCATGGTCAGAGCGGACTTGGTGGGCCGATGGGGTTGTTTCCAAGCTGTATCTCTAAACTAAACTAAACCCTTTAAATCCTTTCTATCTGCCACATGCATTGCTTGGTTGAATGTGAATGATAGTCAGTCTTCTTAGGCCCACTCAGTCATGGCTGACCATGGGTGAAGCATCCTAGTTGGCTGTTTGCTCCACACCTCGGCTAGAGCAGCGTTGCTTGTGGCTGAAGAGACCAATGCGGGAGTGACCGTCTCTGTCGCAAAGGTCACATTTGTGTGTGGTCTCTGGTCTGTTGAAGTTGCTGCGCTCCTTTCTGCGTGCCCGCTTTTCTGCCGCTGCGTTCATCAGTTTCTCTTCCCCCATTTTGAGATGTTGGTTCAGGGCTCTCCCAGGACTCCACATCGATGTCGAGCGCCTTCAAATCTCTCTTACAGACATCCTGGAACGTAGCTGGGGGTGGCCGATGGTTCTCCTACCAGATGTCAGCTCTCCATAGTGGATGATAGTCAGTAATATTTAACATAATATACATGGGGTCTTTAGTCAGACTCAAAAATACCTTACCAAAGCATTATCAAAGATTTTTCAAGCTAAAATGGGCATGATTGTAGTGGAGGATTCTAAAGCCCATTAATGTAAATGCAATTAGCGTTTCCAGGCAGAAGGATCTTCTCTTTCCACAGGTGTTGCCTCATCTGTTGACTGGTTTCCAGCATTTTTCATTTATATTTTTAAGTAATGCTATATTTTTAAGTAATACCAATGCTGCAGCGGTAAAATTGCTGCCTCACAGTGCCAGAGACCCGGGTTTAATCCTGACTATGGGTGCTGTCTGTGCGGAGTTTGTACGTTCTCCCTGTGATCTTCACATAGATTCCTCCAATAGATTTTCTCCAGCTGCTCCGGTTTTCTCCCACATTCCAAAGACGTGCAGGTTTGTAGGTTAATTGTAGGTATATTGCTCCTAGTGTGTAGGATGCAAAAGTGGGATAATGTAGAACTAGTGTATGGGTGATCGATGCTTGGTATGGACTCAGTAGGCCAAAGGGCCTGTTTCCATTCTGAAGAAGGGTCTCGACCCGAAACGTCACCCATTCCTTCTCTCCCGAGATGCTGCCTGACCTGCTGAGTTACTCCAGCATATTGTGAATAAATGGGCCTGTTTCCATGCTGTAATCTCTAAATAAACCCAGTTCAGTCCAGATTCTTTCACTCTCCTTGGCTCTGAGAATTCTTTCAGTTTGTTATTTAGATTTCCATTAAAGGCTACATTTGAATTTGCAGTGTAGGTCCACACCCTAAACACTTAATGTGTAAAGTAAGTTTTATCTCGTGTCCCTTTTTTGGTTCTTTTGCCAGTCATTTTATTCAATGTCCCTGTTTTTGACCCAAGAGGAACCTTTTTTACAGAACCTGCACATGGATAGGATAGGTTTCGAACGATATGGACCAAATGCAAGCAGGTGGGACTAGTGTAGATGGGCATGTTGGTCGGCATGGGCAAGTGGGGTTAAAGGCCCTGTTTCCATGCAGTATGTCTCTGATTCTAATCTGCACTGTCTGATTTGTTCAATATTGTGAAGACTTCTATCAGATCTTGCAATCTCTTCTGTTCCATGGAGAAAACTCTGATTTATCCATGTAACTAAAATTCCTCTTCCATGGAATTATTTTGGTAAACCTCTTCTGTTCTTTCTACTTAGCCTTCACCTCATTTCCAAAGTATGGTGCTCAGAAAAGGATGCATTATTCTGGTTGGGGCTGAGCCAGTGTCTTATTAAAGGGTTCATCATGACTTCCTTGCTTTGGTACCTTGCACTGTTGTGCATCCATGTATGATTTTAAAGCATCACTACTGAATATGGCTTTACAGTCTACTTCAGTTTCTTAAACAAGACTTTGCCTGTTAAAGAAACAAACATGCCGCCCATGAATGACACAAGCTCGGGCTGAAGTAACTCAGCAGGTCTGGCAGCATCTCTGGAGAACATGGATGGATGTTCTCCAGAAATGTTGCCTGACCCATTGAGTTACTCCAGCACTTTGTGTCTTTTTTGGTAAACCAGCATCTGCAGTTCTTTGTGCCTCCACTTTGTCTCTTAAGATTTAGTTTAGTTTAACTTTAGAGATACGGCGTGGAAACAGGCCCTTCGGCCCACCGAGTCTGCGCTGACCAGCGATCACTTCGTACACTAACACTTTCCTACACATTAGGGACAATTTACAATTTGTACCGAAGCCAATTAACTTACCAACCTGCATGTCTTCGAAGTGTGCATGGAAATCGGAGCACCCGGAGAAAGCCCATGTGATGTTGGGGATAACGTACAAACTCCGTATCGGCAGCAACCGTGGTCAGGATCGAGCCCGGGTCAGTGACACTGTGAGGCACCACCTCTACCAGCTGCACCACTGTGCCGGCACTGGCATCCTCACCTGGCATCTGGTTACCAGGTTCTAATATTGTAGCTCTCCACAATCACAAACATTAGATGGACCCAGTCAAATTTTTTTTACCACTTTGGTAAACAAAATATCTTCTTGCTTTCCATACCATGAAAGGATTTGCATATTGAATATACGTTTCGTGGCCCATTTCAGTTTATAAAAAAACATATCCACAGCTGATTTATTCATCTGTGGAACTGTTCCATGCATGTATGCACACATCAATCACACAAGTCACAGTTACATATTGCACACCAACCTGTAAACATAGGTCACAAAAATGACCGTAAATGGCAATGGAAATTTAATACTTCTTGAGAAATAACAAAAGGGAAGTGGGCTTTGGCTCAGGTTGTAGATGAAATGTTCTCCATTAATGCATAATAGTGCAGGAGTCGGCCTGACTCTCCATTGAACATAGATGATGAATAAAATGAGCTTTGTTTCCAAATCAGGAATCCAATGCGATATTTGGCTTTGTTGCAATCCACCAGAACCCCCAGCTTTGTCACATCTTGCTGTTTTCCTTGCTGTAACTTGTTGAAAAAGCCTGTTAAGCAAAGTAACCCGTCAAAACAGTTTGGAAGGATGAGGGGGGATTTCATTGAAACCTACCGAACAGTGGAAGGCCTGGATAGAGTGAATATGGAGAGGATGTTTCCACTAGTGGGAGAGTCTAGGACCAGAGGGCACAGCATCTGACTAAAAGGATGCACCTTAAGAAAGGCGGTGAGGAGGAATTTCCCACATTCCAAAGACGTGCAGGTTTGTAAATTAATTGACTTCTATAAATTGCCCCTAGTGTGTAGGATGCAATACTGGGATAACATAGAACTAGTGTTTGGGTTATTGTTGGTTGGCGTGGACATGGTGGGGCAGAGGGGACTGTTTACATCTGTATTTCTAAACTAAACCTAAACTAGTAGATAGTTCTGGAAAGACATCATTGTGAACATTAAACTGCATAATGGGATCGGGGAATACTGTAGATATTAAATTTTGAACAGATAGAGAACAAAATTTGAAAGTAGCTGCATTTTGGCCCACAGTCAGTAGTTGTTGATCATCTTAAGAACAATCCAGATGCAAGAGTAAAACTGTTGGTTACAGAGTTAGAAAATACCTGCAAATGCACTTTAGTTTAGTTTGGAGATGCAGTGCGGAAACAGGCCCTTCGTGTTAATGTGCGAATCCGCACCGCCCAGCGATCCCCGCACATCAACACGATCCTATACACACTAGGGACAATTTTACATTTATACAAAGCCAATTTACCTACATACCTGTACGTCTCTGGAGTGTGGGAGGAAACCGAAGATCTCGGAGAAAACCCACGCAGGTCACGGGGAGAACGTACAAACTCCGTACAGACGGCACTCGTAGTCAGGATCGAACCCGGGTCTCTGGTGCTGAAAGTGCTGTAAGGCAGCAACTCTACCGCTGCGCCACCGTGCCGCCCTTTAACTGCAGAACTACAAGACATTAGTCTTGCCCCAGTGACAATACGCCGAACTTTGAGTTAAACGATTGTGGATTCCCACTGTGTTCAATTTTGTTACATTTTTTAAAAATCGAAAAATTGAGGTAAAGGGCCAAACTAAATCACTCAGAACGTTAGATAAAGACAGGAGGGGAACTCATTCAGGGAGTGCTGATTAAAGTATAACCTGAATTAGTTACAAGGGGAAGGTTTGCTGACATTTACAATATCCGGCATGCTGGCCTTTGATTGAAACCAATTTGCACCACCTAGTGGGGGTCAAGGAAAAGCGTTCACGTCGCGGCCCTGTTTCCACCAATCTTCCCACCACGACGCACAAAAAGCACAAGAAGCACATTATATGCAGATGCCGAGAAGTGTGTTCAGCTCTGGCTGAACAATTTCTAATCTCGTGATGTGGACTCGATAAGAAGAAGACCTCCTAGTGGACAGAGAACATACAAACTGCACACAAACAGCACCCAAAGTCAGGATTGAACCTGTGTCACTGACACTGTAAGGCAACAGCTCTACCACTGTGCTGCCCTAACAATGTACATGTTCTTTCTAAATGTTATTCTCTCCTCCAGCAGCCGCTGTATTTTCAGCTGTCTCTTTAAATCTCCTCCTTTAATTGCACTTTGGATTTATGCCTCTCCAGAACTCCACCCTCCATCTCAGATCCAAAAACCCACTCAGAAAAGATGATTATTCCAAAAAAATGTTGCAAGGGAAAATATGTTAGTTTTAGTTAGTTTATTGTCATGTGTACCCAGGTACAGGGAAAAGGTTTTGTTGGAAACATTGGTTCTTCCATGATGTTGCTGCTGGTGCCAATCTACATTGGAGACCAATACATTCCTCTAATCAACCTGTCAAATACAATTAGTTCAATAGTCATTTATTTGTCACATACACAAATGTGTAGTGAAATGAAAAATTACCCGCAGTTCAACAATAAGACCAATAAGAATAATCAATAAAAATGCAATAACACACACAATCATAAACTAACACCAAACAAAAGAAACATCCATCACAGTGAGTCTCCTCCAGTCACCTCCTCACTGTGATGGAAGGCCAGAATGTCCTTTTCTCTTCCCCTGCCGTCTTCTCCCGTGGTCAGGCTGTTGGAGTTGCCACCTCGGGGCGGTCGGGGCTCCCGACATTGAAGCCCCCGCCGGGCGGAGAAAATCCCGTGTCCTATTCCAGGCCGCGCCGGACGGTGAAAGGTCCGCGGTGGGCCGACCCAAGCCCCGCGATTTGGGGCAGGTGAAGACGCTGCCGCTGCCGGAGCTCCCGATGTCGGCCCCCACCCAGGGGCCTGCGGGCTTCCGACGTCCAGGCGGCCCGTGCCGGAGCCTCCGGAGACGAGTCGCAGCCGCAGCCGCAGCCGCTCCCGCAGCATCCGAAGGCAGCCAGCTCCGCAGGTGGTGAGTCCGGGCCGCGGGCTCTGCGAACCAGAGCCCAGGTGGTCCCAGCCGGAGCCCGCCAGCTCCAGGTGCATGGCCAATGGTAGGCCGCAGCAGGAACGGAGACGCGACACAGAAACAAAGGTCGGGTCTCCGTTAGGGAGAGACAATGTTACAGTTCCCCCCCCCCCCCACCACATAACATACAACCACAAACACTACACCATATTTAAACTACAATTCAGACAAAAACAACAAAAAACACAAAAGACAACGGACTGCAGGCAAGCCGCAGCTGCAACGGCGGCGCTGGCTCCTCCTCCTAAGGTTAATCCTCCTAAGTTTTGCTTACATTATTGCCACATGTACTGAGGTACAGTGAAAGGCTATTTTGTCACGTGCTTTCCAATCAGCAGAAAGACTACACACAAGTACAATCCAGATATCGACAGTGTGCATGATGAAGGGATAACGTTTAGTGCACAATGAAGTCCTTTAAAGGTATTCTGTGGATTTCCAATAAGTTAGATGGGAGGTCAGGACCTCTCTCTGGTTGGTGTTAGGATGGTTCAGTTGTCTGATAACAGCTGGGCAAAACTGTCCCTGAATCTGGAGGTGTGCGTTTTCACACTTCTGTACCTCTTGCCTGATGGCAGAGGGAGTGACCGGGGAGAGACTCGTCCTTGATTTTTCTGGTGTCCTTGTCGAGGATCTTTCAAGATTAAAATAGTGTCTTGTACAAGCGAAGTTACTGTAAATAATTGAGCTAAAAGCTCAGATCATCATAGCTGAGAGTTTATGTTAATCCTCGTTCTCTTTCTTTACAGAAAAGAAACTAATAAAGAATCGGGTAAGTCTGACTTTGTGTGTTAGATGAATTACAGCATGGAAATACTGTCACTATTTTACAGTCATCATCAAGATTCATCTGGCAGGATATAGAAAATGGCGTGTTCAATTTTGAAGCTATCCCAAGGGCACAGCAGATGAAGGAAATGTTACTAAGTTCCTAAGTTATAGGAGCAGAATTAGGCCAACTCCACCATTCAATCATGGCTGATCTATCTTTCCCTCTCAACCCCATCCCCCTGCCTTCCCCCCATAACCTCTGACATCCTTACGAATCAAGAATTTGTCGATCTGCATCTTAAAAATACCCAATGGCTTATCCTTCAGGGTAGCCTGTGGCAATGAATTTCACAGATTCAGTCTAAATACCTTGATCCACGATGAATCATTCTATGATCGATGATTTCAGCAGCCCAAGATTTTTAAACCAAATACAGGGACATTAATACTTCCTCATTATATGCAAACATACTCAAACCCTTCCTCTCCCTGCTGCTGTGCACCCACACACACACACACCACACACACACACCACACACACACACACCACACACACACACACACCCCACCCCCCCCCCCCCCCACACACACACACACACACACAGTGTATTCTAAATAACTTCCTGGAAATTATCAGATTATTGTTCCATTTCAACTCGTAGCATTGTCGAACCATGAACATAATATATAACACAATAAATTATTGGAAGAAAATACATCATACAAAAGGTTCAAAAGCTTTCTTATTTAAGAAGTTTACCAAATTTCCAAATGCAGTCACTAAAATAACTGGCAGCAGGAAATGAGTAAAGGAACTGACTTTCCTAGAAAAACTGTCTTTAATACAAGCCTTCAAATGGTTTAGAATATTTCCCTGCAGTTACATAGAGTAAAGACATTTCATGACAGGTGTGCTGGCCAACTTATCAAGTGATAATGACACCTCTCGATGGCGTGGGTTTTCTCCATGTGCTCTGGTTTTCTCCCACACTTCAAAGACGTTTGTAGGTTAATTGACTTCTGTAAAACTAAGTGTGTAGGATAGTGCTAGTTTACGGGATGATCGCAAGTCAGCGCGGGCGGCCCCAATGGGTCGAAGGGCCTGTTTCAACGATGTATCTCTAAAGTCTGAACAGCCAGTCAATTATTTGCTCAAATATCCATTTAATTTACTTTCATTAATAGTTTGGTTTTTCTTTAATTGATTGGTTGACACTTCCTGAATGCCTGGACATTTAATATCATTTGCACTACTTTCGCATTTGACATAAAATCTAATTGCAAAGTTTCCGTATTCAGGGGGTGATTACCCATGGTCCCTGCTGTTGGTTGTAAAGCCCAAGGTCAAGTCCCCAGGGCAGTCAGGGAGTGGAGGCTCCAAAAGAGCAAGGTTGTCCCACAGTAACACCTGGTGGCTGGAGCATGCAACTGCAAGCGTTTCGATTCAGTTCGATGAAGGCCTGAGCAGGTTCCCGACCCGAAACGTCACCTATCGACGTTCTCCAGAAATGCCGTCTGACCTGTTGAGTTACTCCAGCACTCTGTGAAACGTCACCTATCCATGTTCTCCAGAAATGCCGTCTGACCCGCTGAGTTACTCCAGCACTTTGTGTCTTTTTCTGTCACCCAGCATCTGCAGTTCCTTATTTCTCCATTTTGAGTGCTCCACTGCATAACCTCCACAAGGTATACCTACTTTGAAGAATGTGTAGGAAAAAAAAACTGCAAATGCTGGTTTAAATCGAAGGTAGACACAAAATGCTGGAGTAACTCAGCGGGTCAGGCAGCATTTCGGGAGAGAAGGAATGGGTGACGTTTCGGGTCGAGACCTTCAGACTGAAGGGTCCCGACCCGAAACATTACCCATTCCTTCTCTCTAGAGATGCTGCCTGTCCCGCTGAGTTACTCCAGCATTTTGTGCCTATCTACTTTGAAGAAGTTCTTCTCCAATCTCTGGTGGGACTTCTGCCAGACCCTCTCTCAGAGTTCACCTCGTGATTCCTGCTGCTCCATTGCTGAGTCTGAGGAAAGGTCCTGACCTGAACTGTTGCCCATCCACGTTCCCCAGAGATGCTACATGATCTGCTGAATTACTCCAGCACTTTGTCTTTTTTATGTAAACCAGCATCTGCAGTTTCTTGTATCTTCAATTTGGCTATTGTCTCACATTTTAGCATTGTAATGCATGTGGGACATCCCCGACACACAAATGGGATGAGTTTGAAAGTGAAGGCTGCTAAAACTGTAAGGGAGGAATGGCATGCTACATTAGCAACCTGCATAACAGAACACTTTTGAGGTGGTGAAACACTCTGGATCCATTACCATTCGTGATTTGTAGTAAAGTCTGAGTTCATTTTAGACCTGTGCCCAATTAACTGCAGTATTTGCTCTGCCAGTAGGTGGCAGAGTGCTGGGATCTCCCACTTCAATCAAACATTGCTGAAACATGAAAGGAAGGGATGACTTCTGTTTTTTAGAGAAAATGCTCGAGTAACCCGGCGGGCCAGGCAGCATCTCTGGAGAAAAGACGAAGGTGACATTTCCCGGTTGGGACACTTCTTCAGACCTGCTGACTGACCCTCTGAGTTACACCAGCATCTGCAGCTCCTTTTCATTTCATTATGACCAATTGATACCCCTAGATTTGCATTAACATGAAATCTAATGTAAGCAGATCCTGTCTGCAAATTCGCAAGAAGGCAGCTTCTTTCAGGCTTTATCGCAGGGCGTGCAGTGTGCAGCAGTTAGTACGGCTACCTCATCGCTCCCAAGACCCAGGCTTGCTCCTGACATTAGCTACTGGTTGTATGGAGTATGCCAAGGACCATGCATATCTCTATTGGGTGCTCCCGTTTCCTCCCACAGTTAACTATCCCTGAGGAGAGGTAAATGGTCAAAAGAATTAAAGTGTACATGCGGGAGAATAAGTTGCAGGATCATGGGGAGTAAAGAGGCAGGGGACGGGATGGATGGGATATCTGTACTGGGAGCTAGCATGGACCCTGTGGGCTGAATATCCTTCTTCAGTGCTGTAGCAAAGTACACAACAACACAATAACACTGGAATATCAAGCAGGCATACGTCACCAGGCCCCTTGTCTGTCCTTCCATTCAACATTACCCTTCTTTAGTCAGAGGGTGGTGAATCTGTGGAAGTCATTGCCGCAGAAGGCTGTGGAGGCCAAGTCAATGGATATTTTTAAGGTGGAGATTGACAGATTCTTAATTAGTAAGGGTGTCATGGGTAATAGGGGGAAGGCAGGAGAATAAGGTTGAGAGGAAAAGATAGAACTGCCATGATTGAATGGTGAAGTAGACTTGATGGGCCGAATGGCCTAATTCTGTTCCTATAATTCATGTACATATGACCTATCCTATTCCTCAAAATCTTTTCTGTGTCAGTTCCACAAAGCATTCAATTTCCCAATCTTTGGAAGATTGAGTGAGAGACAGAGGCAAGTCAGAAGCAGAGGCATACACGGAGATAGAGAAAGTGGGATAACATGGAGCTGGTGTGAATGCGTGTCATAAAGTCATACAGCGTGGAAACAGGGCTTTCGGCCCAACTTGCCCATGTCAACCGTCATCTACATCTACGCTATAGGAGTGGCACGGTGGCGCAGCGGTAGAGTTGTTGCCTCACAAAGCCGAAGACCTGTTTTTGTTCCTGGCTATGGGTGCTTGTCTGTACGCTGTTTGTACATTCTCCCTTTGACCGCATAGGTTTTCTCCGGTTTTCTCCCGTACCTCAAAGACGTACAGGTTTGTAAATGAATTGGCTTGGTATAATTGTAAACTGCCCTGTGTAGTGTGCAGGGATAGTGTAAATGTGCAGGGTTGGTGCTGATTTGGTGGGCCGGAGGCTTTGTTTCCGTGCGGCATCTCTAAACTAAACTAAAACTAGTCCCACCTGCCTGCATTTGGCCCATACCCCTCTAATCCTATCCTATCCATGTACCTGTCCAAATGTTTTTTAAATGTTGTGATAGTGTTCGATGGTTAGTATGGACTTGGTGGGCCAAGGGTCTGTTTCTATGCTGAATCTGTAAACTAATTGAAACGGAGATGGAGGTACAAATGAAGGCGGAGGCAGAGAGAAAGTCTGTGATCAGCTGGAAAGCAGTGGCCCTGACCACCTGTGTCTCCCACGGCAGTGCAGGTAATTCACGTGAAATGAGAAATGCTTTGGTGGAGTGGTTGAGGTTACTGTGGAGAAAACGGATCCTTCACAATGGTGAAAGGGGAATGAACGGGAAGATGTATCTGGTGGTGGAATCGTACAGGAGGTATATAAATTATGGAGGAAGATCGGTTGAATGCGGTGTAATGGGCTGAAAGTCAAGGACAAGGAGGGATCCCATTCCCGTTTCTCTTCAATTTAAAGCACATTCTTATTCCAACATTTCCATTTCCAATTAACAGTCCTTAACCTTTTTCTTTCACCTCTTTTTCTCTGCTTTTTCAATTTTTTTCTCTCAATTCTTGCAAAAAAAGAATTATTTTTCTCTCACTGCAGATGCTACGCTGCCTGGTCTGCTATTTCCAGCATTTTCTGTTTTTATGACTAAAACACCACATCAAGGATTGTGATTTTGTTTTAAATACCCAAGCAGCCCAGGCATTCTAATTTAACAAAGAATTTACATAACTATTTCCTGCTCCTAAGAGACGTGGAGGCAAACATTTATGTTGAACTTTTTAAAAAGGTGCAAATAATTTTGAAAAGGTGTAGATTATTTGTTAGCAAGTTTTCAGCTTGTTCAGCACTGAACAACTGATGTTTTTTACTTGAAGTTCTGGGATGGCTATATGAAAGGCATCTTGCTCGCATGACTTTGTAAATGGTAGCCACTGGAGGGAGGGCTGTTATTTCAAGATAGAGTTTAATGGCCATGTGTGCCTGCAACAAAAATTCTTACATACTGCAGCTTAACAGGCCCATTAATTCAATAACACACAAATAATTGCACAGTGATGCCTCACAGCGCCAGTGAACCGGGTTCAATCCTGACATCGGCTGCTATCTGCGTGGAGTTTGCACCTTCCTCCTGAGACTGCGTGGGTTTCTTCCGGGTGCTCCCGTTTCCTCCCATATCCCAAAGACCTGCGGGTTTGTAGGTTAATTGACCACTGTTGATTGTCTGTAATGTGCAGGGAGTGGATGAGAGAGTGGGCTAACATAGACTTAGTGTGAGGGGGTGATCGAGGGTCTTCGTGGACTCGGAAGGCTGAAGGGCCTGTTTCCATGTTTCGCCTCTAAACTCTAAAGATCCAAAAATCAATAATACAATAAATTAATAATCAGTAGGACTAGGTAACTGCCATAATGCAAAATTGAAGTCTGTAGTGTGATCAAAAGTAAAGTCCATAGAAGTTCATAAAAGTTCAAAGCTCATAATTGCTAGGAGAGTGGATAGATCCGAGGATGTCCTGGTTGGTTTGCTCTTGGGCCTGGCCATTTGTGGGTCACGGCGCCAAGCAGACGAGGGCTCTGCCCGAGCCAACTGCCTGCCCCTTTTCGTCCGTGCCCAGTAGTCCCTTGGAAAAGAACACTCGATCTCCACGGGCATCATTGATGGGTTCCGGGACCGCTGGGCACCGCGGGGGTTGACTGTATCCGGGATCAGGATTCTAATATAGTCATTTGATGTTTAGTAGTAAAGATACTTGGCAATTTTGTATTATGGTGTTGGGTGTTATGTTATTGTTTGTTGTGCAAATATTATAATAGAGGTCAGCCTGGTTGTGCAGCAGTAGAGTTGCTGCCTGACAGAGGCAGAGACCCGGGTTCGATCCTGACTACGAGTGCTGTCTGTGTGGAGTTTGTACGTTCTACCTGTGACCGCGTGCATTTTCTCCAGGTGCTCTGGTTTCATCCCACACTCCAAAGATGTACATGTTTGTAGGCTAATTGGCTTTGGTAAAATTGTAAATTGTCCCTAGTGTGTAGGATAGTGCTAGTGTACGGCAATGCTGGTTAGCGCATACTCGATGGGCCGAAGGGCCTGTTTCCGCGCTGTATCTCTAAACTAAAGTATCGTAAATAATTGAATAGATTTACCTTTGTAAAAAAAAAAGATCTTAGTCGCTGAGCTAGTGATAGTGGAGTGTGGTGAAAGGTGGCCCTGAGTTGCCGGTGCCGTACCCAACGGCAGGCCAGGCTCGTTGCCGCGGAACCAGGAATCCACCCGGAGAGGGGGGCCGCCGAACACGGACCCTGCCCGCCCCATGGACCAGGGAGGCAGTGCAGTGCATCTCGATGGTGGAGTGGGCCGCTGCAGGCCCGGCAACAGTCTGGGGCCTGGCTGGACTGGGCACCGCTCCAAGAGGCCATGCACCTGGACAGGACATGGCCCACAGTGATGGAAGACACTAGGGTGGAAGATGCTTGGCCAGGCTGACCCTGCAATGCTGCCAGGACAATGGGCCTTCGTAGTCGGGTCAAGAACCCTGCCCTTACAACAACTAGGACATGAAAATGGTGCCAAATGTGGCAACGACGTTCACTGTTTCAGTACGCTACTGTTATACACTTGTACTGTATCTTTGATACTTATCTAAGATGTATTAAGTGCTTATGTATAGTGATACCTGTAATGAACTGTATACAAAAATGAAGTTCACTGTACCTCAGTACAGGTGACAATAAAGTACCCGTGAACCACTAAAGTGTTGGGTGGTGTTCAATAGGCTGATGGTTGTTGGGCAGAAGCTGTTCTTGAACTTGTGGTCATGGTTTTCGGGCTGTTGTACCTTCGTACCGGTGGTAGTAGTGCGTTGAGAGCATTGCCAGGGTGGTGTGGGCCTTTGATGATGCTGTCTGCCTTTTTGAAACAGTTCCTCCTATAGATCCCTTTGATGGTGGGAGGTCAGTGCCTGTGATGGACTGGGCAGTGTCTACCACTCTTCTGCATCCTCCTTGTGTGTCTGGTATTCATCAGGAGCTTTTGCTTTTGCTATGACTGTTGTGAAACCCCTACCTTTCTGATACGGCCAGGAGGATTTTGGAGAGCTCTGGGGCAAATGGAGGCAAATGGGACTAGTCCAATGTGCCAACTTGGTTGGCATGGTCAGGTTCATAGTTCATAAGTTATAGGAGCAGAATTTGACCATTTAGCCCACCAAGCCATTCAATCATGGCCGATCTATCTTTCCCTCTCAACCCCATTCTCCTGCCTTCTCCCCATATCAAGGTGGGAGTACAGCTCCATGACTCTATGATCTTCATTTATTCTTTTGCAGCCCATGTGAATTACCAGGGCAGCGGTGATCTTGAAGCAGCAGATTAAATGATTGCATCGTATGGGAGGCGCATTCTCAATCTCGTTGTACCCCTGTACAATGACAATAAAGATATATTGTATTGTATTGTAAGTTCCCCATTTGAATAGTTTGGTGCGATCATAAGCCAGAATGAAGCAGGCGTGCAGAGTTCAGAATGACCAACAGTCAAGCATTTGCAGCAACCAGCTGACTGGATTGATCAGTTTGGTGCTTACACTGTATCCCGCCACAATCTGCTGAATGTTTTAAACTCTATAGATTTGAAATTGTCATGATCGACATGCTAATCTGTTTCTTCAGCAGCATGTCAGCAATGTGTCGGACGGAACTGCAGATGCTAGATTACACCGAAGATAGACACAAACTGCTGGAGTAACTCAGTGGGTCAGGCAGCATCTCTGGGGAAAATAGATAGGTGATGTTTCGGGTCAGAACCCTTCTCCAGACCCTGAACAGGCCTGAGGAAGGGCTTTGGCCCAAAACATCACCTATTCCTTTTCTCCAGAGATGCTGCCTGACACTCTGAGTTACTCCAGCATGTTGTGTCTATGCCAGTGATGGTTGTGTTTGAACTGCAGGACCTTGGACATTACACGACAGAGGTGCACGCTCTTCCTTCATGTACTTGAACATGGGGACAACAGTGGCACAGTGGTAGAGTTGCTGCCTTACAGCGCCAGAGACCCGGGTTCAATCCTGATTACGGGTGCTGCCTGTACGCTCTCCCCGTGACCTGTGTGGGTTTTCTCTAGGTGCTCTGGTTTCCTCTCGTGCTCCAAAGACATACAGATTTGTAGGTTAATTGGCTTGGTAAAATTGTAAAATTGTTCCTAGCGTGTGTTGGATAGTGTTAGTGTATGGAGATTGCTGGTCAATGAGGACTTGGTGGGCCTCAGGTCCTGTGTCCGCGCTGTATGTCTGAACTAAACTAAACTAAACTAAAATGTACAGTCCAGGACTGAGTGGTACAAGGGGCAGCCTGGAGCCTTCAGCAGTCAGAGGACAGACACTGAGGCGTGTGGTGGATGGCTTCAGAGACATAGAAACATAGAAACATAGAAAATGGGTGCAGGAGTAGGCCATTCGGCCCTTCGAGCCTGCACCGCCATTCAATATGATCATGGCTGATCATCCAGCTCAGTAGCCTGTACCTGCCTTCTCTCCATACCCCCTGATCCCTTTAGCAAAAAGGGCCACATCTAACTCCCTCTTAAATACAGCCAATGAACTGGCCTCAACTACCTTCTGTGGCAGAGAATTCCACAGACTCACCACTCTCTGTGTGAAGAAATGTTTTCTCATCTCGGTCCTAAAAGACTGGAAAAAAACCCCCCCAAAATGACCGATTCCTATTATATTTCACCCAGGCTTGACATTCGCCAAATCAGAAAGGAGAATAAATTCTCCAAACATATTCTGCGGACGACGAGATCAGAGACAAAATAAATCAGACTGTCAGCATAACCACTGATGCTCAAAAAGGATAATGTTAACGTGTAGGAAGGAACCGCAGACGCCGGTTGGCATTGAAGGTAGACACAAAGTGCTGGAGTAACTCAGCGGGACAGGCGGCATCTCTGGAGAGAAGGAATGGTTGACGTTTCTTCAGTCTCCCTCTGTGGTTGAAGATGGGTCTCGACCCGAATCGTCACCCATCCAGAGTGTCCCGCTGAGTTACTCCAGGTTTCTGTGTCGTTCTCGGTTTAAACCAGCAACTACAGTTCCTTCCTACACATGTACCCAGTTTCTCCAGACATGCTGCATGGCCCACTCGTTTACTCCCAGCTTTTTGTGTCTACATTGATAATGTTAATCTTAGATGAAGCGCTCTGTAGACGAAGTGGAAAGTAAGCTTCTCCGTTTACCCCTTGAACTACGGAGACTGCCATTTGTAATATACTTTTCGCCTCAAAGATTGGTCACGGTTTGACGCCGAGGCGATTTATTATTAAATGATGATACCAAATTCGGTTAGGTGAATTAGGCGGCTCTTGAGTTTAACGCTTATGGAAATAAAACGGTGCGCCGAACTGCCAGACTACTTCATGGGGATTAAATCACCAAAACGGCCTGGAATTTAAAGAAAACGTCTCTCCCTCCAATTCAAAGAGAGAGGGAGAGAGGGGGAGAGGGGGAGAGGGGAGACTGACCAGTGTGATGGGGCAAGGGGGTGGGGATTGAGGATGGGTATAATCGCCTTTCTGATTGAAGCTTTAATAAAATATGTTATTAATTTTAGGTGAAATGGAAGAAAATAAATCAACGGTGAGTACCAACATGTTATTTTGGGAGTTTTTTTCCTATGTGCTTTGGCCAACTGATGTTTGCAACAAGATAATATTTTAAAAAACACTTATTTCACCATCTCACTCCCATAATACCATAATTCATAGTGGCTGAATTAGCCCCTTTGGCCCATCAAGTCCACTCTGACATTCGAACATGCCTGATTTATTTTTCCCTCTCAACCCAATTCTCCTGCCTTCTCCCCGTATCTTTAGTCTTTAGAGATCTTCAGAGAAACAGCATGGAAGCAGGCCCTTCAGCCCACTGAGTCTATGCCGACTGGCGATCTACTCTAGCATTATTCGAAGCACTAGTGACATTTTGCAATTTCTTACTGATGCCAATTAACCCACAAATCTGCGTGTCTTTGGAGTGTGGGAGGAAACTGCAGTGCCTGGAGACAACCCACGAGGTCACGAAGAACGTACAAAAACTCCTTCCGGACAGTACCCATAGTCAGGGTCGAGCCTGGGTCTCTGGTGCTGTAAGGCAGCAACTCTACCGCTGCGATACTGCGCTGCCCCAATCAATCAATCAATCAATCAACCAATCAATGTTAAGTTGCTTCAACTTTAAATAAGCAAAAGTGCCTTGGTGCAGCTTCTATGCTTTGTTAAACCACACACAAGCTGTAAAAGGAGCAAAAATTAATGTCGTGATTATAAAAAGATTCACTGCCAAAATGATTGGAATTGTTATTGTATTAAGTTCATGAGGGGATGAGTTGCTTTGTAAAGAGCTGACACTGTATTAAATGTGCATACCTCTGAAATTGGCGTAAATCTCCACTGTGTATTGTGTTGAAAATACCAACACGGCATGCTATGGAGATGTGCTGCAAGCAGAAATCATTCTTTGTTCTGCCGAGAAGAATAGAACGAAGGGGGATTGGGGGCGGGGGGGAGGGGCTGCTGAGAAGAAGGGGGGGTCCCAGTGGGGTGAAGGGGGGGAGAGGGGAAGCCACCGAGAATGAAGGGGGACCTGTGGGGTGAGGGGGACTTGTGCCAGGTGCGGCAGCAGGCAATAGATAAGCCCTCTGAGGGGGCGCTGTGAACTGTTTATGTATATGTTGTTATGTTTGTAACCGGTTGTCGGCGGCAAAACATGATGACACTTGTGTGCTGCCTTGGTGAGGTCTGCTGTATGATTTTACCGGGTTGTACGCAAAGCAAAGCATTTCTCTGTTGTCTTCTAAATGCAGAAAAATGAAGAAGTCCTGTATGCCACAATAGAGCACACCAACCCAATTGTTTCCAATGAGGAAAATTCAGTGAGCCCCGGCACGTGTGAATATGCAGTGATCAACTACAGCAGCGTGCAAGAGACCCCTGTGTCAGAACAAGCCACACACGAGTATGAAGAAGTGGGGCCCAGAAAGCAGGTTGTGGAATAGGAACAGACTGACATGGTGACAATTTATCACCTGCCACCAAACACTCACTTGGAGATTATAGAAAGTGCAAATGCTGTTTAGTGACTTTATCCTCAAGGACACATTAAAAATGTTTTATCATGAAGAGACTTTCGTCAGAGTTCAAATGAGAATTGTTCACTCTAATTGATGTTTTTGCGGTTTTGCGCTTTTGCGGTTGCAGCTCCTAGACTGTGGAACAGCATCACTCTCCCCATCAGAACTGCCCCCTCCATCGACTCCTTTAAGTCCAGGCTCAAAACCTATTTCTCCTCCCTAGCGTTTGAGGCCCTCTGAGGGGGGCGCTGTGAACTGTTTATGTATGTGTTGTTATGTTTGTATGCCATTGTATGTTCTTTTTTAGTACCTGGACTGATGTACAGCACTTTGGTCAACGTGGGTTGTTTTTAAATGTGCTATACAAATAAAATTGACTTGACTTGGCTTGTTTGATAGAGGAGCTGAAATACCACCCTTTCTCCCCCCTCACCCCCGTCTTCTGTTCCCCCTGCTTTCAAATGAACATCCTTCAACACAATATGGAACATGGAACATAGAACAAGAAGGGACCCTTTACAGCCCTTCAGCCCACAAAGTTTGTGCCAAACATGATGCCAGGTTAAACTGATCTCATCTGCCTGCACATGATCCATATCCCTCTAGCCCCTGCATCTCTATGTGCCTATCTAAAAGCCTCTAAAATGCCACTGTCATATATGCCTCCACCCACACCTCTGGCAGTGTTCCAGACCCCACTCTGCTGTGTAAAGTGCACATTTCCATTAAACTTTCCCCTCTCACCTCATAGCCATTGCCATTGGACATGTTGTTGGACATTTCCACCCAGGGTAAAAGGTTCTGACTGTCTACTCTATCTACGGCTCTCATAATTGTAAATACGTCTATCAAGTCTCCACTAAACCTCTGACGTTCCAGAGGAAACATAATATGTTTATTAATTTACCTCATTCCAGAGTGCATTTATTTGAACCAAACTGGGAGGTGATGAAGATGCTAAGAATTAAGTTTGTTTTATATGGATATTAGACAAAACACATAAGCGATTCTATGGTAAATTAGCAGAACTTTCTCTTCCTTTATCTATAAATTATATAGCGTTTCTGTTTGAAGTATGAAAAGTAGTAATTTGCTATTGGAAAAAGAAATTCTTCACCCAGTCAATGTAAACAATCCTGGCTACATTTCACCGAGAGATAGCGGGGAAATTTCTTATGAGAAACTTTTCCACCTCAATTTAGTCAGCTTTCATTATTATTCAAAGAGGGAAGTATGCTGGCAATTATAAAATATTTTTTTCGTTTTATTTGCCTGAAGTTGATTGGAATGTTAAGGTACGAATTATAATTCTTAGAAAGGAAATCAGTCTTGAGAAATAGAACACAATAAGGAATATTGACCTGCTGGACCAGATTGTACCTATACACTTTATTTTCCAATCAGGCAAGGTAAATAGAAACACTCTTCAGGGACATACGACACCGCAATTGCTGGTATCTTGATCAAAAACAAAGTGCTGGAGGAACTCAGCAGATCAGGCAGCATCTGTGGATGGAATGGACAGACAATGTTTCTGGTGGGGAGATCGAAACAAACTGCTGGAGTAACTCAGCGGGTCAGGCAGCATCTCTGGAGAAAAAGGATGGGGTACGATTCAGGTCAGAACCTTTCTTCTTTCTGGTGGGGAGCCTTTTGAAGACGAATCCTGACCAGAAACAGTCTCTGTCCATTCACTCCTCAGATGCTGCCTGACCTGCTAAGTTCCTCCAGCACTTTGTTTTTTTTGGTATAACACCTACTGCAGTTTTTTCTGCTCTTACCCAAGACTGATTTCACCTGCTATAGATTTATTGGGATTCAGATGTTTTTCAATTTATAGAAGAGAATGTATGTAGCCTTTCATTCAACTTTGGTTTTAAAAATGTGATTTGTTTTTCCAAAATACTTGAAACATGAATATCAAGAATGGTGCCACTCGTTAAATACAGAGAGTGAATGTAAACAAAAAGTAAACCGACATGTGCGAGAGCATAAATATTGAACATTGGGAGGTTTGTATTTTTTTAAATCAGTCTTCTTGTATATTTGTAACTAAACTGGTACTTGGCATTTTGATTAAATATACCAGAGTGATGAAATCAATCTATGATGGTCTCTTTCATATTTGGTGTTGTGACTAAATCTCTCAGTCTTTGGACACATCAAGGGAATGGATATCTTGCAGGTTCATAATAATAATAATAATAATAATAAGCATTTATTTTATATAGCGCCTTTCCAGAAGCTCAAAGCGCTTTACAAAAACAATCATAACATAAAAACAAACAGACAAACTATCCTAACGGAGAAGCGGCGAATAAACAGCGCCAGCGTCCTCTCACGTCAGGGTCCGGCAGTATACAACACAAAGCACAGGACACACAGATACAATTTATAACACAAACAGCCATCACAGTGATTGCTCTAGGCACACCCTCACTGTGATGGAAGGCAAAGAAAAGTCTTATCTCCTCCTCATCCTTCTCCCGTGGTGCCACGAGGTGATCGAGGCTCCCAACTTTTTGAAGCCCCCACCGGGCGATGGAAAGTCCCAGGGCCGAGCCGAGCAGGCCGATGAAGGTCCTGAGCCCCCACCGGGCGATGGAAAGTCCCAGGGCCGAGCCGAGCAGGCCGATGAAGGTCCTGAGCCCCCACCGGGCGATGGAAAGTGCCGCGGCCAGGCCACGCAGGGCGATGAAGGGCCTGCGAATGGGTCGATCGTACCTTGCGCTTCGGGGCGGTCAAAGCTGCTACAGCTGGAGCTCCCAAAAGCCGGTCGCCAGCCAGGGACCTGCGAGCTCCCGATGTTGCGGTCTGCAGGGCCCACGGCCGAAGCCTCCGAGAATTAAAAACTAAAGGGTGGGCTGGCCTGAGTGTTGTGTGGGTGCTGCAAGTTTGTTGGCTGCAAAGAAACATTCCAGGTCCCCAGAAAACTAGTCTGGAACTAGCTCTCCATTTCTTCTGCGCCTCTGGTTAGGACACATATTACCTGATCCAAATGGACAAAGCTTCTGTGGTTGACACAAAGTTTTGGAGTAACTCAGTGGGTCAGGCAGCATCTCTGGGGGAAAAGGATGGGTGACTGAAGAAGGGTCCCCATCTTTTTCTCGAGAGATACTCCAGCATTTTGTCTATCTTCGGTACAGGACAGCATCTGCAGTTTCTTCCTGCATATATTATCTGTTCCACTGCGAAATCTCTTCAAGGTAGGCCTACTTTGAAGAAGTTCTCCTCCCCTCTCTGATGGGAGTTCCGTGGCAGTGTGAAGAAGAATCCTGACCTGAAACATCACCCATGCCTTCCCTCCAGAGGTGCTGCCTGACCCGCTGAGTTACTTCAGCACTTTGTGCCTATCTTTGGTCTAATCCAGCAAATGCAGTGCCTTTCTACACAAAGTTTTGTCGAAGTCTCGACATGGCGGAGCTATTTTTCCGCGCTCAACCCCGTTCTCCTGCCTTATGCCCGTAAGCTTTGAAGCCCTTACAAATCAAGATCCTATCAATCTCCACTTTTAAAATACCCAAAGAGGTGGCCTCCACTGCCAACTCTGCCACTGGATTCTACAGATTCACCACCTTCTGACTTTAAAAAAATCATCCTCCTCTCCATTCTAAAGATACATTCTTTTATTCAGAGACGGTGCCCTCTGGTCCTGGACTCTCCTACCACTGGAAACATCCTCTCTACATGCACTCTACCGATGCCTTCAGTCGATTTGGTCCCCCCCCCTCCCTCCCCCAAGGCCATTCCCCTGTTGCTTTATCCACTCGCCCTCACTCCCCCCTCCACCACCGCCGCTGCCTCCTCGTCCTTCTCCCCCGTAGTTGCTGATATGCTCCTCTGTGGAAGGTGTTTTGACAACTGTGGGGGATGAGGAGCAGCGGAGTGGACAGAGTGACGGGAGGAGGAGGTAGAGTGGAGTGGGGAGTGACGGACAACAGGAAGAAGTGGCAGCTGGTGAGAGGAGAGAGCCCCGCGGGTGACCGAGCGCATCCTGCTGGTGGCGGCGGCCCGAAGAAAGCGCTGCCGGCCAGGGGCTACAACGTGAGCCGCATCAGCCAGACCATGCAGCAGCCGGTGAAGAAGGGCTCGCCGGTGCCGACCAACAGCAGCACTTATTTTAAGGTGAGGGGACACCAAGTGCTGGGGTAGCCCAGCAGATCGAATCAGTCTGAAGAAGGGTCTCGACCCGAATCATCACCAATCCATGTTCTCCAGAGATGTTGCCTCCAGCACTTTGTGTCCTTTTGTGTATTAACCATCATCTGCAGTTCATTGTTTCTACTGCATACGAATGATAATACCTTACTTGGTTATAGCAGATAATCTGCAATAACGGACCCCCACCCCACTCCCCCCCCCCCCCCCCCCCCATGGCCTGTTGTAACTTCACTATACATTGAGGAGAAGGGTCCCAATCCAAAACATCACCCATCCATGTTCTCCAGGGATGCTGCCCGAGCCGCTGATTTACTCCAGCACTTTGTGCCACTCTCTGAGCGTTGGGACACACGTAACATCCAGCTTGTCCTCTGGAGTACTCGCGCACGCCCCTTCCTTCCTGCACTTTTCACGCCACCTCTAGTTCTGCAGCAGGTTTTGTTTCTTGCGAGAGAGACGATGATGTTGTATGGGTGCCAGACTTGAATTTCTGACAGTGTGTGCAACTTGTGAGAGACGGGCGTGAAACTTGTAGTGATCCAGGATGTGTGATGGTGTGAAGCAGAGTGTGAATGTTAGATTCAAACTCTGAATGAAAGGCATCCTTTAAGCATGGGTGAGGAGAATTAAGCATCGCCAGAGGTTTACGGCATGGGAGTTATTACAAAGCATATTCCTCTTTCCATCTCGCATATAGTTTGATCAGGCTGGAATTTTATTCCTTGGCACGCATGAGGATGCGGGGTGATCTTATAGAGGTGTACAAAATCATGAGAGGAATAGATCGGGTAAATGAACATAGTCTTTTTGCCCAGTGGAGGCGAATCAAGAACCAGAGGACTTGGGTTTAAGGTCATGGGGGTGGGGGGGGAACGATTTAATAGGAATTTACCAGGGTTAAAAGTTTTACTCAAAGGGTGGTGGGTTTATGGAACGGGTTGCCAGAGGAGGTAGTTGAGGCAGGTACTTTTGCAATGTTCAAGAAGCATTTAGACAGGTACATGGATCGGACAGGTTTAGAGGGATATGGTCCAAACAAAGGCAGGTGGGATTAGTGTAGATGAGGCATGTTGGTCGGTGTGGGCAAGTTGGGTGGAAGGGCCTGTTTCCAGACCCTATGACTATGACTCTCCAAAAGGTCAGATGTTCCCACATTATTTTATTTTGAAAATAAGCTTTATTCATAAAAAATACAAAGGTAAACAGTGCAAATTCTTAATACATTCTGATGTCGGTCAATATATTCAGTGTTGCTGGTTTTATGCAGAGTTGCATGAGCACATCTGTTTTGTACATGGTGCTACACCCATTCATGTGGCCGCAGTGGACAGTATGGGCAAGTTGGGCCGAAGGGCCTGTTTCCATGCTGTATGACTCTAGAATGCTGTGACCTCTGTTGTTTGAGTTTCCCCACCAGACACAAAACCAGCAACAATGACCAAGAATATGTGGAGCCCATAATGGTCCATTGTTGGCTGTGGGGAAGGTGATAATGAGTGATACAAACAGTGAAACTCAGCAGGACGACAGTGAAACTAGCACAACGACTAGGGTGGGGGAAGGACGGAGAGAGAAGGGCTGTACTTGACGTTAGAGAAAGCAATACTCATGCCGTTGGGTTGCCAGCTGCCCAAGCGGAATATGAGGTTCTGTTCCTCCAATTTGCGTGTGGCCTCACTTTGACAGTGGGGGAGGCCCAGGACAGAAAAGTCAGTATGGGAATGGGAGGAGGAGTTAAAGTGTTTGGCAGCCGGGAGATCGCATAGGCCAAGGTGGACTGAGTGAAAGTGTTTAGTGAATTGATCGCCCAGTCTGCGCTTGATCTCGCCGATATATAGGAATGATAGATGACTAAATGATGGCTGTTAGGTCGTTTTCTCCCGGTTAGACAGTGATGATGAAGATGATGAAAGATTGTTGATAGTGCGTATTCTCAATTGTTCACGTGCTTTGGCCAGCTTGAGGGTTGAGTATTTGGATGGTATTCTTAACCAATACCAAATTGATTATCACAATAAATTGGTGAACTGCTGTGCTGATATGCTAAACACAATAAGACAGCTTGGAGAGTTTGCTAATTTTGGATATTTCTGATTGTTTCTGAAGCCCTTTTAACACATTTATTTCTCTGAGTGAAAAAGCTATAAAGACATATTTTTCATTACATTCCGCTGCCAAAACAGTGCAACGTAATTGAGCAGAATACTTTCACGGTTGCCTCAA